>NW_027192531.1:2021019-2102707 GCF_041956765.1 Thermoascus crustaceus | reverse complement strand
AAAACCCTCGGCCGGGCCGAGGCGATGTCTCCGGTCTCGTAACCTACGCCGTATTACCTCCATGATGCACGGTGCGCCGTCCGCGTCCACACCCGCGACGCGATAGATGAGGCCTCCGTACTTTTCTGCCTCTCGGGATCTCTACGTCCTCCTCCCGCCTCAACAGCAAGCAACCCTTTCATGGCCTCGACAATGCCTGACCCCGAGCCTGCTGTACCGGCCAACTCGTCATCGCCTCCACCTGCCAATGCAGCCGACCCCTCAGCTCTCAATTACGCATTCCTCGTCCATTCCCAGAAGACATTGACCCAGAATTTACCTCCTCGCGTGGATAACAAGTTATTGGCCCGCCAGAAGCGGCGACGGACAAGGTATGTTTACGCTATAGTCTTCCGTTCTGCGGTTCGCGTCCTATGTCTCGTTCCCGAAAAGAAACCCTAGACCCTTCAGCTGACATATACTCGATGCGTATATAGTCCTGAGGACCATGCAATACTCGAGGCAGAGTACCGACGGAACCCAAAGCCAGACAAAGCAGCGCGTGCCAGCATAGTCAGCCGCGTCGCTTTGGGAGAGAAGGAAGTGCAGGTACGCATAAACAACGCGAATTTCTTCACTATCGCAATAGTGTGTAACCGTTTCACGCGCAACAGATATGGTTCCAAAACCGTCGTCAGAATGACCGCCGCAAATCGAAACCTCTGCAGCCCCACGAACTTGTTGCCCCCCGAGCGACGATGCACGACTCTTCCCACCAGAGTGGAAGCGAAGATAATGCGTTGACGGAGCCGGGGCTGTCGAGTGGAGCCGAACAGAATGACGTGCATGACCCCACTGAGGCCGATAAAGATATCGCAGAAAATTCGTGCGTTGATACATCGTTCAAGTCGTCCTTCGTGTCTGACGCCACATCCGGAGACAACGAAGGGCCTGAACATCATCCAGCAAGCTCACAGACGAGCGTGGCTTCAAATACGTCAGAAGCAGTCAGCGCTCCGGGGGAGACGGTTCAGAAATCCGCGTCTGAGGTCCAGCAAAAGAGTATGTTACCACAAGAGTCAACCACGCAATCCGCGAAGAGAAAGCGCCCTCCGTCTGATGTTCGCGGCGATGGTTCCAATTCTGAAGAGGCTTCTGGAATGACATATGTCCCGGATTTGAGTGAGGTTAAATCTCCGCCGTCGCTGCGAATATCGCTGTCCTTCGATGGCGAGGCGATGGTGAGGAAGGAGGGCGAACTGACTCCGTCACCGCATAAAGGACGAAATGCAGTGAGAATTTCCATGTCCTCGGATGGTGAAGCCTTGATCCGAACTGGGAACGAGCCATCGCCTTCGAAAAGTCGCATATCCATATTTCCAGACAGAACCCCTCGGTTTGGTGGGCTTCGGAGGAGCAGCAGTGCGGTTAGCCTTGGTTCAGCAAGAAGCTTAACGGATCGAGATTCCAAGAACAAAGTCTTTGGAAGGTCTCGCGATGCCCGTACGTGGGAATTGTACTGCGACACTGACGCAAGGAGCGCCCTATCCACCTCATTCAACTCTCCGAATGCGTCCATGAGTAGAACCCCAGGTCTCTTCAGGTCTCAAAGCCACAGATCGCTCACTCGAAGCTCCTCCGGCAAGCAAAATGTCTTGACTCCTAGATCCGACCTGCTCAACCGGATGCCGATGGCCCGACAATCAGGAGAGAAGAGAAGAAAGCTCTCCCGCGCGGTTTCATCATTGGGAAGACTCGAATCGGATTCAGTAAGCAAACCGCCTGAGATCTCGCAGAATCAGCTGAAAGCATTCGGTGGACCCAAGAACGATGGGGAATACATTGATCTGGAATTGGGCGATTCCGACAAGGAGAACTGGATCCCGGGAACACGGACGTCGGGTATGCGTCGACGTACAATTCCCGGGCACAGTCGACGTCCTATCCTCAGGGACGCGGGTCGCAGAGATGTGAACGCAGATAGAGACCCCGGTCGGATAACAAGCAGCAAGCGCGCACGGGCTCGAGGCCAGAGTCCTAATGCAAACAAAGAGAACAACACCATGGCAGAAGAGCTGGATGAGGAGGTATCTGCATTCATGGCTGGGTCAGGCGGACCAAGCCAGGAGGAGGATCTGGACTGTGTCCAGGGACTGCTGTCGCTGAGCCAGGGCGCATGGAGATAGCAGCAAGTCGCTCGTTTACCTTTTTCCTTTGTCTTTTCCTTTGTTACATTTTCCTTTTCCTTGTATGTGATTTCCTTTGTAACCGTGTGCTAGCAGGCGGTTTTTGTATCCACGCGTACAGAAGTGTGGGCGTCGCATAGTCCATAATGATTGGATACGTGTGTCTCATATGTTGCATGCCCCATGTCATGGAGTGGCCATCTCATATTTCTCGTCATAATGTCATGAGAGATTCTCAAATGGATGAATAACTTGGACCATGTTTTCTGATTGCCGTTGATCTTGTAGTCCACCGGGTACTTTAAGCGGCATGGAACTCCGCATGCCTTTGCCTAAACCCGCTGGGAAGGATCACATCGCAGCGTAGAAGAATCAGGCCGCAGTATGATCTCCCATCTCCAAGAGATCTTCTGATCGAGGTCAGGCTATCGATCGCTAGAGTCCATGAAACCCGAGCCTTTTCTCGTGTCGCCGGCCAGACTCAGAAGAGAGGCGGTGTGGCCCGTGCTCGGAGCTCCTCAGCTATGCAGACGCGCCGACGATCGACCCGCTCTGCAGCTCATCTCCTTCGATGCCGGATGAGCTGTTAAGCTACTTCACCGGTGCGAGCAACTCGATTTCACATCACTTTATCCGCCCGTCGTTTTCTTCACCGCGGCTATTTTCTGCCCGCCGGCTCAGACTTGCCGTCGTCAGCTCGCCACTTGTTCCGCTGGACCGTTCGGCATCCCTGGCCCTGTGGAGGACGTCACAGAGCTCTATCAGGGGTCTCACAAGCGGTAGGCCATCTGGGTTTCCTTTTTACATTTGACACGTCTTGTGATATTCTTGTCAAACTATCCTGGGTTGCAGTAGCTGGACTTGTCTCTTACGTTCTTCTCCCCCATAATCCCATTCTGAGTTGCGCTTTTGTTCTTCATGGTCCCCCTTTCACGTCGTGTCAAGTAGTGGGCCCCTAGATACCACACTGCTTGCTCGACCATGCATTTACTGCAGCCAACTATCATGTGGGTGGAGTCCACTCCTCCATAGCTTTCTTTGCTGCAGACTGGTCTATGAATTGCGATCTTTCAATCAATCCTGGGACCAGCTTTCCAACCAATGGAAGCGCCTTCCCCTTGATTGACCTGCTGGACAACTTGATTTATGTCTGCTTCTTCACAGCTCGTTTTTGACTTCGCCCTTACCTCCTACTGCCTGCCTTTATCAGACTGAGATCAGACTCGTTTATCCAACGGCCCTTCTTTTCTCGCGGATACCGGAATCTTGTTACCTTGGGCCGGCACCGAAATATGGAATGCAAGGCTAACAGGTACGTGGATGCTAACCGTGTGACGCAGGCGGCCAAGTGGTCTAAGCGGTCTGGGTTTCCTGTTGGTGAGGGTGTCTTTCTCGACCCTCATCCGTCCTGGGCCTCTAATACATCGCAGAGTTCCATAAATCTGCGCAAGTTGCACAATCTTCTCCTGATGGGCAAGATCCCTCATGTTGGCATCATAGGGTCCGGTTTGTCCGGGCTGAGATGCGCAGATGTCCTTATCCAGAATGGCATTCGGGTGACGATCCTCGAGGCGAGAGATAGAGTTGGGGGCAGAGTGCGTTTGCAGCAGACCACAGCCCGCGCTAGAAGCCTAATGACACCAAACAGGTTTGCCAAAACGAGCTTGGAGGACACCTCGTAGATCTGTAAGGACGTGTGCTTCTTGCACCAACTGGCTCGAACTGACGTCCAGCTAGCGGGCCCAATTGGATACACGGAACCGTGGAAAACCCCATTTCCGACATCGCTGACATCTCAAAAACGACGGTACATGAATGGGACGGGCGCCAGTCCATCTTTGACGTCTCTGGGAAGCTTTACGATGACTCGATGGCCACGAAGATCACGGAGTTTATGTGGACGACCATAGACAAGGCATTTGAATATAGCAACAAGTATAAGGACGCCATCCCCTCTGATAGAAGTCTGTTAGATTTTTTTTATGAGCAGGTCGAAAATACAGATTTCACGCAAGCGGAAAAGGATGCATGCATCGAAGTTGCCAGACTCTGGGGCTCTTATGTCGGAGATCCGATCGAGACGCAAAGCCTGAAGTTCTTCTTGCTGGAAGAGTGCATTGACGGAAGTAAGGTTTTTTTCATCTTCGACCTGCGATATAATATTCCTGACTGCCTTCGAACAGATAATCTCTTTGTGGCGTCTACATATAAAGACATTTTAAAGCATGTCTCTGCCACTGCAACTCAACATGCAGATATTCACTTGAGCGAGCCTGTCGTCGGTATTGAGGCGTACCCTCGGCAGCCAAACGTTGACCACCAAGTGACGGTGACTACCGCGGCTGGAAAGCAGTATAAATTTGATGAGGTCGTTGTCACTTGCCCATTAGGCTGGCTCAAGCGGAACAAAGGCGCTTTTACTCCAAAGCTCCCGCCACGTCTTTTGAGTGCTATCGACAGTATTTCGTACGGCCGGCTCGAAAAGATCTATGTTACGTTCCCAGATGCCTTCTGGCACGTAACTCCAGGCCGACCCAGTCCCGCGACCGGCGACGCCAATGGTGCCACCGAAGTCTTCTATGAGAATCACCCCGAAGAGAATCATCCTCCTGCTTTTAGCATATTCCTGAATCCAAGTTACGCTGAGCACCCGAAAGAAATGCCCTGGAACCAAGAGAGCGTCTCACTCGCCGCCTTGCCAGAGCACTGTGCCCAACCGACCCTACTCTTCTACATCTACGGGCCATGCGCAACTCATGTCGTCTCTGAGATCAAGGATCTGGACCCGTCCTCCGAAAAGTATTACACGTTCCTCAATAACTTCCTCCTTCCATACTACTCCCGCCTGCCCCGCTACTCCCCCACCTCACCGAACTGCAAACCAGTCGCCTTTCTCGCCACACAGTGGCAGAACGACCCTTACGCCGGCAACGGCTCGTACTCGAACTTTCAAGTCGGCCTGGAGCAGGGCGACAGGGACATTGAAGTTCTCCGGAACGGAAACGGTATCGGTCCAGACCGCGGCGTCTGGTTCGCGGGCGAGCACACGGCGCCGTTCGTCGCCTTGGGCACGACGACGGGAGCTTATTGGAGCGGAGAGCGCGCCGCGGCCCAGATATGCGATGCCTATGGCCTGAAAGAGAAGGTGGGTCTTGGAAACGTGAGAGATGACTCGCTGCCGTCGGCGGTTCCGAAGGGAACTCATGCGGGTGCTCTTGATCCTGCTGCACCCGAATGGAGTGGACGGAAACAGCATGAGACAGATCATGGTGTTTAGTACTTAGTCACTTTGACTCTTGAGGACGGGGAGTGAGAGGGCTGGAGCTGTAGGAGATATAGGCGCCCTTGGGGTTAGATAGTAGGATAGGACGGGAGGGGTTGTGGGAGAGTTACAGAATAGTAGGATAGAATGTGAAAGGATCTAGACTGCCGCGTGTTATGTCGTGACATATGACAGAGGGATCAGCATATATATTTTGAATTATTTGTACCAAGTATATATATACTATACATATGTATTTATTATCAAGAAAGCGCTATAATTGTGGTGTTCATTTTCAATTTTATATCTTGACGTAATCATCCGCTTTTTATCCATCTGTTCGCAGGCTATGTATACAAAAAGACCTCTTCGTTCGGGTTATACTGTACAATCACATGATCAGAATAATGCATTCTCTCACATCTATCCCTTCCTGATGCTGACCGATATTCTCCAGTTTTCCTCCTGCTTTTCTTTTCTCTATACTATATCATCATAAGATGTATGTATATAAGACGTATATGCGATTCAAATCCCGAAATAAATAATCTCAATGATTAAATCTACCTGCTATCTATCCATTCTGAGAATGGTAGCTATCATAGCGTACCATACCGTACAGTACAGTGCAGTGCAGTACATTAGGTACATTATTAACACCCACATGGTGCTCTAACCCCATCTTGTAGGCAGACGGATGAACGAACGGAACAAACGAATAATAGCAGTTTTTCCTTTCTGTCTTCTACACCTGAATGAGACAGGTGAGATGGGTGAAAGATAAACAGATACAGATACAGATACAAGAATACAAGATATACAATTGTCAATCAATCAATCAATCAATCATCATTATGACGAATGAATGAATGGATGAATTAGGTATCTATTACGCAACGGAAAGCGAACTATAGAATTGAAGTTTAAAGAAGTTTAACTTCAATTGAACTGGATAATGCCCATTGGCGGTAATAAACCGGAAGCAACAAGAGAAACAAAAACATACATATACATGCAAAAACCCCAGAGGCATCATGGGTATCAGTAGAGTAAGAGTCTCAAGTCAGACAGACACAGTCGACCAATCAAGATAAATGGATGCCGAATTGAACGCCGGAAATGGATGAATGCGAATGTGGATGTGAATGAGAGTGATGAGAAGGGGGGAATAATTTCTCCTGCGAGATGTAGTCTCGATGATGATTATGCGATGTTGGTGGTGGTATGATGTTCCGTATGATACGGTGGTAGGATGGGGTAGGATAGATGCCGGGGTTTCCCATGTACTGTAGTACGGAAACGGCATTGTGCATGTTGCACGTTATGAAGGGCAGCCCCATCGCAGGGCTGTGTTAGCTGCGAATGAAGGACGTTTCGTGGGTTTAAGTCTAATGATCAAGGATGGTGTTGACCACGGAACGATCGATGGGATTCGGTTGTTTCAGCCTGAATGCATGGCTTGGTAATGCATTCTTTTAATGGCGAGGTCCTTTGTTTGGAGGACTGTTCCAAAGACGTTTGGTAGAAGTCTGTGTTTGTCTCGTTGCGATAATGCACCAGGCATTTGTCGGAGGAATGTTGTTGGTGAAATTAGAGAGCGCCTCAGTGCTGTTATGCCAAGGTCTCTCGAGGAGTAATACATGTTTGGACAAGATCCTCCCCTTCAATGATACTGTTGACACCGGGTCGAATTTTTTAAGTTTCTATTGGTTTGGAGATCAATCCTCCCAAATCGTTTCCAAATCAAGGTCTTGACGGCGCTCTGCTCCGCAGACACTCCAACGTTTCCGTTTATCAGCTCTCGCTCCGTAGCCTCCCAGTCCAGTACGCATGCTGCTAAACGTGGTAGAGGATGGAGCAACGTCCACTGTCCCACGTCGTCTACTTGCGTCAGTAGTATTTTCTATGCCTGCGGCCTTTTTATCGGCCTCCGCTTGCTGCTTTGCGACCCGATCGGCCTCAATGGCTGCGGCTTCAGCGTCTGGAATATCCGGGATCGTCTCGAGAGAGGATATACTTGGACTGCGGGAGCGTAGGCTTGTTGGAGTCGACGGTACAGAGGATCCTGACGAAAACGAGTAGCCCGGATATGCTTCGTTAAATTTGGTCGCGAGCATCATTGGCGAAGAGTGTGTGGACGTTGGGCTGTTGATGTAGTGGCCGTTTCCACCCACGGAATTGAAGTGAAGAGGAGAAGAGGGCTGCCGGCGCACTGTGCGTGGGAAGGTATTATGTATCGACGAGGATAGCGTCGGTGAAGTTGCAAAATCTGGTTCTGTTGAATTCGAGTTCGCAGCCGGCTGGAGCTCTGCATGTTCTGAAATCGTCTCTGAGATGTTCAGGGGCGGCATGTTGAGCTTCCCTTGTTCCTCCATCATTGTTCGTAGAGGGCTATGTCGTCGCACGGTGTGGTCCATGAGACCCTCGAGTCTCCCGGGAGTGTTGGCGAAGATATACCGCCCCCGTGAATCCAGCCCCGGGGAAGAGTGTGCGCGGGTCATGGAGGATGTGCCAGGTGGACCCGCCAACGATCGGGAACGAAAGTGAGTCCGTGAGAATGGGGAGCGGTTCTGCGGAGGCTCGGGAGGAGTGGGGGAGAGCGAGAAGGTTATCGTGACGTCCTCCAGCCGTCCTGGCGCGTCTGCTTCCCCTGAAGTGACATCCGCCACTGGTTCAGCAGGCTCAGGAGGGCTGGGAGGAAGCATGATATCCTCAGGAGCCAGAAACGATGCCGCCATCGTGATCTGTAGAGTATCTGGCAGCGGTAGGATGGTCCAGACTCGGAGAGATCACAGCTGCATACTTGCGAGAGAAGTAGGGGACCGAAATTCGAGTGTCTGGGTAGACAGCAGGCCAGCGACGTAGCTACCCCGCAAAAAGGAAGCGATAGACAGATCTCACTGGAGAGATATGGGGATCAACCGCAGAGACAGGCCTGGGAGAGAGGACGGTCGGACGGAGTCGGTGAGGTTGAGGGGAGTGGTGAGGTCAAGGACGCCAGAGCAGATGGCGGGAAAGGGCGCGGGAGGAGACGGCAACACGGAGCAGTAGAAGATGTCACTGTCGCGCTCAGCGCCGGGTCAACCGTGGGATCCGAGGGGGAATGAAGTCGACGGTCGAAGGCGAGGAGAGATCCAGGAGGTTCTGGTGGAAAGGCCGGAGAAGGGAAACGCGGAGACTCCAGGCGACTCGATGTCATCGCCGGAGCGAGCGCCGTGTCGCCTCGTGCAGCCGCTGGCGCCAGGCCCGGCGTTCCCTGACACGTCAAACTCGCGGATCTCGAGAGTCTGGGCCCTGAAAGGCTTCGATCTCGTTTATGCCCGTTTCCGGCTTCAGGCCAACAGACTCCTTTGTTTGAGCCTGCTGCGTCGCGCTGCGTTGAATCGGCCGTTCTCCAGACCCCGGAGACCGAGGCACTGATGGCCCTTCTCCCATCAGACCAACTGACTCCAAGACTCCAAACACCGCCATCGAAACAGCACACTGAATGCAACCACCAGTGTACCATCGCATGCTATCTAGAGTACACTGTGGGTTTACCCGCGGGGTAGTGCGGCACTCCTTGCTTCGCGGGGAGAGGGGGTATGACATGCCGTTAGGAAGAACTTCCGAAGAGCATGATGCGAGAGGGTTCTCTCACCTAGCTCTTTTCGACTTTCTGACGTCTGGGTACGGTGTATACTGGTTGCTGATACATGCTACGCCTCGCACTGAGACTGAAGTTCACTCCTGCGCAAAGAGCTTAATGACCCGCTCGTGTGGCTGCGGAATTTATGTATCTCCAATGGACTTCTGGCATCTTATGCTGTTTGACCCACCAAATTTACTACACGTCTGTCCCATCATGAGCAAGTTACAAGACGGCGACATACTGCCTGGGGCTGTGGCGACCGTAGAGTTTTCAAAGGTATAGTCATTCCTACATGGAGACCACAGCCGAAAACAGTGTACATCTTGGTTAACAAAATTGAGGTCAATTCATAGATAGATTCCTAAATCTGGACTATGGGGAGATTCTCAAGTGGCTCGTTAACAGAGAACGAGACCGCCATCATTAAGCTATAAGAAACAGACCGTGTAAAGGGTGTATGTTTAATGGAAGAACAACAGATCACTATTATGGTCAACAAAAAAATACCTACCCAATTTAGATTATACCCTGGCTGTCGATTATATCACTTCCGTCCACCACTGTGAAGATAGAATTCCAGCGTGGACAGAGAGGGGATATGATCAGGGATGGCAGTCCTGGCATCTTTTAGACTTACTCTTCCGGACATACGTCTCTCGCAGCGGGTCTCCCTCATCTTTGAACACTACCCACTCCCCCATGCCATACTCCTTGGGAGCTCTCCTAACACCTCTTCCACCGCCTCCAATTATCAAATTACCCGGACGGTAGTTCGGGTCTGCTTGCATCCGGCGGATAGCAGATATGTGAATTTGGGCATCGGTGGGAATGTCACGCACTTCTCCACAGGGAAGGGGCCAGCGGATGGGCTTCCAGGACCCGTCTGGTTGCAGGTCCATGCGTCGGAAGGGAAGGTACTCCATGATACGCCATGAGAGCACGGAGAAGAACGGCAGGCCTCCGCCATACTGGAGACAGTCGTGAAGCAGTCCCTCTGTACTCGAGAGGCGGAGGGCCTCTTGGAAACTGTAGCTCGAGTCCGACTGCTGCTTTTGGTGACTATCTGCAGTCAACTCGACCAGAGAACTGTTCACCTCGCTGATTTTATCGCTGCTTCTTCTCCCTTTGATGGAGCTCCAGCTCTTGCGGCCGATGGGCGTGAACTCGCCGGAATATTCCTCACAGCACTCGAACTGTTTGAGCTTCTGCGGATCGAAGTGCAGTCCGGCACGCTGTGCTTCTTGAACCATCCAGACGAGTGGAGCGTGGCTAAGTGGCCAGACTTCCCCTGGACCGAGTTTCCAGCCTCCCCCAATGTCCGCATGACCACCAGGGAACCACACTTCTTGTATGTCCTGGACACTCTCGTCGTCGTCCTCTTCGGTGGGATTGAGGCTGCCTTGTGGGACCTGAAGCGAAAGCCCTGAACCACCGCTTTTGATCGATCGCAGATCTTCTGTCGAAGCTGTAGGAATGGGCACTGCAAGATTTCGGCTTGGCGAACGGGCTCGATATCTCTGTTCGTGAGACGCACTCCCACGGCGGGAACTACGGTTGTTGCGACGAACCGAGTTAGTCTCCCCCTGACCACCTTGCGCATTTTCATTTGTCTGCCCCTCGTCGTCCTGATTCCCGACATCGTTGAGAACGATTGTGGGAATGTCCTCCGGTTTGTCGTTGTTTTCCTCATGGTTCAAGTGCCGCCTCCAGTGATGAACCCGTCTTTTTGTGCTGGTCCATGGTCTGACTTCGGAAATCAAATCTTGCCGAAACTTAGCACGGCGTTCATCGATTCCAACTGCATGACGAATCACCCTAGCAGAACTTCGGGCAGTGTATGGAAATTTGCTTCGCTGCATCCAGGCTGACTCGAATCTGGGTACACTGTTGACCGTGTCGAATAAGCCCATGAATCTTATCCGGCTAACAGGACGACTAAATGTCTCGCGAAATGCTTTCATAAAATCGAAGAGCTTCTTCTTTTCTTTACGGTCATCTTCGGTGCTACCAGACCGCTGCTGCCACTTTGCAAAGGTTTTCCATGCAAAGCGGATCAATTCCTCATTTCCAGATTCGAGCAGTCCGATATAGTCGAGCATTTCGGCAAGGAAACGGGCGATGTAGGCGCCACGACTGAAACCGAAGAAATAGATCTCATCGCCAGGAGTGTAATATCTCATGAGGAATTTGTATCCACCCATGACATGGTCGCCAAAAGAGGAACCGATTGCCGAGTCCTTGGCTTTTAGGTACGAAGACTTGATCCGGGAGATCAATCCAGTATTTGACAGCGAGTTTGTCGTGACGTAGGTCCCGATACCCGGCTGATAGTAATGGAACCGGTGACCTTGACTGCGATCAAGCATCTAAGGCAGGCGTAAGCACTGCTGCGTCGTCAATGGTTTTTAAACTTACTCGAAATATTTTGAGCACATTGCTGTCGGATTCATCGCCAGCGAACTTGTTGCCGGTACCATCAAAACACAGGACAAATGTCCTTCGAGGGGGTTCGGGGCCAAAAACCGCCATGCTGACCATGCACAGCAGAAGCGCCAAACGGCGTAATAGTTCAGAGACTCACTCCAAAGTCGGGCAACGGGGCTCTTGCAGGGAACCAAGACATAGAGAGGCAATAATGATTATATACATAAGAGCGGTGCAGAACTCATGATGTTATGAAACAGAATAGGTACGAATCAGGGCTCGTGAACGAACTCACGAGCCACCTGTCAACTTCCATTTTTTTCGGGACGTGCGAATATGGAGTAAAGAGGGAAAGTTCATGCCGCAGGGGCCGATGATCGACGAACTAGAATTTGAATTTCGTAGTCCCGAAGGGCCGCATGGGAACCTGGAAATGCGTGCTGAACGCCTGATCAGGCCTTTCAGAAACTGCCTTAGCAATTCTCAGGAGAAGACTCGGTGGTGGGACTCAGAACCCTGTTGCCGATTACCGGGCACAATATCAACATGGACTGTACGGAGTACGGAAAAGTTCCTTAGGCCCTCCTAGCTGAGGGAGAACGCCCGATCGTCTACGCAACAGGATGACCCCGCCCGCGCGTCAAGCGGCGACCTGCGGAAAAGGCCATCCAGATGAGTATTCAGCAGATATATGGCATATTGATCAAAGCGGAAAAGCCCCGAGCGTGTTCCACCCAGGGTCTGTCGATCGTATCCCTTGGGGCCTGCACTAGAGGAAGATATTTGGAAGACTGGGCCCAAGGCCCTAAAGCTGCATGCACGATGATGGATCACAAACATGAGATAGATATAGCCGGACGTAAGGGAGCAGGCCCAAGAGGGGGAATACGGATACTGAAGCATTGTTATTGAGCGGAAGAAGCTCTGTCTAGTAAAAGTTATGTGGAGAGGAGCCGCCGGCGAGTTCCAATCATATGGAACGGCCATTCCGGATCGGGGCAAAGCGCCTGTGCGGCTGGAAACGACGCCGGCCCGCAGTGGATTAGGGTTTAGGACTTAGGTCTAGGGCAGCACGAGGCGCTAGACGGCCGCGATGGAGACGTCCACCGCTCTCCCGTCCTCCACGAGTCCACATCCACCCAGCAGATCGTCAACAAACCATCACCCAAGCGATTTGTACTCCGTACACTCACTATGGACGACGGCCTCGGTAGCACCCGATCGTCCCGCAGCTCACGCGCGGCTCCATTGGACGCCGGCTCCATCTGCACGGATTTCAGTTGGTCCAGGCGCAGGTGTTCCAGATTTTACATAACGGGGGATGTGGGATGGACTCTGGCAATTCAAAAACAGACCTGTGGCTGGGTCCTCTCGTCGACCATTTCGTGCTTTCGAGTCTATTTGGCCCTGATCCCGTTTCGTGGCGGGCTGAAGTCCTTCTGCAGGTCTCACACACGCTGGTCATTTGACTTGAAGATCCATTGTTTACGCATACCGTATAGCTCGATGCGGGTTTCGGTCTACTGATTCATTGCATTGACCTTGAAGTTGATGGCGAGCTGGTGGATAGCCGTGAGCTAGCTTTCCTAGCAGACGATCTACTCATCGAGCGCCACCTTTTTCACTATGCAAATACATCCGTCGTGACTGGACTACACGCACGGTGTAGTCCGAGATCTCATCTTTCCGATCAATGCACATCACCTCTTCGCTCGGTCCTATTCGGTGGAGTTAAGGTTGGTAATATGTCATGTTGCGCTCACTGGAATGCCTCAGGAGGTCCCCTCCTGTTTCATGCCATCACAATCCTGCACGACTAGCGGACGCTCCTCCAATGGCATACATCTTTATGCCTTCTGCTCTGCCATTATGCGTTCAGGAGTACGTGCGCCAAACATTATCTCCGATGCATATGGAGCCGCGTATCTTGCCAACATTGCGTGGGCTGAACTTTGCACCGTGGCTTGCAGAATCGACACTTTGATCCATCTCTTATGTTGTACCCAAGCCACTATTGGCTCTTGCGGCTACACTAGATGGCTCTAAAATTCATTCTACTTTCCGAGATAGGAACAGAAACATGAGCTCGGATGACGAGGTTGAGATCTTCTTGGCTATCTTTGCCCATTCCCTTTTCACCTATGTCTCGATCTTCCAGTGACATCATTAGTTTACGATCCACTCGATCATTCATCCACTTGGACCCTGACCAGGCCAGCAGAGCTTCAGCTCCAACGCGGGGACTATCCTTTCACGCTTGCGTCCTGGAATTGTGTCTTTCGGCATTGGCGGATTGTACTGTCTGTCGCAGATCAAGAAGTTCCACCCTGGGCTCCCTAGATTTTGTTCACGTTCGGCTCTCTGTTAAATACTGCTGGCCAGAACCCTTCTCGTATGATTCTTGTTCACATTTATGCATTCCTGACCTGTGTGCTGTTGTCATTCCTTACAGGCAAACTATGATCCGACGACTCTCGTCTACACTCAAGAAGTCCAAGGGTGAGAACGAGGTCGAACAGAACGGTAAGGGTAAGAGCAAGCGCCGCTCAAAGGTTTCTCCTTCTCGCAGTATGGCATCAGATGAGGACCACAGCGCGCAGCGCAGTGAAATCGCAGCCACCTTCGAGAAGTATGCTCAACTGATTCACGCGTCTCAACGCCCCCTTCCAACCCAGACTGGAGATGGCTCCTATATCGAGCATGAGAGCTCGACGGGTATCCTTCAGGACATCGCGGCGCTTGGCTTTAAGGATGTCCGCACCGTTACGGATCTGGTGAAGACCAAGGCTTCTGGTGAGCTGGTCGATGACAAGACCATGCTCATGGAACGAGTTATCCAGGTTTGACGCTCTTTTCCCTGGCGACTATGTCCGTGCTGCTGAGACAGTCATAATAGCTTGTTGCCGGTCTTCCACCGCATTCCAAGAACAGAGTCGAGCTCACAAACGCTTTTCTTGATGAGCTGTGGAATTCTCTTCAACATCCGCCACTCTCGTAAGATTTCCAGAGAACCGCTACGATCAATCTGCTAATGCGAAGTTAGGTACATGGGAGACGAATACACCTACAGATCGGCAGATGGCTCTAACAACAACCCTACCCTGCCATGGCTGGGTGCTGCGAATACGCCATACGCTCGCTCAATCCCTCCTTTGACTATCCAGCCGGGTGCTTTGCCCGACCCGGGGTTGATATTCGACAGCCTGTTTGCTCGTCAGAAGTTTACTCCCCATCCGAACAAAGTCTCCAGTTTCTTCTTTGACTGGGCGTCTTTGGTCATTCACGGTTAGATAAATTTCCCTATACTGTAAAATGTTCTGTCTGCTAATGTCTTGAAGATATCTTCCAGACGGACCACAGAAACCCTCACATCTCCAAGACGTCCGCCTATCTCGACCTTTCCACCCTATACGGAGACAACCAGGAGGAACAAAACATGATCAGGACGTTCAAAGATGGGAAATTGAAGCCAGACTGTTTCTCTGAGCCTCGTCTGCAGGCATTTCCACCAGCGTGCTGTGTCCTGCTTGTTATGTTGAACAGGTGGGAGTTTGATCATCCATATTTCTCTACTTTCCCTCGACTGCTAACGCTCGCTATGACTAGATTCCACAACTACGTTGTCGAACAGTTGGCAGTGATTAATGAGAATGGCCGATTCACCAAGCCTCGCGATGGCCTGCCTCCCGAGGAGGCAAAGAAAGCATGGGCCAAATATGACAATGACCTTTTCCAGACCGGAAGACTGTATGTTTCCAAATATTATCCGTCGCCGTCGATGTCTAATCTGCTCCAGGGTTACTTGCGGGCTTTATATCAACATCATTTTGAACGACTACCTGCGAACCATTATTAACCTGAACCGAACCAATTCCACTTGGACCCTGGTACGTGCCAAAGTGGTCGCCATTTAGGAGCTATACTGACAGACTCAGGATCCTCGGACTAAGATGGAGAAAACGGGAGCAACCCCAAGTGGATTGGGAAACGCGTGCTCTGTGGAATTCAACCTCGCGTACCGTTGGCACTCAACCACTAGCGCGAAAGACGAAGAGTGGACGGAAAAAATCTACGAGGAACTGTTTGGAAAGCCTGCAAGCGACGTCACCATGGGGGAACTGTTGATGGGTCTTGGCAAGTACGCGAGGGATCTTGACCCGGATCCTTCGAAGCGTACTTTTGCCCATCTCGAACGTCAAGCAGATGGCAGGTTCAGAGACGAAGATCTGGTGGGGATCTTGACGGATGCTATCGAGGACGTCGCTGGTAAGTGGCTCCCTCTCTTATAGAAACGACTATCGCTCATCCTCCTAGGTTCATTCGGCGCTCGTAATGTGCCAAAGGCTCTTCGAGCCGTTGAAATTCTTGGCATCCAGCAAGCTCGTAAGTGGCAGGTCGGTTCTCTTAACGAGTTCCGGAAGTTCTTTGGCTTGAAGCCGTTCGAGACTTTTGAAGAAATCAACTCGGACCCTGAAGTCGCCGATGCACTTCGTCATCTGTACGAGCATCCTGACCATGTCGAACTTTACCCCGGTATCGTTGCGGAGGAAGCAAAGCAGCCGATGGTGCCCGGTGTGGGTATTGCTCCTACCTACACTATTTCTCGCGCAATTCTCTCGGACGCTGTCGCCCTTGTCCGTGGTGACAGGTTCTATACGGTAAGCTCGATTTCCAAGGCTCAACCCTTTTTTGAGGGAGGGGACTAAAAACATCTGCAGATTGACTACAATGCGAGGAACTTGACGAACTGGGGATATTCCGAAGCGAGCTATGACATGAACATCAACCAGGGATGCGTGTTCTACAAGCTGATGCTTCGTGTCTTCCCTCAGTACTTCAAGCCAGACTCTATCTATGCTCACTACCCCATGACAATCCCTAGTGAGAACAGAGTTATCATGAAGAGTCTGGGCAGAGAAGCCGACTACTCTTACGATCGCCCCGCATTGATCCCGCCACGAATTTTCCTGACCTCCTACCAGGGAGCCAAGCTTATTCTGGACAATGCCAAGGACTTCCGTGTCACCTGGGGAGAGGCCACTGGGTACATCTTTGGCAAAGGAGGTTTTGACTTCATGCTGTCTGGAGACACTGCGTTCCATGCCAAGCAGCGTGAAACAATGAGCAAGTCACTGTACCGGGACCAGTGGCGCAAGCACGTCAAGGAGTTTTATGAAGATATTACGCTCCGACTGCTGCATGAGAAGTCCTGCAAGATCGCTGGTATCAATCAAGTCGACATTACCCGAGAGTAAGTTGCCACACGTATATCGACCTAGAATGATCAGAGCAGAGCTGATGTAGTGATAGTGTCGGTAACCTTGCCCACGTGCACTTCGCTTCCAACGTCTTCTCCCTTCCCTTGAAGACGAAGGAGAATCCTCGTGGTATTTACACTGAGCATGAGATGTATAAGCTCATGGCAGTGGTCTTCACAGCTATCTTTTTCGACCTCGACCCGTCGAAGTCCTTCCCCTTGCGTCACGCAGCCCGGACTGTTGGCCATCAGCTTGGCAAGATAGTTGAGGCACATGTCAAGTCCGTCAGTGGTAGTGGCCTTCTCTCAGGCTTTTTGGACAACTTCCGTCGCAACGACAACGCTTTGGAAGACTACGGTATCCACATGATCCGGCGGCTTTTGGAGAGCGGCCTGGGACCTTCGGAGATCACTTGGTCTCAGATTCTCCCCACCGCGATCGCAATGGTGCCAAACCAGGCCCAGGTGGTAAGTGTCGTTCGCCTTCCATATGCAAGCCTGAAAAGCTGACAGGCCAATACAGTTCACTCAAATTTTGGACTTCTACCTATCCGACGAGGGTAAGGTTCACCTTCCAGAGATCAACCGTCTTGCCAAGGAGGATACACCGGAGTCGGATGAGAAGCTGCTTCATTACGTGATGGAGGGCATCCGTCTCAACGGGACCTTCGGATCATACCGTGAATCTCAGGTCAACCTTACCGTGGATGACGACGGTCGCGAGGTGAACATCAAGGAAGGGGACAAAGTCTTTGTCAGCTTTGTAAGTTTATCTTGTCAATCCTAGTTCCTTCCTAGGGGTAAAAGATTCTGACAAGAAATAGGTGAGCGCTGCTCGTGACCCTAGGATCTACCCTAACCCCAACGAAGTGCGCCTCGACCGCCCGATCGAGTCGTACATCAACTATGGCATCGGGCCTCACACGTGCTTGGGCAAGGATGCTAGCCAGGTCGCCTTGACGGCCATGCTGCGCACCGTCGGCCGTCTGGACAACCTCCGTCGCGCCCCTGGCCCACAGGGACAGCTCAAGAAGATACCGCGTCCGGGTGGATTCTACATCTATATGAGGGAAGACCACGGAGGCTACTTTGTGTTCCCATTGAGTGAGTATCCGATGTTTCGCTTGTCATTAAAGAGGAATTCAGCTAACCGTCCTCCGTACAGCCTGGAAGGTGCACTTCGATGGTGAACTCCCTCCCCTGAAGGCGCGGTCCACTTCGTCCTAAGGACTTGACAAGACACTGTTTGCATACACGATGTAGGTAATATAAACGAGCATGATGGATCTGTATATGGGAGAATGGCAAGTTCGTGACTATTTGCAGATGTCTGGTTTATATATCCTGTTATTGCTCGTTGCTAGTGCTCAGTTTAAAAGGAAAAAAGGGGGCCCTAATCGCCCTTATATAACATCCTATGCTTCAATGATTGTTTGGATTATGATATGTTCGCTCGACATTTGGTATGACTAGATTTTAAGGGCAAGATATTTAGTAGATTATAGTAGGTACCTACTACTGAAGGTACTCTAGCTACCGGGGCACTTAAAATAAAAGAGGACGCTTCTACGTATCTTTAAAGGCTTAAGAAATCTAATATCTAGCTGTGGGCTAGTTTATGATCTTTGAAGAAATATTATTTCGTAGGGAATGTAGAGACATGGAGAGTGCTGTCCTCTCTGCGCGCTGTGATAAGACGAATGATTTGGCTCGCTCTACGCGTTCCCGGGTCAGGATCCACCGGTCCAGCTCTGTACACCGCCTTCCTCTTCCGGCCAGCAACATCTCCATCTACCGAGTACGTTAACGAAGTACATACTCGATCGTGCGACATCCAGACCATCCACCAGTGAATTGAGATACTCAGCTCTCACAATGCCTCCAAAAACGGTCAAGGGCGAGTACATTGAGACGGTACGTACTCTCTTCAGCCTGTATTTCTTTTTATGTTTCTTTGGAAAGCCACTCCTTTGTTATCTCTGGGTTGGGTCTCTCTCGATCTGGTCCTACATTCCAGTCTACTGTTCCACATACCTCCCTATGACATACATATATAATCGAAAGAGAATCATCAGGAAAAATAAAAAAAGAGAAAAGAAGGACAAAGAGAAAAGGTTTTAACCATGCTCTCCTCTACACAACAGGACACCGGGAACAAAATCTCCCGCCGCTCCCTCATCCACGGCACGCAGCACATCATCCTCGGCGGCAAAACAGTCATCCAAACAGACGCCGTCATCCGCGGCGACCTCTACCGAGTCCCTCAACCACAACAACCCCAAACATCCTCCTCCACCGACTCCGACCACCCTCAACAACAATCCCCCGCCCCGACCCCACCCTCCGTGGCAATCACCATCGGCCGGTACAGCTACGTCTCGAAACAAGCCATCCTCCGCCCCCCGTCCCGCCTCCACCGCGGCATCCACTCCTTCTACCCGCTCAAGATCGGCGACCACGTCTTCATCGGGGAGCGCGCCGTCGTCGAGGCCGCCACCGTGGGGAATCACGTACATATCGGGAAAGAGGCCGTCATCGGGTCCATGGCCATCTTGAAGGATTTTGCCTACGTGCTGGATGGCGCCGTGGTGCCCCCCGGGATGGTCGTGCCGAGTTGGTGTGTGGTTGGAGGGGCGCCGGCGAGGATTGTCGGGGAGGTTGGGGAGGGGTATGGGGTTGAGGGGGCGGAGGGGGGGTTGGCGAGGGAGAGGTATCGGTTGGTGGGGAGGTAGGATCGGTTCAGTTCGGTTCATCCCATCACGTTCGATTTGAATTGGGGTGCGTATGATTGATTGGGTGGATGAATCTTATTAAGTGATATGATATATGGTTTGGATGATGGTCATGGGTCTTATGTATTTGTTGATGATCTATCTGTTTAAGGGGGCAGGAGAGGAAAAGTACGAAGCCCTGGCTGGCAGTCACGATTACTTGATTTATAAAGATACCCCAACTCTTTTTTTCCTTACCCTTTGGAGTTTGCAGGCCATTTAATTAGGGTTTATTCTATGGATTAGATTACCGAAACGGAGTTCATTTGTCTCCAAAAATGAGTCGTAAAAGCAAAGCATGTTCAATCCCGAAACTAAGTAATCATGCAGCTCTGATCATGCAATTATCATCAAGACAGGCAAGGGAATCAATCTTTTATGGCGAGACGATGCCCCAATTATTTCATATCCTTAACCTCAACCGCCCTCTTTAGCCTGCTCTCGCCCGGCTCGTACGGCTGGCCCGCCTCCTCCCGAGCCAGATCGTTGATCCATTTCCCATGTGGCTTGACCTCTTCTTTCTTCGTGAACTTCGAAGCAAGATACAGCCAAGCCATCGTGTTCCCAACGGTGCTGGTCTCGTCGCTCACCGTGTGGAGAGCACAATTGCTCATTTGGTCGTAGAGCTTCTTGTCCGTCCACAGGTTGT
This sequence comes from Thermoascus crustaceus, assembly GCF_041956765.1. Classification (NCBI taxonomy): domain Eukaryota; kingdom Fungi; phylum Ascomycota; class Eurotiomycetes; order Eurotiales; family Thermoascaceae; genus Thermoascus; species Thermoascus crustaceus. The sequence continues at coordinate 2,082,548 of NW_027192531.1, read as the reverse complement.
AGAGATGCTGCGCCACCGCGTCCGTGTCGCCCACGTCGACGAGGAACCCGTTCTTCCCGTGCTGCACCTGGAGGGGGATTCCACCCGCGAGCGTGGCGATGATCGGCTTGCCCTTATGGATTGCTTCGGAGACCTTGATCTCGAACCCTTCGCGGGTGGAGAGCTGCAGTGCGATCCTGGCCTTGGAGAGGAGGGCGTTGAGGATCTGATCCGACGGATGGAGCCGCATCACGCAGATATACTTGGCGAGGTGCGGAATCTTGGTCTCAATGTGCTCGACCACCGCGTCGTAGATCACGGTGCCATCCGGGTCATCGACTGAGCCGTGCCCGCATATCAATAATTTTGGCATCGTAGCGTTCGGCATCGCGTCTACGAGGCGTTTCTGGAACTTCACATACGAGTCTAGTACATCGAATATCCCCTTTGCCGGATCAAAGCGCGCGATCTGAATAATGTAGTCCTCTATTTATTCGTTAGATTCCCCATAGGAAGAGAGTTAAATCGCTTACCGTCAGGGCAGTTGATGGTCGGCATCCCGCTGTTCCTACAATCCGCATTGAAGACCCGTCCGTAGAACGCAGCGTCCCAATCCCTCATATTCTTGTTTAACCCGTCCAGCCTATCTAAAGTCAGCAGTGTTTTTCCTGTTACGAGTGGGACAGTTGCAGCTCACCAATCCGTCGCAGCAGGCATATAACCCACTATCTCTTTAGGCACATTGGACGGCACGAAAGCGCTAATAGGATGGCTGATAAAAAGATCCGCCTGCTTAATGCTCTCCCACAACCATTCCCACGCTTCTGCCTGTGGTGTGCCCGGCGTGGCGACCAGATCACTTCGAATCTGGATATGGCTTCGGTAGATGACAGGTCTGTCAGGTGTAATTGCCTTTATTATGGGAATCAACCCCGGCATCTGGGGATCATCAACGATGATTATATCTGCTCCTCCTTCTGAAGGAAGGGCTAAGGGTCCGCCAGGGCTCAACCAGTACCGTTTCGCGTTCTCATGGATCCACTCGGACATAATGTCTTTGCTCTCATCTGTCAATCGCTCTTCCGGCTTTGATACGCCTTGCAGGATGTTATGGTTCGTCTTGGTGATTCGGAATACCCCAGGTCGCGGTTTAGGTACATACCTATAAGTCCGGTCAGCTACTCCTGTCTCGTACACCACATGTTCTAGGGCCTGCTCACCACTTGACGTCCGTTTCCAATAAGGTCGCAAACCTGACAAGAGCGTGTCTCATGAGTGCAACACCCCCGCCCTGAGGGGTAGCGCTAAAGAAAGCAACCTTGACTTTTCTCTTCTTAAGGTCAGACGCGTAGTGGTGGATGGCCGACCAAGTGCCAGACCGAACCGTCTTCTCGTAATCATGCAGGCTTGTTAGCCGCACATGAAACCCGGAATCGACCTCGACCATTCCTCGAAAACCGACTTGCAGCAAAGGGGCATTGTCCGGGCCGAAGAACCTGTGGTCATAAGGAACCATTTCTCAGCAAAGTAAGTCGGAGACCAACCTGATGCATTTTCTTGCCATCGACTCCGCCTGTTCATCAACACCTCTCGTCTCCCATCCTGTATAGCGAGGCTCTTCTGTAGACATCTTGCCTTTCTCATGTAGGACCAATGGCACAATATCCAGCTCAGCCCATATCCGAGAACAGAGCCCCGGGCATCTTTCCGCAACCAGGTTCGGTATTGCTACTCCAATAAATTTCTCGAGATTCTTCAAGCTGTATTCTTTCAATTGACCGACAATGAAGTCGGTAATCGCCGGGCAGGAGGGCTTGGATTCTTCAGGGGAAAAGTGACGCTCTAAGAAATCTAGAAGATACGTAGTGTTCCGGATTGCGAGAGCAATAGTTGTTGCCGAATCGTCCGTGAAAGACGCCGAAACTCCAGCATATATAGTCTACCATGCAGCAAGGATATTAGTCTCCGTGATTAGATCGGTCACCGATGGAAGAGGGGTGAGCGATACCTCTAGAGGAGGACCAGACCATGCATTCTTCCTGACGTGATGGCTCAGACGGCGCTGCTGGACAACTGAGCCTCGACGCTGAAAGCTATATGGCTCAGTCATGGTAGCAAGAAACGATAACTTCGAACTGGATGGTGGTCAGTGACTGGGGATCAATCCGGACGAGGCTGTTAACACTCGGGTCAGTCAGTCCTGCACAGGTCAATTTAATTCTGCCACTACAGAACAGAAGGATATCGTCAAAACGTGGATATCTGCCGGAAAAGGAACCAGTCCATATATCACTGTATAGGTAACTCGTTTGCAGCGCCGGAACTAGATACGATGACCTCACTACCCGCGGCCTATGACGTACGAGCGGGGAGGGACAGGTTTTCTGCAATGGAGTTGGAACATCAGGATGGAGCAGAACAGGACCACGGCCTGGATTTATATAGAGGCCATTGCCATTTCAACTGAGGGGGTGACGGAACCCCCTCGAGGTGTTGTATCACGGCGATATGAAGGCGTTGTACGCGGAACGGCCTGCGCGGTCGCACCAGGCCAGTCATCATGGCAATTCTGCAGGAGAGAGACAAAAGGACCGGTCTAGATAGCGGACAGCGCACGAGGAGGACATCAGCAGCAGCCGAGGGGCGTCGCTCGGGCGCATACCGCAAGGATGAGACGTCTTGATATCTCGTGTCGGAGCGCTGAAACACTGCGACGGCGCCGCGGGGCCTTAGTCAGCAAATCAGCCCCTTTTACGCCCCGCTGAGCTTCCCCTTGCTCGACGCGCGCCTCTCGTACGGGGACGTCGCTGGTTATTATTTGCTTTTTAACCATCTCGGAGGCGCTCCAGGCTTCCATACTGAGCGATCCATCTCTCTGCTCGTCCATTCCTTTGCTGCTTGCCTGAACTCGTGAGCCTGGCTCTCTAGGTGAGCATCCCGGCGCTTCACAGCCCCCCGTTGTCGACACGGAGAGCTAACCCATTCGCCTCCCGTCTGAAGCCTGCCCTTCTTTTCCATTCCACGTCCACTCCTTTTCGGGGCCCTGAATAGCTGTCGCTATCTTCAATTGGACCCTTTGCTACCGCACAACCTCGCGGACATATCTATCGCCTTCCAGTCGCTCTCTTTCTAGAACTTCGAAATCGTCCAAGGAGTTGCTCAAGTCTGTCACAATGGGTGGTCAGGTCTCCAAAGTCATGGCCAAGATCTTCGGATCTAAGGAAATGAGAATTCTCATGCTGGGTCTCGATGCTGCCGGAAAGACAAGTCAGATACCTTTTGCTGCCCCTGACCGCTGCGACAGCGTGCTGACTCTCAACTTGCTACAGCCATTCTCTACAAGCTGAAGCTCAACCAGGACGTCACAACCATTCCCACGGTCGGCTTTAACGTGGAGAGTGTCACCTACAAGAATGTCAAGTTCAACGTCTGGGATGTCGGTGGACAGGACAAGATACGGCCTCTGTGGAGACACTACTATTCCGGTGCGTGAGGCAGAAACGCAGCGGGTGGATGGAAGATGCTGATTGCCTGTTGAATATAGGAACGCAAGGTCTTATTTTCGTTATTGACTCGAGCGACACTGCGCGTATGGACGAGGCTCGCCAGGAACTGCACAAGATCATCAACGACCGCGAAATGAAAGACGCTCTTCTGCTTGTTTTCGCCAACAAGCAGGATATCGATGGCCGTACGTAGGACTTGCCTCTGCATGATATAGACGCTAACAGCGAGGATCGCAGATCTGTCCCCCGAGGAGGTCACTGAGGCGCTTCAGCTCAACAAATTGAAGGACAAGCTGTGGTACGTCGTGCCTAGTGTTGCTACTACGGGAACTGGTATCTTCGAGGGCCTGGTAAGTTACCCTGTTGCATGTAGTCATTACGCTGGCTAACGGCTTGTTTCTAGGCCTGGCTCTCCAACAACGTCAAGACGTCGCCTCAGAAATAGATGGCTGTGTCCCTCAACACGCCAAAAACACCACACGCAGTTTCGGAGGCGCCACCTGCGAGCAGCCTCGTGTACAACAAGTAATCATCCGGCAGATAATACTTTCCTTTCTTCTCATGTCCGTTCTCATGACAGACGACGCAGCACTTGGACTTCGCTTTATTTTTTCCCCTGGTTTTCATGTCTATGCTCTCGTTTTCTCCGCCTCTAATTCCAGTGATATCCCTTCTGTTTTCACACGCGTCAGCTATGGGTACCTTTTACCTAATATATTATATCCTCCATCTAATCCCCTTTGGTTGTCTCTCGAGCTGCTCACCAGATAGGCATCCGAAAATAGAAGGAATGACATATCGGTCCAACCATCTTTTAGGCATCTTCCATCTTCTTGCCCCCTGAATTGCACATTTATATATCCCACATGTTGAAATTATCTAGTGACAGGAAAATAAGCGGAAAGCGGAGCCATCTAATCCAAGAACACCCCGAAATTGCTGTATTACATAAATGTATCTAGAACGGTCATAACAACAACAGGCATAATAAACGCTGATATCAAAAAAGGAACAAGCCACTTTACAGGCCCCGAACTCGACGGCTGCCGTAGAGCATACATAGGCACCATTACAACCTGATATACCGTGCCATACACGTCAGAGACCGCTGCGATCACTCACTTCCTGAAGGTACTCCCCGTAGCCAAATCAGTGACGCTGTCGCACGCCTCCTTCGGCACATTCGTGGCGATAAACTCCTCCCTCTTCGCCCGGAAGCCTGCCTGCCACCATTCCTCGAAATGTCTCAGCTCGATCTTATGGTACGGGATGCCCAGGTCCCTCGACACCCGATCATCCCACAGCATGAACGTCATGGCTGACCGTTGGTTCTTGTCCGGCCCGCCCATGATGTCCGCCTTGCGCGCCTCCTCGCGATCCTCGCGCGCTTGCCACTCCTCATACCGTTTCGCTCTAGGGACCCGTGGCCGCCGGCTCGCCCTCGCGATCTTCTTGTAGTCGAGCTCGTAGCCGAACCTGTCGTAGGTCGGGGGCCCGTTCGGACCGCGCGCTAGGCAGAGATCGGCCGGAGACATCTCCCGTTCTCGGGCGGATATTGTTGACTGGGCTGTAGTGGTTCTTGTGGTCTGAGACTCTGTCGGCTTTTCTGGACTCGGGTTGCGCTGCTGCCGCTGCTGCTTTTGCTTTTGCTGCTGGTGGTGGATCTGATCGCTGGACGACGCGCCGCCGTCTGGGTTGTTTTCTTCGGAGGCATATCTAAACCAATGTGACTGTGTACAGTATGTACTCCGTAGTAGTCTAGTCTAGCTAGCAGAATGGAGTTTAGAGATTGCAGCTGAACAACGTGTAGAACGGAAATTGCAGTCTTAGGTAGCTGTCTAGTCGGTAGATCGTTATTATTGAACTTGAGAAACAAAAAGAAATGAAGCTCGACGCGACCCGGACCCGCGTCGTTGATTACTAGCTAACAATCATTTACCTAGTCAGTCAAGTGGCAATGGTCAATGCAGCCGGGGGAACCGGGATACGTGGGTTATCATTATCAAACTTATCAGTGACAGTCTGAACCCCTATTTTGTTTTGTATTTTATTTTTAGACCAGGCTGTTGAGAGATAGCCGATTGACGTGAACATTGATAACTTTTTCTTTTTTTGGCCTGCTGTTTTTCACTGCATTGATGTTTTGTCTCGAGTGTGGTACAGTTGCTGCTGTACTTTTTATCTTTTCACTGGAAAATAGACGTACTGTACAATATAACCCTGTAGTACTCCGTAGTTCTTCGTTCACATTGGTCGAATTTAAATTGCATTTATATCAATGGTGTACGCAATAGAGTACAGGCAGTCTATCGAAACCCTTGTGTACAGTACTGTCCCCTAGGTACTGGTCAATAATGGCGCTGGGTACAGTGTGCATGTCCAGGTATGAATGGAGAACATACACATCACGGGATCCATAGGAGCCACAACAGCGTCTAGAGCACAAACTTTGTGAGATGTTCTACCAGAAATTTTGGCTGTGTTGAACAATTCGATCTAATTCTGAGAAACTGGTAGCTGTTATTACACCAGATCTTATGAGAAAAACACAACATGGAACTATTGCTGGTCTTGTGACAAAGTACATCTTCGTGTAAGATTAGTAGTCACCTACCTATTGATTTTGTCCCAGATAAGGTGGATCAAAAGCCGAGAAAGAGATCATGTGGTTCTGTCTTAGTTCTTGCACAAGTCACAGGTCTGATATCTTTGTATTTTTATTTGCATATTGATGTTGCTCAGCAAGTATAGATTTGTAGATGAATCATTCAGTTGATAACTGTTACAGCACAGCCTAGAGATTACCGACAAGGCTGGTGAGGGTGAGGTCCAGTCACATGACCATACTGGATCGTCTACGATCCACCTCTATGATCCATAGTCATGACCCAGCGGATAGGTATTTCCGGACAGAACTCATCATGTATATAAGACGCTCCTTAACCATGGGGATTAGGACCCCGTGGTCAACTCAAATAGCAATCAGGATAGCAACATTGCTAGTAACTACGGCCTACTTATTTATCTTTTCCCCTTGTCTTCTGTCTTCAAGATAAACCCAACGAGCCCCAGCCTAGAAGTCTTAGGCCTGCCGTTACAATAACTACCTAGATGTCGATACAGGTGATTTATTTAGACGTTCAAAAACTGGAAGGAATGGAACATCACATTGGCAGTATCTGTACTAGACTTAGATCGATAGCTTTATCCCATGATTCTTATTCCTATTGAGAATATTCCAAAGGTCTCAGATGCGTTGGACGCCCCCGCGTTACAAGGAAGCTAGTCTGATCACTATATAAAAACGATAGACCCTTGATAGGGAAGTGATAAAGTCACGCAAGCAAAAAAAAAATCCGTCGAGAACAACTGCGGTGTCCCTAGGTCCTCTATGTTCTTGATCTCTTCTCCGCGACGAATGCATATTACTTACTAGGCACAGTACATGGGTCTATCTAGGCTCAGATCTGCCATCCTCGTCCCATAAGCTTCCCATGTCAGATGTCTGATTTAATTTTCGATGACTAAGTGCCTCGTAGGCAGGAACCTAGGTTGCTAGAGAGGCAAACCCCTGTCCTCCGTTTGATCCGATCGAAACAGATATCTTATCAGTCCATCAGAGTTACGTATCGGGTTTCACTTCCGCCCACCACGCAAACCTCAACCACTGGACCTCAGAACAGAATACCGGCTAACTGGCTCGATACCACGAACCTCTCACCGTACCTCTGGGAACAACCGACGAGCAACTAAGCATACCCATCCCACCGGAGTCACCATGTGTCAATCCGACAGCAACGGTGCGTTCAACGCTACGTCAAGTGGCCACCGCGGACATAAATAGGAGCAACGAACTCTTCCTGCCCCGGCCGCTCCGATCGGAAATTGTTCTCTTTTTCCCAAGCGATATCAGAACAGACAATTATTTTTCTCTTGCTAAATCTCAAATGTTGAGATTCAGCGGTTTTATTTCCTCTCGCATTGGAAAGACCCACGCAGTTCACACACATCATCACCCGACCTTGACCATGCCTCAGTACAAAGTCGGACAGCAGGTTCGTTACAAGCCCGTCGGAGGTGAGTATACTGTGTTTCCTCAGCATGGGAGTCGGGTCATCGGACCGTTTGGTGTGTGAAAGAAGATATATAAAAAACGGCTAGGAGTGGTTGTTAATTGGTGTTTCTCGTTTGTGTTTACAGGCCCGACCTCCAAGACCTCCGAAAGCACGGGCGTCATCCGGGAAGTAATCACTCAACCCGGGGAGCTGACGGGTCGTAACGTCGAAGCGACGCCGGAGAATCCTCGATATGAGGTACGTACATCTACCCTATCGATTTATTTCCTTTCTCTTTTCATTTTGAGATGCAGAGATAGCTAATCCATTTCTCGCCCTTTGCGCACCGTGTACTACATACAGATCGAAAACATGCAGACGCATAAGCGATCCGCGATCAAAGAAGAAAATATCATCGAGCCTGCCTAGAAAGACTTCAAACAGATCTCTCCGTTATCTGGATGGAAACGGGGGCGTTAATGGCGAACATAAACTGAAATAAATCAAGTGCCCGTTGGGAGCTTAGGTTAGGTAGCAATCGATATTTACATATATAAAGTATATATGACATATATTATTTGATCCCTGCTAGCTTATTATCATTTCGTAGTAAAAATGACCATGTACTCGTATGTAGATTTTTGGGATCACGGGACCACGACTTAATCCAGGATGTTCTGTACGCACATAAGTTGTAGAAACACGAATCGAAAATTAGGTCCAATTCCAAGCTTCAGGCGTGGAACTAGCAGATATTTGGGTAAATATGGCTTTACCTGACACGTCATTGTTATGCTGAAGGCAATGACAAAGGCAGGTACTGAAATCTGCCATGATGTGAGTAGGTCCGGTGTGTAGCCAACTCTTAGGTCAACGCTGCACAGTATGTATGAGATCCGACATCTCTGTGGGCAACCATAATTAAAATATGGTCCATATATACTCTCTTGAGGAATCTGATCCATTTTAGTAGTTCTTATCGTGAGATAAAGTCCAAGTACACAGCGAAAGGCCGCTCCGGCTGCCGTCCCCCGAGGACCTTGGAGTCCCGAAAAATGGACCGCGGCGGGGAACAACACGACAACATAAAAGAGTACTACTTGCCAGGTTGTCACTGTCAAATCTTCTTTTCGATTTACTGCCTTCTGGCTCATCACTGGATTTCGTTGTCGAATGGTTGAATCATCAGGAATTTAAATGTTAAATTGCTTTTCCTATGTACTACAGTTCATGACATTCATCATCACTCGGACATGACGTACACCCACACCGTCTCCTTGTTGAAAGAAGACCTGTGGGTGGACTGGCGAGATCGTGAAACTATATATACTCGCTGAACATTTCCTTTTTCGTGCTCATATATACTCCGCTACCATCCCATCCCTATACATATTCAACCCATGTGATTAACGGAAATTCGTGATCTACGCCTCACCAGGCCAGATGTCGTTGGCGATATCCCGGACCAGCTTCAGCTTGGCGATCATGTCGTCGTGCTTGACGGCGTTACCCGAGCTGTGACTGGCGAAACCGCACTGCGGGCTGACACCGACGCGCTTCAGAGCCTCCTCGACGGTCTCGTCGTTGCCCTGGGCGATGAACTCAGCGGCGGCGTAGACGCGCTTCTTCATCTCCTCCTTGTCCTCGAGTTGAGGGAACTTGCTGGTCACAACGCCCAGGATGACGTTCTTGTGCTTGGGCAGCTCCTTGAGGGGCTCGAAGCCTCCGGCACGGGGGGTGTCGTACTCGAGGTAGTAAGTGTCAACGTTGAGCTCCTTGAAAAGCTTCACAGCGATACGGTCGTAACCGCCCTCGGAGAAGTGACGGCTGTTGACGAAGTTACCACGGCAGAGGTGCACACCGACGTGGAAGTCAGCGGGACGCTTGGAAAGGCAGTCGTTGTACAGCTTGATGTACTTGTCAAGCAGGTCGTCGACAGAGTACTTGTTCAGGGAGTCGGCGTTCCAGCCGGCAATCATCTTCTCGGAACAGAAATCTGTCAACTTGTGTCAGTTCCTGATTCCATGAAAATTTCGGTTCCATATGGGAGAAACTTACAAGCCAGGTTAGGGTCATCGTACTGCACATTTCTGCAGCCGGCGTCGTACAGGATCTGCAGTTCCTCCTGGTACGCCTTGGCAATGTCGGCGAAGTACTCCTCGTCGGAGCTGTACACGTCCTTCGGGTACGCACGTCCCTCCTTATACCGCAGGTGATACCAGTTGGGTGCCGCAAGGGTGATCTTCAGGTTCTTGACCTGCTCTGGAGGGACGAGGCTTGCGAGGTATTTGAACTGGTCGACGTAGGTGCTGCCAACGTGCTTGATCTTACCGGTACAGATGACGGTCTCACCGGGCTTGTAGCCGGCCTCGGTGAAGGCAGCAATGTCAGGAATGTACATACGGAAAATCTCCGGGTCAGGGTGCGCGACCTCCTCGAAGCCTTCCAGACCGGGGAAGAAGGAACCCCAGAACACTGGAGATGGACGGGATGGTCAATAATCGTCCATTGTCGAGGGGCGTCAGTCCTGGGGACCCTTACTGTGTCTCCGGTACTCTCCATCAGTAATGGCGGAGTAACCGAGCTTGACCTGGGTGTCCACAATGTCCTTGATATCCTTGTCCTCAATCGACTTGAGGTCGGACTCGGGGGCCTCCTTCTTCTCAACCTCCGCCCTCTTCTTCAGAAGGGTCTCCGAACGGAGGAGGGATCCCAGGTGCTCAGCCCGGAAAGGGGGGTTACGGTGCAGAGTGGCGGACATGATTGGCGTGTCTGGTCAGTATTCGTCGGCGTATCTGGAAGGAATTCAGCCGAGTTAGCTCTCTTATCTCTGTTGCGATAACATGGAGCTGGAGAGCTACCACCCACCTATCCGGGGCAAATCTCAGGAACAAAAGCGAACTGAAAGAGTGTATCCTGAGCTGTTCCAGCCACGGTAAAAAAGAACGAGGGGTATTTCCGCCCTCCAAGGCGGAGTCTCCATCGTCTTCGGCATCCAGCTCCTTACCAATGCCGAATACTCAAGCCAGGCCGCATTTCTGCCCCACCTCAGTTATATTCCCCCTCCATCACCCCACCTATGTATAGTATGTAAGGTCCACCGAGGTTGCAGAAGCCTCGTGGCCGACTGCCAGACGGTAGATGGAAATATAGACGTGTATAGGCCAGAGCTCGCGTCAGATCATCGCGAGTAGGAAGACGAGAATAGGTGTTGGAGAGAGCGCGTGTCGCGTAAACCTTACGAGGTGGGTCTCCGCTGCGCTTCCGGAGAACATCTGAGCGTCTCTTTTGCAAATGCTGTCGACACAGGTCCATCCACTTAACCTGGAGTCGAGTCTTTTCTGCTCAGGACATCTGTCTGGAGAAGATCATATGAAAGGCGTCATGTCACGGACTGTTGTCGAAATGTACAGTAGAATACTGCGTAAACCGACAAGCTGGGGCCTGCAAATGATCGGTCGATCTTGATCCAATCAAAAGTTGTATGTGCTGTTAGGCTTGGCAATTTTCTTAATAAGCTCTTGATAATAATAGACGGGGTGAACGTTGCGAAAAACCAATGCTGAAAAGGTTTAGTGGAGACATTCCTGAAGATTGCGAAAGTTGGAACAGAGTCAACAGACGACCTTTTAGGGCTCTGCAGCCTGAACCGCCGTGCAGGGTTTTGACCGAGATGCAAGGCGAGGGTCTGATCACCATCACGCATTGGTCGTCGCATTGACATCCTGGGGAGTGACGATTGACCTTCGTATCTCTGTTATGCATCTGCATGTCTGCGGGGTAGGTCCCTACTGCCAACTATTGTACATGTACACACAAAAACCCATATCTTTTCTTGACACCATCGAGGTTTCTCTTCTTCAAAAATGTTCAAACGTCTACCACTGTCATTGAGTCGACATGACAAGTAATTTAAAAAGCGTTTCAGAATTTATCTTAGCAGAAAGCATATCTTATCCGCAAATAGAAAATACAGCACAGGAGGCCAGCGAAGGAACAAGAATTGCCCCCCATTGGTAAGCTAGATTGGTGGGTAACAGAATGCATAAGTTGACCTCTTCGTGAGTCAGCCATAAGCCCATTTTATCAGAATCTCTTTCTGAAACAAAACATGCGAAAAAGAAAAAGAGCGATGGATGGTGTAGAGCTGACCCTCTACAGTTCAATCCAGGAAAAGTTGTGTCCATCAATGATAGTGAAATTTTGAATAGTCATGCTGTTTTAGAACCCTTTCTCTGGAAATGGCGTTATATAAGGATGCTTCTGTAGATGGAAAGTGTGGTAGATTAAGATAGTTATTCTCACCTTCATCTGTCTCATTTCTATTTCTTTCAGCTTCTCTATTTTAAATCGCATTCTGGATTCTTGTTTAAAAATACGAAAATACTTTCGTCCCTAGAGTCCTTATCAACCATATTTTGGTAATAACATTCAGAAAGCGAGCTGCAAGCTAGCAGTACTTGACTCTGGATAATGCCTTTCGGAGTATGGAAGCATGCTAGACTTAATAATTATCTGTCTACAATGCGCCTAGATTTCTGTTTACAGTAGCATAATGAGATAAATGCAAAGATGCTGCGCATTGGTGATGGAGATCTGTTGTCTGAAAATCGTATACAAATAATAAACTAAACTGACAAACTCAAAAGGGAAAAAGCATGGGGATAAAACTAGTGAACCATTCTGATTCTCTCTGAGCCTTGCCTAGCCTCTCCAGCTAATGGTATTGTAAGTTAGTATCTAGAAAATCTAGAAATGCCAAAAAAACAATCTATAAACTGCCATAGCACTGAAAGTCGTATGATTGGGCCTACACAAGATGCTTTAATTTGGGCGCTAATTGGGGGCTGAAAGCCTGAAGTAACGAAGAGCGGCTAACCAGTCATTCTGGCGGAATGTACAGGCCAGATTCAGCTGTTCACAACCACCTGGCATTGCATCAACCCATGAACTGTCATATTGTCCCCGTTGTTGAGCTCTCGTCTCGACTTACGCCCGGCATCATGGCTCAACGTGCTCCTGAACAACAACCTCTTCTAAAATTTAAGCCATCTCATTCTGGTCCCACGTTTTCCATCTTCCGTACAATTTCCGATCGTATCTACGAATTGGCAGGCCTTGTCCGAGAGTGTCCGAGTAGCCTCAATCTTGAGCGAGCGGGGATAATTCCCAGGACCAACACACCCTTGACGGGTCGAGGAATTCTTTTCGCTTCCTCAGCTGTCCGTGCCACAATCGGAAGCATCGAGGCTACTGTTCTTGCTCTGAGGAGCCATTTCCGTATGGACTGCTTTATGTCTCCCGAGCTATTTACGCCGAGGCCTCACAAATCTTCTATTCCCAGAAACGTTTCAAGATCCATTACACCAGACCAGGAGGCCTTCTAGCTCTTCAAAACCTAGGAGCAAGGCATCTATCAATGTTAATAACCCTTTCTATTCATCTTAACGAGCGTCGTTATTGCATTGTGGATGATAATCCCATGATCAGTGCGTGCAATTGTCGTTATAGCTGCTCTTGGACGGGCTGTTCCTGTGACGATATGCTGACGATGGACTTCTCTGTCCGACATCCAGGCATAGCAAGTCTGTTATTCTGCTTGGGAACGCTTCTGCAAGTCGAGTGCTCCTCACATACAGAGCTGCCGTCTGTGACTATGTCTTGTCTGCGACACGGATAAGTGATTGGCACGCGACGATTCAGTCACTATGATTTCTTCTAGGGAATGGTCTATACCCCCCAGAGGCATTGAAAGCATGGAAAGAGTTATAAACAGAAGGCATCATTTTCAATGAGAGACATGTATAGTAGGCATCTCTGTAATCTCGCACCGTCAATCACTTTTGTCTTTTCCACAAAGCCACTCACCATGGAATAACTATGTAAAACCTGGCTATATTTCAGCAATGCAGATTAATGTCGGCCTCTCTGCTTGTCAGATAGTTGGTCGAGGTGGTAGCATTTCACAATCAATCTAGTCTCTATTCCATTGATGCAAGTAGCCTTAACCAGTCAAGCTTTTCAAATGACACTGACCACAGTTACGCTTCGTCTGGCTATTCCGGAACAGAAATAACCTAAATGCATATTGCAACCAGTCATCATAGCACTTCACGAACACTATTCTCCGAATTATACTTGAAGTTAGCCGGCATGTAACAGGTAGGTACATCTCAGGGCAAGATCCAGCCAGATTGACTGGCTGGAGCCGTAGGAGATATTATGAAGAATAATAGGACATGTATGGACAAAGGAAGTCCAGAAGCAATAATTGGAATTCGTACCAACTAGTTCATGTTGAATGGTATGACAGTGGTAAAGAAGAAAATCACTTTTCAACAGGATCTAACTACAACTTGTAGATCTTTGCAATCTATTGACGGCCATAAATTTTCCCGAGATATTTAGCTACTTCTCTAGTCCTACACCATGGATTTTATTGTACCCTTTCAACGCACCTAATAAAGAAGTAGGTATGCTCCCTTTGAAGGATATGTTTGAAGCAACTGATTTGGACATATGAGACACTACAGCAACCCCATAGGGGAGAACCCCGGTTGCCTAGGGCCGCCAGTTTCAACACATTAACCTCCTACGCGTCGGCCAGCTACCGCATCCCGCACACAAAATCCAATTCACATACCCATCTTCATCACGCTCAAATTATGCAAGCCTAAAGAAAAAGAGCCCGCTAAGGACTCTGGCTATAAAGGCAGAGCTGAGGTTCTTGTGGAGAAAACTTCAGCAACAGTCTCTACATGCCTAGGCACTCTTCCTAGAAGTGTTGCGAGACTGGTCCCGCAAACCTCTTAGGTACTCTAGGCCTTACGGATTTCTTGTGCTATGTCAATTTAATTAGTCCTCCTTCTACCTACCTCTCCATCCTTGGGGTCAAGAAACGAAATTGGAAACAGCATGAGAGCACTTCGGCTTCCCCTCGCAAATTTTCGTTTGCTTCAATCCTCTTCCTGGCGACGCGACCCGCGTTCGATTATTCTCCGTCAAAAATCCACAAAGCTAAACCAGAGAAGGTCGATTCCCTCGCGCTGGAGGCAAAATGGCAGGCAAAATGGGCGTCTGAAAGTCGCGTACTGCAACAAGCAAAAAACAAACCAACCATTTACTCTTCATTGCCACCGCTATATGGCACACATCTCCCAAAGCTTAGCATATTGGACGTGCTTAACAGATCAGGCAATTGGAATAATCGGAAGCCAGCCTACCTGGATGATGGTATGGATTTAGACGCCTGCATCAGGACCTATGGAAAAGACATCACTCTCTCACACGCCGCTTTCTGCAGCGGAACGGAGAGTCGTCCGTACAGCAAACAAGGAATAGCCAGGATCCAGCAGTGGCTCAAATCCGTCTGGAAAACTGTCTCACTGGCCCATGAGTCATATGCGTTCACACAACCTGCCCTCTTGTCGGCTTCTGTCTCAGAAGTCCTTGATGGACCTGACCTAGACACTTGGATAAAATATCACCAGAGCAAGCCTCAATTCTGGTTTCATCTTCCGCCGAATATTCTGACATATTCGACTCGTGGACGGGAGATGATGGTTGTCGCAAGGTTTGGCTCGCCGCTCAGGAAGCACTCCTCTCGATGAGCCGACCGCTCGATTCGAGGAATACCGCTCAAAATGTGGAATCCTCCCTCATCGTGCTGAACAAAGGCTGTCATTGCTTATGACGAAGCTGAAGAGATCATTCCAGATCTGCACTACCACACGCATGTTGTTGCTCCTGATCGCCCCTTTGGCTCTTTGTTTCGCAGAAGAGTGCTGGGTGTCACTACACTATGGAACCTGTCCGCGTCCAGTCAGCAAAAACGACCCATTGAATTTGATTTCTAAAGGGGTGAGCGAGGATGAATTGGCGATTCTTGGGGGGCCAGGAAAGCTTCCGAGACAGGGGCGCCCGGAGACTTTAGCTTCCATCTTTGACCACCCCATGCCTAGGCGTTGCTCGTCCAAAGACGATAAGGCTCCTGAGGTCACCAGGTCTCCTTCAAAAGGCAATGAGCAACAGGAAAGCAAGGATGGAGAGCCTGGAGAAGACGCATAAGAGACGGTTCAGGCTTCTAATTCACAGGCTTCGCGCTGAAGGGATAATGGCAGATTACCGTCGGGCGATAGAACAGGGTTAGCTGATTTGGAAATGGTGATGTGGTTCTTGCTTTTGCAAGATAGGTACTGTGCAGAAGAACTTGTTATCGCTGCGATACACAATCCAGCTTAGCCATCATTAGTTTGTCCTATTTCAAAGACGTTCTTGTCGTTTCCTGGTTTCATACTCTGGATGGCACACCGGAATAAGGGATTATCTCTACTATTCTAGAGAGCAATATGAATGCATACGTCCTTTATTGAACAGCAACTGGGTTCCAAAGTCTTACTGCAATGTGTCTACGTACAGACCAGTATCCAGATATGTAGTTTTAGAAGTATGAACGGGCACAGATGAGAGAAAACCGCCAGTTTAGGGTTGCAAGCTAGGTACGGGAGGATTGCATAAATTTCTCGGATACACGGCCCGAAGAAATTGGTACAAGGGCTGAATGTAACTGCCTTGGCCAACCTGTATGGATTCTTTATAAGTACTTTCAACGTCTCTGTATCATTGAAAGATCCCCTTCATTGGCGTCCACTTAGTTAGGTTTCGGCATATCCTTGTCACTCCGCCGGACGGAGACCTAAATGACTCCGTCCAGTGTTTTAAATAGCAATCATTTTTCTACTTGAAGTGACTCGAGAGGGGCACTACTTTTTGCCCCTCTTGCCTTTCAGTATTATTTATTTCCACAGCAAAATCCGTCCACTCACCACCGTCAACCTATTCCTATGCACAGGAGACCAGGCAACTCGACCTTCCTGTACCTACATACCTTACCGGTAAAGGAAGGAATCACATGGCTGATTCCACCTCTCGTGACTCTCGTCTATCCGGTCCCTCTAGTCCGGGCACCAGAAGTGCCCATGACCCGTCAGACTTCTATGCACAAGAGAAAGACTTTCCGCTCCACGATGCGGTCGGTACGTAATGGAGAT
Source organism: Thermoascus crustaceus (assembly GCF_041956765.1). Lineage (NCBI taxonomy): Eukaryota > Fungi > Ascomycota > Eurotiomycetes > Eurotiales > Thermoascaceae > Thermoascus > Thermoascus crustaceus. The sequence goes on along the minus strand of NW_027192531.1, from coordinate 2,065,958 downwards.
CTGGTGGCATTGCGGTCGCTCCTCGAGTCCGACAGTACAGAGCTAGAAGTTCGCGGTCCCCTTCAAGCAACACCACTTCGCGCGGCAATAATGTCCGGGCAAACTGACGCTGTCCGACTCCTGCTGGCTCATGGCGCCAATAGATAGTCGCTTGGGCCGGATGAATACTGCGAATTGTGCTTTACTTCTCTTCACCTAGCCGCCCGAGATGGGAAGGATCAGATCCTTCGACTGCTTCTGGAAGCTGGCGCGGACCGAAAGGCAAAACAGAAATATGCTGGCCGTACCGCGCTGGAATTGGCTGCCAATGCTGGTCATGATGGTGTGGTGCAGATCCTTCTAGAGAAGAAGAACAGTGGCACTGACTCTCCTTCCCCTTACGACATATCGGAGCAGGAATCTGCCCTTGTCCGTGCAGCAAAGAGCTGGCATCCCAAGTCGGTACGTCTGCTTATAGATAATGAGATTAGACAGCAGGCGCTGGATAAGGCTCTATATGAGGCGGTGGCCCCTTTAATGTGGGACTACGTATTACCGAAACCGCCAGAGATTACGGAGGAAGGATGGGCCGAGCAGATCGATGTGCTAAAGCTGTTGATGGATGCAGGAGCAAACCCCAATTTCAGAGATCAGCACTCGGAACAAACACCTCTTCATCAAGCGGCAGGTAATACGGGAATGAGAGATGCAGTACAGTTGCTGTTGGAAAGGAGAGCAGACGTTCATATCTTTGACATCGATGGAAGAACGCCATTATTCGAGACAGCAAAGAGTACTAATCCGAACATCGTGAAGCTCCTGATCCAGAAGGACGCGGTTGTTACCGTCAAAGATAACTCAATGTGGACTCCTTTGCACCTGTCAGCTCTCTGTGGTCCGGCTTCGACCGCCCAGTTTCTGTTGGACCACGGTGCTGATCCGCTGGCGAAAGATTCCAATAACGAAACACCATTACACAGGGCAGCTGAGGGAGGTCAGACTGATATCATGCGAATCCTAACTGAAAAGTACGGCGTGGATGTTAACGAGAGGACATCAAATTGCTGGACCCGTCGATCTTTGCTGCCAATACAGACTTCCTAAGGAACGTCTGCCCGCAGTCAAATTCTTGCTCAAAAGAGGCGCGGATGTTCGAGCACAGACGACGAAGGCTGGACGGCGCTACATAGAGCCGTCCTATGTGATGATCCAGCCCTAGTTGAGCTTTTGCTTAAGCATGGTGCAGACACAGCTTCTGAAGCCACCAGCACCCCGGATAGGACATTGTTCAATGGTGCCCGTCTCCGAGATACATGGAAGTGGTACGAACGCATAAGCCATCCAAGCCATCCGATTTAAATCCCTTGATATCTCAGGAGACTGCGCTTCACTGGGCCGCCAATAGGGTATCACTGGGGGCAGAAGAGGTAATGCAGCTTCTTCTCGATTATGGAGCTGATGTAAACGCATGAGACAGCTTTAGGGCAACACCGTTGATCCGGGCTGTGAAGAATAAAGAGGGCTGGTTAATCAAACCTGAAGTTATCAAGCCATTGCTCGAGAAAGGAGCAGATAAGCAGGCGCAAGACCTTGAGGGCAAAATTGTGAGAGACTGGGCCCGGGATAAAGGCTTTAAATTTGACTGGGAGAGAAGGAGAAGCATTAGCCAGTAGTAATAAGGGACAAGTCTCGTTTTTCACATGGAAGAAGAAAACCATGACACAAGCAGTGTCATGAGGTATTATGTGTAATTCCAAGCTTCGCACCATACGATAAATTCGTCCTCCAACTCAATCTAACTGCAGTAAGTTAGCTAGCTTCCCGACGGGCAATCAAGTAGATTTACCTAAGAACTTAGCATTAAGTTATTAGTTTGCTGCCAAGGAGAACTATGATGTCACAGACCATAAGAGTGGATGAAGGTAGTATGTATCGCAAAGTTTATTATTCACTTAGATCTAGCATTATCCCTGGAGGTGTTGCATACTCTAAGGTAGGCTACCCTAGCAGCGGATATTTATCATTTACATGGTAGCATACTTCTCAGGTGAGAAAGAACGATTCATTATTATGAAATTCGCGGCTGAGCACAAAGTAGATGAATGCATGCTGGATGTGCCTTGGTAGCAAGGGGCAAGTCATCCCCGCTGGGTGTGGCTGGCGGGGTTTGCCGCGGCGCTGATAAATCCAGGGTCCGGGGATCTCTCAGATCATCCACCAGTTCCGACATCAAAGCAATTACCCGCCAGACTCACTCACAACTTCAAGGGACCTCCAGTTGTTGGACATTCATAAAGATGCTGAAGCCTCACCAGCTCATCATCTTAGTCTGCAATGCAGCATCCTTCCTCCTTCGTCACGCGCACAGACAACCCCGCTTGCTATAACCTAGCATGTCGTCTCCAAGCTACTTGGAGTCGTTGCCAAACGAGCTCCTCAACGAGGTCCTTTTGAACCTCTTAGCGGAACCCCCTTCGATGTCCAAACTCCATGACGGCCGCAGCTACACAATCACCGAGTTCGAGACAAGTGCTCTAAAGCATCTCTCTCTCACCTCCTCCCGGTTTCTCGACCTCGTGCGGCCTCTGCTCTTCAAGCATGCTCGCTTTGACCTGAAAGACAAGGGCGAATTCCTCTCCTTTATCAAGAAATACGAGCTTGGTCCACATGTCAACTCCATTGTCGTGTCGGGGAGAGAGGTGAATGCAGACTGGTGGAATCCATTCTGGTGGCGTCCGGTTCTGAGGGAGCTCAATCCACAGCGCCTAGTCATTGTCGCTACACCTTTTCTTCTCGGGAACATGTTATGCACCAGAATCACGACCGATCACAGCTGGGCATTCGACATCCCACTTCAGGTTCTGCAATTGGAGCAGAAGAACACCTCGGTCCGCGGCCGCTCCATCATCCCTCCCGAACTGCCAACCGGACACAAGAGCCTCTTTAGCGCTCGACCATGGTTCTCGCTTTCCTTCAACGAGAATTCTTCTCTTAAAGCGTACAATCACTACGAATACTTCCTCATGCGGCTCCCCTCCGTGTTCGAGAGATGGGGCGCTATGACTTCCGTCCGCCTCGGACGCTCGGGAGATCTACCCGAACCGCTCCTCTCGTTCAGTCTCCTCACTTCGTTCCACTACACGGCCGTGTTCCCCTTCTACAATCACGTCAAAACGATCCTAAATGCGGTGGAGATAATGACAAACCTACGGTCCCTAAGCGTACAGCTCGCGCCCGGCAAGAACGACAAGATCCTCGAGAAGGAGCAGCGCGGATCAATGGATCCCAATGATCCCTGGATGGAGCTGCTCACGGGATACTCGCTGATCGCGCACACTGTCGTGGAGATGGGCCAGAGGTGGAAACTGGAACGGTTTCAATCCCGCGACTATGAGCTGGAGGCTCTTCAGTGGGATCTGAACACTGTCGCGGCTGACGTCCTTACGGTCAGCGGATGGGTCCATGATGGTCGTGGAACGTGGAATAGAGTGAAGGAGAGCTGAATTACGAAGGTCATGAGATTGGCAACACAGCCAAATATTCCCAATGGACGCAGGACATTTCTACCTAACAAACAACACCTGGGATACCCTGCTATCGAAATCGGGACAGTACTCCATAAATGGAACCAATAATAAACTTCACCATCCTCTTTCTTCCCTCCATCCAATCAAGAAGCCAAACAGAAATTCCTCCAACCAAGTCCCCATTATTCCGCTCCTAGCTCCCCCGTTAAGTCTCAAGACCCACACACACAAAATGAAAGTTCGTGGGAAGAGAAAAAAAAAAGTAATCAGGCAACCAAAAAGAAGTGAAGCTGGGAAGCATTAGCTTCTGATGCTCACACGCGGATTCGAACCGCGGACCTCATGATTACTAGTCATGCGCTCTACCAACTGAGCCATGCGAGCTGTGATTGACATTCGTGAAACATGTCTCTATGAGAGGACACTGAGTGAAGTTGCTCAACTACGCTGCACATACATTCCACAAGATAGTGGGCAGCAGAATAAGTACCTGATATCGGGATTTTTAGCCCCGCTCGAATTCAGCATCTATGTTCACTTTCTAAATTAAGTGGACGATTAATGTCTTTCCTTCCCAACATTGGTGAGTGCAATTTTCATTCATGACATAGGACGTATAATATCCACCTACTGGGAGCTTCCTCTCAAGTGGGAACTTGCGATGAAGGAAAGAGACATTGACAACAATACCTAACCGTTACTCCATCCATGCCAGGGTCTTCTACTTGTCCTAACGTACGTAATGTATATCGACATAAAAACAACGGAAACGGAGCGGATAAACCAAACATGCTGCAAGCTCGTACAGTACATGAAATATCCGCGATAATGATAAAATAACATGATAGTCATTTGCGATTAAATGAGTAGAATCGTGTCCTTGAGTCCCCCTTTCTTCATGAAGAGAACAGTTAATTGGATTGCGTTCAAGCGGAAACGGAGCCGATGTTTCTCCGCGACGAGTACGGGTTCGGCGCAGGAATACCAGCCTTGCGCTTCGATTGGGGTTTGGGTCTGGAGAGTGTGTATCTAGCACGCAGCTGTTAGCATCTCTGAAGTATCTGTGTGGATCTTCAGGTAGGTTAGAGACGTACTTCGCAAACGCCCTCGAAAGAGCCTTCTTGCAGCTGACTTTCTGGCTGCCGATGAACGAGTCGACGGTCACGGCGATCGCGCGGTCGATGTCCTGCGACGAGCAGTACTCCGACAGACGCATCTTGCAGAAGGCTTCTGCGATACGCATTATGGCTTCGAGGTGACGGACCTTTTTTTCATGGAGTTAGTGTCTGGTTATGGGATGCTTGATTTTATGATGATGATGACGACGGATGGACTTACAGTGATGGGGTAGGCACCAGTGGCCAAGGACTCCCGTCTCATATCAGCGAAGAGCCTGGCAATCTTGTCCTGGTCGATCTGGTACAGTTTCGGATGACACCTCTCCCGCGCATAGAGAATGTACTTCCGCAGCAGCTCCTGCGGGATCTCGCCCTCGTTCTCCTCCTCCTCTTTGCGCTTGGCTTCCTCTCTCTTGCGTGCCTCCTCCTCAGTGAGAGGGAGACGGTTACCATTCTTGTCGATCCGGTACCCTTCCTCATCGATGCGGTTGCCGTCCGCATCGACCAGATTGCCCTCCTCGTCCCGTTGGGGACGGGTAGGGTTGGCGCGGTGATGCGACTCAACGACGAAGTTGGCCAGGCGCTCGTCCTCACTCGGCTCGACAGTGTCGCGGATGACGCAGAGGATGTCGAAACGGGACAGGATGGGCTCCGTCAGCTCGACGTTCTGCGAGAAGGGGAGCGTGCCGTTGTAGCGGCCGCCGATGGGGTTTGCGGCCGCGACGACGGCGCAGCGGGCCTGGAGCGTGGTGACGATACCGGCCTTGGAGATGGAGATGGTCTGCTGTTCCATGGCCTCGTGGATGGAGGTACGGTCCTGGTCGTTCATCTTGTCGAATTCATCGATGAGGCAGGTTCCGCGGTCAGCCAGCACCAGGGCACCACCCTCCAGAGTCCACTCGCTCGTCAGGGGATCCCGACGAACGCTGGCTGTCAGACCGACGGCACTGGCACCTTGACCCGTCGCGAAGACAGCGCGGTGAGCCGTCTTTTCAACGTATTTGAGGATCTGGGACTTGGCGGTACCCGGGTCACCGAGCAGAAGGACGTTGATATCACCACGAATCGACATCTTGCCTTGTGCTTCCTTGCTGACGCCTCCAAAGAGCGAAAGAGCAACGGCGGTCTTGACATCCTGGTGGCCATAGATACTCGGGGCGATCGAGCGAATGATCTTGTCAACAATATCTGGGTCTTTTGACAAGGCCCGGATCTGGCGCTCATCCTCTTCCGTCAGATGGAAACCGGCCAGCTGATCGTGCGACTTGATGACATGGTTCGCTTCCAGGATAGTGGCGAAGACGGGGAACCCGTTCTTGTTGTTGAGCTGAGCGTCGTAGCTGTTGCGGTAGATACCGGTGACTTCGATCTCGTCTCCTGGCTTGGCAGAGTCGATAAGATCGGCGAGAAGGATAACCTCCCGCTGACGTGGGAGTCGTCCAGGGGGGACAGATCCTGGGGATTCTTGCAGAGTCAATTTCTGGTAGTTCCGGTACACGGTCTTCTCGGAGTTCATGGTAAACGGTCCCTTGGACTGGCAGTTTTGACAGTACGAGATCTTGACTTCGGCACTCGCCTCCTGCTGGAACGGACCAAGTGTGATACCACACTTGTTGCAAAGGAACATCACATATTTCAACTGAGGGAACACACCGGTTCTCCGGGTGACGACTCCGCTAACACGGACGAGACAGTTAAGATGTGACTGGCGCAGTTCTCGCAGCGTATATACAATAGGAAGGTCTGTTATGCGCACGTGGATCTCGTTGTGGATGTCATGGTACTGCGGGTAGTGGAAGAGGGTAACGTCGAGGGCGGCCTGGTCGAAGACCTTCAACACCTCCGTAGGCTCGTTCGCAAGGAAATACGCAAGAGTCGCCTTGGTCGAACTTAGATGCTCATAGGAAACTTCCAGAGAGGCCGAGTTCACTTCGCCAAGGGTGCGAATTCGGTTTCCGTAGACCGAACTACCAGAAGCGTCGGTGTATTCAGTAAGAAAGGCCTTGAACTCGCGGTAGATAGAGCGCAGAACTTGAGGCTGCAAGATCCAGTCCGTGATATTCGCGGCCTTGACATCAGCCAGTTCCTCAAGGGACAGCTCCTCTTCCATGATGTCTTCACCCATTTCGATATCTTCGCGATCCTCATCGTAGTGATGCCTTCGTCGACGAGGCTGTCTGGCAAGGTCTATGTTACCATCGTCATCATCATCCTGCAGGAAAGCAGCAGGCATGCGGCGACGGCGCGCGAGTTCCCGGTCTCGCTTGTTCAAGCGGGCTTCCAGCTGTCGACGGGCCCCGATGTCGAGCTCCTCGTGCTCTCCCTCATCGTCGATGTCGTCGCCCTCGTATTGCTGGGGTCCTGCATCACGGTAATCTCTCTCGAAGTTATCCGCAAAAAGATCGATTCCGTCCTCATCTTCAGCCATCTCATCGATATCGTCAATGTCGCGGATCAATTCATCTTCCTCGTCACGGTCGTCTTCTTCATCAAAAGGAAGCATAGGAGGGGAGGAAGGAGGAGCTGTGGGAGTGTCAGTCGAGTCACTTAAGTAGGGGACAGTCGTTCTGATCCAGTGGACTTACGGCTTGACGGCGGGGCGACGGAGGAGCTCTCATCATCGGGCTCTCTGGATCTCTTGCGTCGGTTCAGGTTGCCCAGACCGCGATTCGCGGCCGAGGCGCTGGGACGAAGAGGTGAACTATATCACGGTGTCAGTCTTCATGAGTGCACAAATGCAGCAGGATGGAAGATTCATCGGGTTCACGGTATCAGGGATTTGAGCGGTGGAAAGTCGACTCACCTCATGATGTGCTCTCAGATCAGAATGTGCGCTCAAGCATTCGACGGAAAATAAGGAATATTAGTAAATGCAGTAAATCGGCACACACACAAGGTCTTGCGTTGACACAGGTTGGTTGCGATTTTGCAAGCAGGCGGCATTCCAACTGAAAGGGAGAGGAGCATGTTCTGCTGCAGGCTTGGTGGAGTTTGATGTGGCCCGAACAGCGACGCGTCGTTGCAGCGCGTCCACGACGCGTAAATTTCAATTAAACCCCGATCGGGAAAAGCCAGCCTCGCAGATCTCAAAATCAACACATTGACAGCAGAGGACCCTGTATTCCGAGGTAAATTCTATTAATCTGTTAATGCTGTAAATATCTTTGCTTGTGAATTTTGTAGTCGTAAGAGAAGTTCTCTCCTCTTGGAGAAATGGCGATATAAAACGAGTTTCCCATTACTGTCGCAAGCCGGACTTGACAAAGCAACTGCTCTCTTAGTCCCCACTTGACAATTAAGACGACAACACGTTTTAGCGTGGTCTAATCAGAGAAGTTCTAGCATCAGAGACTAGAGCGTTTTCTCGTGTATTTCAAATCCGTCTCCCACACGAGCTTGGTGGGGCAGAGCAACGTGTGCAGATGTGTTCTTACAGCTGGGATTTTTCTTTCTCTTCTTTTCTCTCTTTCCTACCTGGCTGAGCACGTCTGGAGAACTAACGAACTTGTAGCCAGTTTCGAAAGCTACCTAACCAAGTCTTCGGATTTAGTACTGGGTACCTTTGAGACGTCCGAAGCTAACATTCCCCCGCAGTCTCTTAGTTGGCAGACTAACAATAATCACTGAGAGCTTGAGAAACAAACAGGAAATATAATGACAGATCAAAAACATCCAGAGCGCTCTCCAGTACCTCTACGGTTGACATCGTCGAGTTCTGTACAGTGTGCTATGTGGTGCAAACGAGGCAAACACGTTAAAGTGACTCGCGCTCCGCGCGTCAGCCAGACGCGGCCTCGGCGACAGGAAGGCTGAGAGCTCTTGCGGCGAAGGAGTGCTGCTACAACAGACATCCTTCAACGCCATTTATCCATCATTTCCTCATTGATTTATCGCTGACTTTGATTGATTCGAAATGGATAACCAAGAGACTTCCAAGTTTTCCACGGAAACTCAACAGAATGGTGAGCAAGGCAGTGGTCGCCGCCGGGAGAGCATTACCTCTGAGAATTCTCAGACAGCAAAGGAGTATGCTATTGATATTCCTTGCTTCTTCAATAACTAGCGTGCGATAGACGCTTTAGTACAGGTGTCAGGATGATACTTATTAACTCGTTTCCTTCAGGTTCATTGATAGCCAGCTAAAGCTTGAAGCCGATGCGCGCGAAGTCCTCCCATATGTAAGGCACCAACAACATGGTGGCGCGTCATGATCGCTAATAAATAAATTCAGTCCTTTGATTCCTGCACCCAGCCCTTGGGGCCACTTCGCCAGAGCCTCTTTGCTTGCATGACCTGTAACCCACCTCCCGCCAATCCCGACGAGCCGTACACCGCTGCCGGAGTCTGCTACTCCTGCTCCATCTCCTGTCACGGCGAACATGAACTGGTCGAGCTATTCAACAAGAGGAACTTCGTCTGCGACTGCGGAACAACGCGCCTGCCATCGACGTCGCCATGCACCCTTCGAGTCGATCCCGCGACGGGCAGAAAAGGCGTCCATTCACAGAAGCCAGCCCCGGACAACAAGTACAACCACAATTTCCGGAACAGATTCTGTGGGTGTGGCGAAGAGTATGATCCTCATAAGGAGAAGGGCACTATGTTTCAGTGTCTTGGTCTAGGAGCTGCCGAAACGGGCGGGTGTGGGGAGGAGTGGTGGCATCCGGAATGCCTCATCGGTCTTCCTCGAGGTTGGTACAAAGCTGCGAAGAAGGAGGGATCCAAGGAGAATGAAGAGAACAAAGAGGCGATGGCTAAGGGCGAGGAAGCGGAAGAAGAGGAGGAAGAAGCGCCTCTGCCCCCCGGCTTCCCGGGAGAAGATGACTTCGAGACTTTTATCTGCTATAAGTGTATAGAGTCGAATCCATGGCTAAAGCAGTACGCTGGGACTCCAGGGTTCCTGCCGCCAGTCTATAAACAGGGAGGGCTCAACGGCCCAGATGGTGGTGACCGCACCGAAGCCCCTGCTGAGACAAAGCCTGAGACAAAGCCTGAGACAAAGCAAGAGGACCAGACGAATGGCTCAAAGAAACGCAAAGCGGACGACGACGTCGAGGATGAACCACAGTCAAAGCGCACGAAGGAGGACACCTCAGATGAGTCCCAAGACAAGAAACCAGCACCCGCAGACTCCGAAGCGCCTAGGCAGAAGCACGATAACCTTCCACCAAACCCTCCTCCAGGAACATTCTCACTATTCGTCAAAGAGGACTTCCGCGACCACCTCTGCCACTGTCCAGACTGCTTCCCAAAGCTGATCCCCCACCCGCAACTCCGAGAGGAAGAGGAGACGTATGAACCCCCTCTCTCGGAGGATGGCGAAGCCAACGGCGGCGGCAGTCAAGGTACCGGAAGCCTTCTTGACCGGGGCGAGGCCGCACTGAGCAATATTGATCGTGTCAGGGCCATCGAAGGTGCAATGGTCTACAACCACCTGCGGGATAAAGTGAAGGAGTTCCTGAAGCCATTCGCGGAGAGCGGCAAGCCCGTCGGCGCGGAGGATATCAAGGCTTACTTTGAGAAGCTGCGTGGTGATGATCAGGCGATCAAGGAGGCAGGTGGTCGCGCATCTGCGGCCACTAATGGAGGATCAGGAAGTGATGGGAACAGTGGCGAGGACGGAGACAACAGGAGGGAACAAAGTGGTATGTTTTAGCGCTTCACCAATCTCTACCGGAGTACTCTCTTGAAATCATAGGGACTTTGACTGACTTTTGAATAGGTTACTAATATCTTTCGGACACACTGATCTGAACGAATTCTATTTGACATGGAATATGGCGGTTGGGAAGGGTTACGGGTACAATCTGGCAAACTTCGCGAAATCAACGGGAACTTCGGGTCTTTTGCGGCGCAAGAATAACATCCGGAAGGAATTGTGGATGGCGGTGATCAATGTTGGTCCATACTTGAATTTGCCATTAACTAACAAATATGATGTTGACATAATTGAGATGCTCTCAACCACACGTCCTCCTCCCTTTCTAAAACCAGTCCCTCCATACTACCAGCGGTTCCCAAAGTCGATTTGCAGTCATACATAAACGCATTTGCAAGACAAGCAAGCCATTCCAGTCTGTTGGAATAACATAGATCGTAACGCCGTTTCCATCTCTTTCATTTCATCATCGATTCGATTCGATACGCTGACGGAAGGCCTCAAGAACTCCTGATGAAAGCTCTGATTAACAACCATGATCCCTCCATCCAGCTGCATGGGAGGTACTCAGCCTCTTGTAGAATACATACCCGTATCGTATCGAGTGATCAGACCAGTCCCAGATCCGCAGGAGCCAGCGCATTCGGCTTATCTACGAAAGAAATGGCGATCTTCACGCTGTTCGTCACGGTTGCTCGACCTTCTGGAGCTTGGAGGATATTGCTGCGTTTGTTGTTGTTGGACCCTGTCCCTGCGGTCCTGCTGCTCTCGACCGCTGGGCTGCTGCTGGTTGCTACCCCAGGTCGCAGAGGTGGCGAAGTGGTTGTTGCCGATGTTCTTGCGTGATCCCCAGAAGAAACCCATGGTGGATGGATTTGATTGAGGGATTGAGGCTTGTTTGTAAAATGATATGAATATTTATAGGTGAGAGGTAAAGGGTCTCTTGAGTTTCGAGACTTGGATATAGAAGAAACAACTGTGAGCATGTCTGATGAGTGAGAGATACAAAAGTTCGTTCAGTCGTCCCTTATATAGATATAGCATATTCATCATCGCCCCCCAAAACATCAGAGCCAATCTCTCAACCTCCGAGTGTTCATGCCGAAGGGTTTCAGATCAAAACAACTGGCGCTGTCCATGCATCTGCGTTTCCTGCTCATCGCCAAATCAGGACGGTTTGAAGAGGCCGCCGGTAGTAGATACGAGTAGAACGCGCATGAAGTAGTACGTCACCAAACACATCCAATAGGGAGTAATATCCTCCCGTCAAGAAGTTAAAATCGGAAAAATGAAAATAAAACCTCACCATGCAAAGGATATAGTTATCTGGATGAAACTTGCAAACATTTGACGATAACCATAGATGGGATGTATTAAGCGCCGGGGGGTGCGCTAAGAGCGCGGCGATCATGTTACGGAGATAAACCCTGCATAGAGACCCTTGCTGGGGGGTAGGACACGGCCTTGCCGCCGGGTTGGAACAGACTAGTTTCTGCAGAATGTACATGCAGAAAAGTTTAATATCGCTTTTTCATCTCCACTGATGGGCGTTTTTTCCATGATGTCCCCGCCAGGGCGCGAAGTATATCCCTCCCTCTGCTTGTCAACCATACGGAGACACTAGATGGGTATGCATAAAGCTACCTGAGACGTTAGTTTTGATGGCTGAGAATGCAGAATTTGCATTCGCTGGCGGTTATATCGCATTATTTAGACTCTTGCTATACTGGCTAATCTAGACTTCGAAACGAAACGACAACACCGCCGCGCGCTCCCATGGATGTGATGATAGGAGATGCGGTTGGGTCAGCAAGGATGAGACTCGCGCCGTTATCGAACATCCAGCCACAACGGTCAGTTTCTATATCTGGTTCGACGGGGATTGAAGAAACGGGTCGTTGTGAGCCGCGCACGAGCGTGTCTAAGTTGTCACTTGTCACAGAAGAACCCTAGTCTCGAATAATTTCTGGAGAAGAGCGGTAATAGGGTAGAAAATATCAATAGTAGGATGCAATTTAAGCGCTGACCTGATATTTTTCATCTGATGTATCTCTAGAACATTAGGTACCTACGTACCTATCCTCTCAACGAAGGGCAACCCAGTGGTGAGTGCTTGGAAGAGGGCATCGATCAGCAATGCAATTCCCATCAATTGTATACCTGAGGCCTACAAATTAGGTACTCCGTTCTGTACATAATAATACAAATTGCTTCGAATACGCAGTAGTCAAGAATTGGTAATATTGCTTAAATCTTACAAAGTTACGGAGCACACTCGAGGCCAAGACCCGTGTGGCTCACGAGTTTCGTCATGCGCGCCTAAGCCACATAACTTTGGAATCTTGGAATATGATCTGCCATCCTGATTCGGCGCATGGATGGGAAATATGGAGACCAACCACGTGTGGTCTGATCACTGTGGCTGTGAATTCGTGGTGGATGTATCGCTGGCTGACTATCAGAGTCAGAATATTATATAAAGTCGGCTCGAGCCGTCCTTTTCCAGGCGTTTTTGCTTCTGATTATCTCTCCCTAGTCTATCATTTAATATCTATTAGCATGTGTATGAGTCGAGATACTTAATTACCTCATATATGTATCCCACAGGACTGAAAGTGTGAGTACTCTCGCTGCGCCTACCTACACGATCAATTGACATCTTGCTAACCGCAAGCACGCAGTTAGATTAAACCGAACGCCAGACAATTGTGCATACAACCGATCTTTTTCTTCCTCGGTCAATTCCACATCCTGTCGAGTCTCCAGTCTCTCTCACTTGCATTTATCCACAATGGGTTGGTTCTGGGGATACCACAAGAACATCGGCACCAGACACTTCGGCACGTCAGTCATCGTGGATAAGCATGGGGTTCGCAAGGGGCCGTGGCGTTTGTCGTTGGGAAAATTTACCTGCTTTCGCTGAGTCTGAGTCTGAGGGTTGAGACTGTCGCTGGATACTACACCGTTACGATATGCGCGGGATGATGATGGGATGTAATTTGTTTGGAAAAGATCCTTGGCTGGGTATACGCATCATATGGATTGATGAAAGTATGAAATTAATGGAGAAAGAGATTGAAGAGGCGCAATTATCTATATAATTCCAAGAGAACGGGTGATGATTTAATTAATTTGTTGCCAACATATTCCATGACTGCAATCGAGGTTGACTTTCTTTTGCAGAAAGATATTATAGTTTTTCTCTCTCTTCTTCTTTCTTTTCGTTAAGCCCGTCGGACTATCTAATACGAGTGGGTGAAGGGGTCCAGTGGGTTTCCAAAGCATGGAAACCGACGCAGGTCATCTCATATTGGGGATTCTCATGGACATATGGACATAGTCATCTATTAAAGCTAACTATTAACTACACCATGTCTTGGTAAATAGTCCATGATCACTTTTGAACCAAAAGGTAAAATAACCCTGCCTTTTTTTTCCGATCCATCTCTTTCCGGACATCCTTCAGGTTGTCTCCGATGATGATTGTGTCTGGCGCATCTAGCCCTAGCTTCTCTTTGAACACCGTGTAGGCATAGTCATATGTCTTCTCAGCTTCTTCCAGCCTCCCTTGCTCGAAATAGACATGTCCCAGACAATTTGCCGCAGCTTGTGTCTTGATATTGTCTTTCCCGAACACGCTTTCTAGCGCTTCCAGCGCACGCAGATGCATTTCCTCTGCCTTCTTTAACTTCCCCCTGCGATGATATACGCTGGCAAGGTTGCTGGTGATCATCAGAACTAGAGTGTTCTCGGAGTCCAGCTTGAACTCTTCACACATCCCCTGTGCTTGAATCAACATCCTTTCGGCTGCTTTCATTCTCCCCTCGTTCATATACAACAGGCCCAAATTATTGTATATCGTCATGGCATTGGGATCCCTTTTTTCTCCAACGTCGTTGCATAGCTCTAATGCGGTATTATATAATTTTTCGGCGTCCCTGAACTTGCCTTGCTTGGAATACAAGGTCCCGAGGCTCTGTACGATTTCTAAGGTCAAGTCGTCGTGAGATCTGTAAATATTTATGGCCTTGGTAAATGCTGCTTGCAAGAGTTCTTCGCCTTTAGCAAAAATTTTCTGGTCAGAATATAAGGTCCCCAGCGCATATAACATTTTTATCGTTGACCAATGGGAAGGCCCAAAAGATCTTTCTCCTTCCAAAAGCGCTGGCTTGAATAAAGCCTCCGCTCCAGTGAATTTCCCATATTCTTGAAGAAAATCTGCCAAGTAAAACCAAGAGTCGATCAACTGCTGTCCTTGCGTTTCAGCTCCAGGATTGCACTTGAAAACTTCAGAGCTCAGCCGCGAGATTCGATCGCAGTGGGGATAAAGACGACGAGAGAGTGTCCGGTATTGTGGATCATGAATGTCCTTGATAGCAGATGCGACGATCATTGTGGCTAGTCGAACTGTCGATGATAGATCGTCGCCTAGTCTGAAATTGAAACACCATTCATGGACTACAGGCTGAATAAAATACGCCGAAGGATCATTCTGCGGTTCGAGCATCGAATAGTCCAAAAGAGTCTTGATGGCTCTTTTGAAGTTCAATTCGCCCTGCATGCAGAATCTAAACCAATCAGGAATGCTGCTCATCTGTTCCATCTCCCTGGCCAAAAGGGGTGAGAATAGACCATACCAAATATCCCAAGATGAGAGACAGGAGCAGACCTGCAACAATTTTGCCGCGTTCGGATCGTTGAGTTCAACCTGTCTGTAAGACAGTTCCCACGTCGTTACAGCACTTCTGGAATCATCCTGCTGCAATAACGATTTGGAAGTCTCTTCGAAGAGTTTGGACCACATCTCACGATAATACCGGAGGTATTCCTCTACACTTGAATTTGTCTGGTGCATGAAGGCACCAGCTTGGGTGAGAGCAAGAGGAAGACCGCCAAGTTCCTTCACGAGTTCCTCAGATCCTGTGATTGATCTTCCCATGTGAGAGTGGAGGAGTCTTGACCCTTGTTCCAGTGTCATTCCTTGGAGTCGTAAGGAGTGTCCAAGTTGCCCAAAGCGGGCAAGTCGAGTGGTTACCAAGATTGAACCATGGTCAGCGTTTGGAAAGTAGGAGAATGGATTGTACGCTTCCGAATCTTGCAACGACGGGTCTCGATCAACGTTGTCGAAAATCAGCAGCCATCTGTTGTTTCCACTTTCGGTGAACCATTTGAGGACATGCTTCACGACAAGTTCGATATCCTGGGACGATCTATCTCGGAACCTTCTGCAAGCATCTGATAGATGTTCATCAGGTAGCTGAAGAGCAATATCGGCAATACACTGCTCCAAGTGGTACTTAGTATCCCCATTCAACCAAAAGACAGCACTAAACGTCCGCTGGTGCTTCCTGGAAAACTCAAGGGCGAGCTGGGATTTGCCACTACCGCCAACACCGTGAAGCACAAATACTTTGCGACGCATTTGCTTTGTGGATCCTGGCAATAGGTGCTGCTCGATCTGTTCGAGTTCATGATTGCGTGGGATAAACTCTTTTATGCCCGGTGTTCTTTGCATGTTGAAATTGATTCTGTACTTTTCGTCTTTGTCATCCGTTTCTGTTTGTATTTAGTCCACCTGGTCGAATTATTTGAATGCTTGAGAACTTACTTTCTAACTCCACCGGTACCTTTCCGCAACGTCGCATCTGAAGAATGACGCTTTCCATCTGCACATAACGTCGAGTCGCAGCCACAATCGCCGCCGTTTGCGACGCTTGCTCCAGACGAATATTCTCCAGGCCGTGAAGCACGTTGAACCGGAAATACCTGTTGGTCCTCCCCAAATGCGGATACATTCTAGCAAACGACTGCGCGGTCTTCTCAGTTTCCGTCGCAATCGAGCGCAGCGACTTGCTTATCTGGAACAAGCTGGATCCGAATTTTTGAACGGCAGGGACTCCCGTGCCAATCGATATCAGGCAGTTCAGATTTCTGTCCAGGACTTCTTCAGACCATACATGCTGCGCTTCGCTCCAGACTTCGTGCACCGGATTATTCGCACCGGTGGCACCGTCCAGGAACTCCTCACCCAGAGGACCGATCTTGATCGGTTCGAAGAATGAAGATGCTGCTGATGTGGCCCTGGCGGCCTCCCAGACCTTGGTCGCATGGTACAGATCTGAGGAGCCCTGCGACGGGTAGCTTGTGAAATGCACCACGTCCCGTGTTTCCTGTGCTGTGGCACATACAAACCTGCACAAATAAATCCATTAGCATCTCGAGGCTGTCGTTTGCGAAGATGCATAGGATGCAGTGAAGCACTACCACTCCCGGTTAGGGCATAAGTAGGTACTCACACCTTGCAAGCCGCATCCTCGTCCTTCAAGAGTATATTCTCATCGAAACCCTGCCGGACTATGATCTCCTTGATCGCGCGCTCCAATTCTTCCGTATCGAATCGCCCCTGGATTTCCCCCTTCAGGTTAAAGCGGTGCCGTTTCTTCGTGAAGATCCGCGTCGACAGTGCCAGGTAAGCAGCGATACACTCGTCGATCCCCATCCTCAATCTCCCCAGCATGATAGCGATCAGTCTATGTGTTGTCCCATTGTCAGCGTCATAATCACAATCTCCTCTTCATCGTTATTCCTCTGCCATAAGTATAGGTAGACCCGAAAGCCATTCGGGTAAGATAGAAATGCAAAAAAAACACCCACCCGCCAGTACTCGTGCCACCGATCATATCGAAATACTCATACGGCTTAGGTGGTTTGCCGCCGCCTGAACCTGGCCGTTGTTCGGCCGTCATCACCTCCATCAGCTGCTTGAGGATGTATAGCGACGACAGTCCGCGGACTCCGCCGCCGTCGAGCGAGAGTAGACGGAGATCCCTGCCTGGCATGATTGATCTGCTTATTTTTCTTTTCTTGAATGAATGGTCCCTTCAGCGTCCTACATAAAATTTATATAATTATACACAAAAAAAGAGGTAATAAGTCAGTGTATGCTCTATAAAAATGCAATATTATGAAGGAAGGTCTCAGTGCAGAACGGCCACGAGAAGCGCGTGCGGCAACAATCGCATTATATTATACCTGGAACCCATTAAACCCGATATGTGCCCTAGCTACAGAGCAAGGGTCCTTGCTCTGCATCGCCCCCAAGTCCCGCAAGCATGTATGTACTGTACAGTACAGGAAGACTGCATTAAGCGCCGTGCTGCGCCCAAGTCCCCCGCCCACCTGCGACAGGCACGAATCATGGCGCCCGAGCCAGCTGGCGATACAGAATAGCCAGCCCAATGGCTTGTCTGCTAAACTGGGATGGTTTCCTGAGTTTGAAACATGGCGAGGAGTATAGTCACCAGTTATCGGCGATTAATATGAAGCAAAGAGGGTAAGGATTAAAACGGGTCTGTATGCAGTGATGCACCGCCCGATACCCCACACCACATCTAGTAGAACTCGTCAGTTGAGTCAACTCTACTCCCTACGTCGAGCGCCTACAGTCGCTTCCTAGACCCACGGCCAATCGCATAAACCTTATCACCGCCTCGATGACCTCGAATCTACCATCTACCAGAGAACTTCTCGAGGCGTTTGCACAGCTGCAAATCTGTATTCACATAATCTAGGAGCCTTTCCCGATCTTTTCACCACTGTATGATGACCGGATGGTTCCGTCCGCCGTGCTATCTATTTCACAAATTATAAAAGAAAGAACTTCCCGATGCCATGATTGATATAGACACTGATGAGAAATGCCATGCAGAGAATAGATGCCAAATGTATGCAAGAATGTATATGGTTCACTCAAAAAATATGCACAGACCGGAAAGAAAACGCCGTCGCTCCGCTGTAACCAACCAATTCTGCCGCTATGATGTGTACCTTCTACCGAACCAACTCCAGAACGCGCTCCTTCTTCCCGCCCATCAATCCTAAGGCTTTAAAATCAGTTTCATCACGACCAAATACAGCTCATTCCCATTCTATTGCTCCTTGAGGCGCTTTGGCGCCCTACCCACTAAGCTATCATCCGGTAGTCCACTCCGTTTCGTGCCAGGCAAACTGCCTGTGCGGATGTCGTTATCATCCTGGGTCACCCGGCGATGCGGATATCTACCCTCATAGCTCTCGAAGCAGTTGGCACTGATGAGATCCCCATTTTTGAAATAAGGGTGCTCCAGCGCTTCCCGGGCAGTGATCCGCTTCGTCGGATCGTATTCGAGTAGTCTGGAGAGTAGATCGAACCCGTCTGCGCCGGGCGTGCCGGCACTAGAGTTCGGGGAGTATCCGGCAGTCTTCAGACAGGTTTGGTACCATCCTTCCAGATTAGATGGTTTGTTGAAATGGCTTGTTCCGCGGGACAGCGCGAGGGACTGTAGCTGGGGGTATTCTGGCATTGAGACTAAACCAGGCCAGGTCTCCTTCCTTGGCAGGCCCAAGATCTCGATGATTTTCATCATCTGGTTGCGCTGGAAGGGGACTGTCTTTTTGCTGTCCATCTTGGCTTCCTCGCCTTTGAAGATCGGTCGGAGCGACAGAAGTTCTGCGAAAATGCACCCCACTGCCCAGAGGTCGACGGCTGGAGTGTAATGACGACTTCCCAGCAGCAGTTCTGGGGCGCGGTACCAGATGGTGACGACAACCTTGTCTCCAGAGAAGAGGGAGTTAAGTGGCTTGTAGAACAGACGCGCAAGACCAAGATCGCCTATCCGGACGGCGCCGTTAGAGGTGACAAGGATGTTGGCCGGCTTCAGATCTCGATGGAGCACCCAGTTGCTATGCAGGTAGAGTAGGCCGTTCAGCAGCTGAAACAGGATCGACTTCACCATCGGTGCAGGAATGGCATGTCTCTGCGGCTGGGTGTGATGGTGAATGATCTGGAGCAGATCGTGCTCCGTGTATTCGAAGACCATAAAGATGCATTTATCTTCAAGAATGATCTCGACGAGCTGGACCACATTTGGATGCGATAACTCCGAGCACAGGGCCATCTCCCGAATCGCAGATTGTGAGAGACCCGTGTACTGGATCAGCTCACCCTCCTTGTCGGGTTTGAACCTGTCATAAATTAGCGTCGAAATCTCCACAGACGAGGTTGTAGACCAACTTCTTGATTGCGAATTCGCCCTTCTGACCATTCTTGGCTATGGCTTTGTAGACACGGCCATAAGTACCGCTGCTGATGAAGCCAACGATATGGTATTTTTCGCGTATATGGACCTTGCTCGTGTACCCACTTCCGGGGGGCCTCTTGTGATCCGCATCTAGACGGCAATGAAGTCAGCAACGGATACATAAAAGTTGCATGTTATAATTAAAGACGAAATGCCATTTTCTCGACTGAGTCCGTCGCTGAGAGGGCGTGTAAAAAGGATGCGTAAGTAGCGAGGCATCACATAATGTAAGTCAGTATCAAAAAGTGGGGTCAAAAGCATAAGCGCCAATAGACCTTAGGATGGGGTAAAGCAGAGTCTCAAAGAGATTGCAGGCAGAACAAAAAGGGAAATTTTACCACGTGGAAAGGAACTGCCTAGGGAGTTCAAAAAGGGAAAGTTTCGTCCAAACATGATGGATATCGTGATACATAGACATGTATCAGACGAAATGAACGTGGAAGAAAGCGGAGGTGGAGAATGGCTGCAGACCGGCCATGCAGACAAAAGAACAGTACAAAGAGGGTGAGACAAAAGAAAGAATGAAAAGAGAGGTCAGGTATTACCGTCCAAAGCAGCCTGGACGTTCCTCTTCAGGGCCAGGTTCTGGCTGACGGAGGGGGCCGCGGCGGGCCTGACGGAGGAGGTGGCGGTCAAGGGGCCTCCGGACGAGGAGGGCGGGTTTGTCAGGCTCATGGAGCGTCAGACAACCACAACCGAAGAGCCTCCTCGCGCCGCGGGCACCTAAGAACAGGAGAGCAGAGAGACGGTGCGATGGAGCGGCGGTGGCGTGGGCGGACAGAAAGACGTTTGTCCAGCTCCACCGGGATGGAGATCGGAGAGAGGGAGAGGAGAGAGGAGCGTTAGTCAGCGGAGCGGCGGACAGAAGCCGGCTCCTGCGAGTCCCTTGGATATACGCTGCGGGGAGTTGCGGAGCTGGCCGGTGCACGCTGTATCGCAGAACAGCCCGGCTGCATCGGATGCGTGTTGTGGGGTCTGTCAGATCCTGAAGGATGGGGAAGATGTACTCCATAGTCTCGACAAGATCTCTGTGTACGGATTACTATGCACTGTGTCGATCACATAATCAAGAGAGATACATCTCCAGACCGACTCTACAAACCTCTGCTCCTGTTTTTGTAGGACAGAAGAGCTGTTCTCCGCTCCATCCCCGTGTAACTCGTCAGGAGGTTCCTCCTGGCCGCTCGGGCGCGCGACGCGTGGAACCCGCCAACGTCATGGCTTCGACTCCCTCCCGCTCCTCATCTCCCTCGTGCCTCTCATCCCTTGTCGACGATTGCGTGCTGCGGAATGTGAAGGGCCCCGTAAACCAACCTCCTTGAACCCCCGAATCTCTTATCGCCTGCTGGATGTATCGGGCTTCCGTTTCCTGGACATCTTCTCAGTGACCAGTCGCCATGGCGCCCCACGAAGCCAGTCGTTGGAGGCTGACGCCGTACCTCATATACCTCGTCCTGGTCACCACTTTGGGACCTCTTCAGTTCGGGTATCATCTGGTACGATGTCTATCCTCGTAATGCCTGTTTCCATCCCCGATTGTGCTGCTAACAGCGTTCCCCGATAGGCTGAGCTCAACGCTCCTCAAGCGGTCATTACCTGCCAGAAGAAGAGCATCACCGACAAGCTGAGGCCCTTGACGCAGCGCCCAACATGTATTCCCATGAACCCGTCCCAATTCGGCCTCGTCTCCTCCATCTACACGCTGGGTGGTCTCCTGGGAGCCCTGCTGGCAGGGCCCATCTCCACCAAGTACGGACGGCTGTTTGCCCTACGAACCACGACGATTTTCTTCATCCTGGGGTCCGTTGCTGAGACACTTGCGACCGGTATTTCTATCTTGAGCCTTGGAAGGCTGCTGTCCGGCGTAGGCGCTGGGGCCTCCATAGTCGTGGGACCCATATACATCTCAGAGATTGCCCCTCCCACCGCGAAGGGTTTCTTCGGCGCTTTTACGCAGGTCATGACCAATGTGGGGATTCTCTTGACCCAGACACTCGGATACTTCCTCAGTAAGGGCAGCATGTGGAGGATTATTCTTGCAGTTGCCGGTATTATTGGAGGTGTAGAGCTCCTGGGCCTCTCCCTGGTTCCTGAGAGCCCTATCTGGCTTGCAGAACACCAACACTTGGGCCACGCGAGACAGGTGCTCCAGCGGATACGCGGCAAGAACGCGGATATCGAAGGGGAGGTGAAGGCATGGAAGGTCTCAGCGGCCCCCGGAAACGAGAATGCCGAAGAGGAGTCCCTCCTCACACCATCCTCGGGGAACATGGCCCCGAAGAAACCGCCGGTGACCATTCTAAGCGCAGTCACCAACCCGGCCTACCGTCAAGCCATCATCGCAGTGGTGGGAGTAATGGTAGCTCAGCAGTTCACCGGCATCAACAGCATTGTCATGTACAGTGTGGCGCTTCTGCAGAGCATCCTCCCCACGACCGCTGCGCTGCTAGCTGTGGGAATTTCAGCACTTAACCTTGTCATCACGCTCGCCTGCTCTCCATTGCCAGACAAGATCGGTCGAAAGACCTGCCTTCTCCTCAGCATCACTGGCATGGGACTGAGCTCTGTCTTGCTTGCCCTGGGCATCTCCCTCGGCCTGAAGGCCCTTTCTGCTGTGGCAGCCTTGCTCTTTGTCGCTTGCTTCGCCGTCGGACTCGGGCCCGTCCCGTTCATCCTGGCTTCGGAGCTCGTAGGTCCTGAGGCCGTCGGGGCGACGCAGAGCTGGGCCCTCGCGGCGAACTGGATCGCGACGTTCGTTGTGGCGCAGTTTTTCCCTATCCTTAACAATGCGTTAGGCGGTAAGGGCAAGATCTACTGGCTTTTTGCAGTTCTGTCCGTCGTCCTGGGAGCGTTTATCTACTGGCGGGTACCAGAGACCAAAGGCAAGGCCAACGCGGATGAAGTCTGGGGAAGAGAGCAGAGGAGGAGAGACTAGATACCCTTACATTCCTGGAGTCCTGTCTCATCTTTTTTTTTCCCGTATTAGGCTCCTGATACAGCAGCTGCGGCCGTGTATGGATGAACTTGAAGGCATTCTGGTAATCAGCCATTCAATTCAGCTTATAACCAAATCGAAGCCAGTCTCTAGCAATGAAATTTCCTTGTATCGTCTTATGCAATACGTCAGCACACTGGTCCCAGTGATTGAATATCCCGATGTAGCAATGGCAGCAAGGTGTCAATGCCTGCAGCTGAGTAAACCAGATTGAAGAACTTCTCCACCGTTTTCTAGTTCAGGTACTCAGACTCAGCCTTACGGGAAAAGGGTGCCGCGTTGTCTGGTCTGTTCACTACTGCTCCGGCTTCGAACGGATGTTCCAGTAGTTCTAGTGTGGAAATCAGGGAACCCCAATCCCTAGTACTAGCAATAATACTAATATCCACTTCTTACCAAAAGAAAAACCTAATAGTATGTGTTCGTCACTGCTGCTAAGAAGCACCCGAAGGATAAATGATGATGATGATGAATACAGTTTATTCTATTTCTTGACGGACCGGAGAGCGCTCTGAGCGTACTCCGTAGGGACCAGAACGACGAGCGAGCGGGTGGAACCCGAGTACTCCGTACACGTAAGGATTTCTTGTCCCTTCCAGACCAGACCCCCACGCTTCTAATTTTAGAGGGGTGTTCCAGTATTCATTGAAGTTTCGATAATCTCACAGGGCAGGGCCAGTCTGTGTCGGGATTCTTCTTCCGCGAGAAACAATACGTCAGTAAGTGAATTCTTTACTGTAGAAGAGAATAGCACATAATAAAGAAAAATCGATGGATTTTGTTCTTTTCTTTTCTGTTTCTCTAGTCCTCTCAAGGGACCCGCCGTTCAACGGAACGCTCACTCCGTAGGCAGCCCAGGGCCAGCCCCACCATACCCGGCAGGGTGCCCTGATCCTTCCTGCGGTGTAATTCTCCGTTCAATGCATGATGGAGATCCTTCACGAGCTGAAAAACCTAAAAGGCAGCAAGACAGCGGCGTAGTCCTGGTCCTGGCTTTTCTCGGGTAGACGAACTGCGGCAATAAATCGGGTGCACCCGCAGGAGTAGCGTCTACATGTGTACTGTACATGGATGTACGCCGTACAGTACGGAGTACATATGCAGACTGCAGAGCGGGATTTACATCTGATTTACATCTATGGAGTAGTAAACTAGAGGATGGTTCTTCAGCCTTTTCCTGTCTGCCAATCAGTAGTTAATTTAGCGCTGCAGAGGGCAGTCATTGAGCGTGATGGGGGTGGCCTGGCGGGGTGACGAATCGGTAGCAACGTGCATATACAGTAGATGTATGCAGCCCTGGAGGGGGAGGTGTCAGAATCTTGGTTACCGGGCGATTGGGCCGGAGATCCAGTTGGTTGTGCAATAAGAATTTGAGGATGGAGGGATGTGACAAGGCCTTGGTGTTTTTCTCAGGGTGCGGTGTTTTTTTCTTCAGCTGAAGACCTGCATGTCCGCCCTCGAGGGTTATTTGAATATTGTAACTTAAATGATCTGATCCGCGCGGGAGGAGAAAGACTCGAGGTGAGATGGGTGACGTTTCTTTGTTGGGATAGATTGCAATTATTGCAGGGGCCGGGGCGGCTGCAGGGATCGAAATTAGATTTGATCGGGCTGAGCGTTTTTCTTTTTAGAGACGTTGGATGTTTCACAGCGTCCCGTTAGCCAATGTTTACCCTGAAGAAAAAGTCCAGTAGGTCGGAGAAACCTTCCACTGACCTGCTGAGGGGCAGGATTTCCCCTCACCAGGGCTCAACCAGCATAGGCTATCCGGATCTCCGGCCGGACGAAGCCCAAGCGAAAAGTAATGCGCCACTGGCCAGGTGGAGTCGTGCATCCAACCTAGCCACGGGGCAGGACGTGGGCGTGGGAATTATTGGTAGACGAGATGAGGTTATACAACTCTCTCGCGGTCAAGCATCGGGTCCTGACCAGCGGATGAGGCTGTGCGCCATGACTGCCCTGGATGGAGACAGGAGAGTCGACACAAGGCAGGCCTCAAAGATGGTTCCTAAACACGAACGTCTGCTACCGCCGGGCGGTGTCGTTCGCGGTGGAGGCCAGGGCCCTATAGCTGATGGTCGAGCGGGTCTGCGAGACTACTGGCATATCGGTCTTCGTCTTCGTGCAAAGCACAGGGAGCTCTGCGGCCTGCCTGACGTCGCGTTCTCCAGTGCCGCAGGTTCCGCAGCTCTCTGCGTTTGCTTCGTTCCCCGACGCCCCGCCAGAAGCTTGCGTTCGATGATATTCTGACCTCTCTCTGCCCCCAACGAACGGTGCTTCGGGGCACCCCCCTTCGTGCGCGACGCAATTCTGGCATAAGTCGCTTCGTCGCTCCTCCAGTCTCACCCTTCCCTAATGCTCCCCGCCAAGCAAGCCGTTGTGGCTCCTATTCTCCCGTCCTGCTGGTGATATCCTGTCCAATCCCAAGATCTCTCTTGTTTTGTCGTGGACGCTGCGGCTGAGCAACCCGCCGGTAGTGAGAAAGGGCTAGGTAAGTCAATGCCACCCGCCGCTGCTCAGCCTCAGTTCATTTAACTGGGATCGATCACCCCAGGCGTCGCGTAGAGAAACCAGTCCCGTGGACGTCAGGTCTCTGCAGCCGTCCTCCATCTGCTCCTAGTTCCTCTCCTGTGCCCGACCCCACATCAACACAACATCATGGTCCGTCTGCCGCTTCCTCAGCGTCTCAGTCATCGAAGCAGCAAGAGCACAATCCCGACCCCCGGCCAGAGTCGCAGCACGAGTCCCATGAGGACCCCTACAGAGCCCAAACCCCTGATCCTGAGGACAAGTGTTCTCAAGGTAAGCTGCGCGTAGATCGAGGAGCTCGTTTGGAGCTCGCGCCAGCGGTGTGTAGTCGCTGATGGAAAGTCACGTAGGGGAGGAACCTTGCGGCCAAGGATAGAGGCGGTACAAGCGATCCAGTAAGTTGCTACACTTGCTTCGCGTTAGGCCAATTACTTATGGTTCAATCAGTACTTAGTAGTCACCCTCGGAGACGCGCGAGAGTCGACCCCGTCCATAAGCAAGACTCTTAATCCCGAATGGAATGTGACCTTTGATCTGCCCGTCGTCGGAGTGCCGCTTCTAGAATGCACCTGCTGGGACCATGATAGGTTCGGTAGAGACTACTTGGGCGAGTTTGACATCCCGCTCGAAGATATCTTTCCAGAAGGCGAGGTCGTCCAGCAGGTGGGTGGTCCTTACCGCCGGTCTGATCGTCTTGTCCATAAGCTGACCACGATTCCAGCCAAACTGGTACACGCTCAAGTCGAAGCGCAAGCCTGGGAAGAAGAAGGAGAGTGATGTCTCCGGCGAGATCCTCCTTCAATTCTCCCTTGTTGACACGGCGAACCCAACGGCCCCGGCGCACGAGACATACCAGAAGTTCAAGGCTATAATCTCTGCCGGGGATGATGATGAGGATATGTCTCAAGCCGCGTCAAACGATTTCGATGATGAAAAGGACGACGAAACTTCCGATGAGACCGATGATCCTACGAAACCTGAGGTGGTCGAGAAGCGGAAGAAGCGACTGCGCATTGCCCGGTTGAAGCGCAAGTCAATTGCCGCCAGAGCTTATCAGTTCACGGGTGCTGGGAACGGCGTTCAAGGGATCGTGTTTATGGAGGTCGTGAAGATCACAGATCTGCCTCCCGAACGGAACGGTATGGCTACGTAGTCTTACACGTCAAGGTCCTGAAACTGACCATTGTACAGTGACACGTACGTCGTTTGACATGGACCCGTTCGTTGTAACTTCTCTAGGAAGGAAGACTCTGAGAACTCGAGTCATCCGCCACAATTTGAACCCGGTGTTCAATGAGAAAATGGTCTTCCAGGTAATGAAGCACGAGCAGTCATACACAATCAGTTTCACTGTGATGGATAGAGACAAGCTCTCGGGCAATGATTTTGTCGCCTCAGCCAGCTTCCCGCTCCAGACACTCATTCAGGCCGCTCCGGAAGCGGATCCAGAGACCGGTCTCTACAAACTACAGGGGCCACCCGGGGTTGCTGGTACGCCCCCTCCAACCAAGTCCCGCTTTAGACTTGGCTTGAGCCGGTCATCGTCAAGTACCAGCTTGTCGAAAGCGTCAAAACCGACATTGAAGTCTAAAAGCTCGGCCACCTCTTTGTCAGGACAGGACCAGCAGGATCAGCAGTCACAGACCCCTCCAACGAGCGTCCCTTCTGAGAGCAGTGGCACGTTGAATGTCCCGGGTGCTAGCAGCTCAGATGAGGATGCTCCTGCTGAGGAAGATGAATTCGATCTCAAACTCTATGTTATCCCACTAACTCTGAAGAACAAGGAACGCTGGGAAGACAAGCACGCCCCTGAACTCTACATCAAAGCCAAATACATGCCATACCGAGCGCTACGGCAGCAGTTTTGGAGATTGATGCTCAAACAGTACGATGCTGACGACAGTGCTCGCATCAGCAAGGTCGAACTGACGACGATGCTCGATACTCTTGGTTCGACGTTGAAGGAATCCACCATCGACAGCTTCTTCACGAGATTTTCCGCTGAAAATGAGCCGAGCGAGACCGCAGATCTGACCTTTGACCAGGCCGTAATCTGTCTCGAGGACACGCTTCAGGCCCTGCAGAAAAAGACCGTTGGGAGCATCGGAGCCAAGATCAAGAGCCTTGTACCACACCCCTCATCGACTGAAAGTGAGGATCAATCCAGCAGCGATGAACTCGCAGCAGAAACAAGTTACTCCATGCCCTCGAATGCTGACCCCCAGGGGACAGCAGTGCCAACGCTTTCCAGCGACAGGCGGCCATCCGCAGGTGATGAAGACCTCCATCCTGACGATCTAGTCGACGAGAGTGGTGAGGAACATGTCATCGAGATCCGTGAATGCCCAGTGTGCCATCAACCTCGACTCGGAAAACGCTCCGATGCGGATATCATCACCCACCTCGCCACCTGCGCGAGCCAGGACTGGCGTCAAGTCGACAACCTCGTCATGGGTGGATTCGTCACCTCGAGCCAGGCCCAACGGAAATGGTACACCAAGGTGATTACCAAGATATCTTACGGTGGCTACAAGCTTGGCGCGAACTCGGCGAATATTCTGGTTCAGGATAGAATCACTGGACAGATCAACGAGGAGCGGATGAGTGTCTACGTACGGCTTGGTATTCGTTTGCTTTACAAGGGTCTGAAGAGTAGAGAGATGGAGAAGAAACGAAGTAAGTCCTGATAAGTCCTTTTGTGTGGAGTGCAACAGCTGACGGGACCACAGTCCGGAAAATGCTCAAGTCGCTGAGTATAAAGCAAGGGAAGAAGTACGATGATCCCGCATCTGCCAGTCAGATTGAGGACTTCATCAATTTCCATCAACTGGACATGTCGGAGGTCTTGCTGCCAGTGGACCAGTTCAAGACCTTTAACGAATTCTTCTACCGGGCGCTGAAGCCGGGCTCTCGCCCTTGCTCTGCTCCGGATAACCCGAAGATTGTTGTGTCCCCTGCGGACTGCCGGACCGTCGTCTTTGATCGCATAGATGACGCGACCAGAATCTGGGTGAAGGGCAGAGAATTCTCTGTTGAGAGGTTACTCGGTAATGCATACCCAGATGAAGTGCAGCGATACAAAGATGGTGCCCTGGGAATTTTCCGTCTTGCCCCACAGGATTACCATCGTTTCCACATCCCGGTCGACGGTGTACTGGGTACGCCCAAGACCATTGAAGGGGAGTATTACACGGTGAACCCGATGGCCATTCGCTCCGCGTTGGATGTCTACGGCGAGAACGTGAGGGTTCTGATCCCGATTGACTCGGTCGCGCACGGCCGTGTCATGGTCATCTGCGTTGGGGCAATGATGGTCGGAAGCACGGTGATCACCCGTCAGCCTGGAGAAAAGGTGACCAGAGCTGAAGAGCTGGGATACTTCAAGTTCGGCGGTAGTACCGTCCTCTTGCTGTTTGAGCCGGGCATGATGAACTTTGACAGCGACTTGGTGGACAACTCGAAGGGAGCCCTGGAGACCCTGGTAAGCAACCTTTCTGCCTCTGTAACCGCACTTGTATTCTGACTTGGGATATTTTCCAGATCCGGGTGGGCATGTCCATCGGTCACAGCCCGGACGAGCCACAGTTCGAGCCCGACATGCGCAAGGAAGAAGAGAACATCACGATAGAGGAGAAGCAGGAGGCCAAGCGCCGAATCGAAGGCAGCCTGGCGCCTCCTCCTTCCATGGACTCGATGTAGACACCCTCAAAATAGATGCGCAGAGATGCGCGATATTATTTCTATACCTTTTTTTCCGAAGAAGTTGTTCGGAGAGGCCCATCGTCTTTGAGTGAGTTTCTGGATCTAAAGGATCACGAGCCATGTCATCCTATACGATCTATGCTGTGTCTTTTCTTAATGAGGGATTTACGGTTAATCCATGGACTCTGTACTTATCTTCTTCATTTTACATATCTATTATCGTTATAGTAGTTTCAGCACAGCATATAAATGGAAGAACACGACAGAAGTCAAAAGGAATCATGGGGTTGAGGAGTTCATGGATGTATTGTGTTCTTTAGATGGGCTTCTTGTGCTATAGCTAGCCCTTCGACACTTTATAATATCAAGAGAAGTCTTTGCCTTGGAAGATTCTCCATGGACATGTCGATAGATCGATAACTTCCCCTGTCTCACCGACTGATATCATCCTCCACGAGGCCCCCTCCTGTCGGTCGGAAACGGACTAGCGCGGTCTCCACGCGCCAAGACCAAAACAACCGCGGGCTGCAAGACTCGAAACTTCAGAGCGGCCAGCGTCCTTCGGCTTCTGAGTATCTGTATCTGTCCGGTACGAGACGGGCTTTGAGGGCCATCCAGAGCACCGCACGCGACAATCGGGCGAGTTGAGTTGAGGTTGCGGCTGGTGGAATAGCCTGCGGGCGTGGCTCCTGTCACATCGCGTCCCGTTGCGAAGCGCGCGACCCCGACCTCACGTTCCAATCTCCTCCGTACAGCGACCGACCGAACCGTCACGCCCCCCGATCGCACCGCACAACGCAACGACGGCGCCAGGCCCTCCTCTGCCTGAGGCGCGCGAGCGGATCATATAGGGATAGGGACTTCTGGACCGTCTGGCATTCCCTGTGCTTGCGTTGTGGAACTGGGAACGGACGCCTGCTCGGGCCGCTGGAAAGCTACCAACCATCTATCTTTACATCGACAAACTACCACCCACCAACCCCCCCGCGGCGGGGGAGAACGTACTGCGACTACTCGATTCGGATATCATCTAGCTAGCTATATACCATAAGACTGCACAGAGGTCCCTTGTTTCGCCGGTCATCGTTGCGTCGATCTAAATCGTCACCGCCCCGCGCCCACGCCCAACCCCCCGTTCTCTCGTCCCTTTTGACATGACAACCGCTGTCCTCACAACCTCATCGACAAGGACTACGCGTCGCGAACCACTGGGCACAATTGACATGGCGGCGTCGCAGGCGCACGCGCGTCCTGCGTCGTCGTCCACGGGCAGAGGCAGAGGAAGGAGGGCGAGCGCGCGGTTGAATAAGGAAGAAGAGAGCAATCATGGCAGTGGTAATAGGAAGGATGGCAGCAGCAGAGCCGTTAATGGGGCCTCTGGTTTGAATTCGAATGGGACTGGTACGAAGGGAGCGGGGGTGGACAAGAAGAGGAAGGCTGGTGAGTGAATTTTTTTAACTTTTTTTCGTTTTCTTGTCTGGATGGTTGGGATGGGGACATTGGACCCTGGAATAGTATAGCGCGCTGATTCATGCTACCCATAGGAGAGTACGATGAGGATGCGGACGGCTTCCAGTTCACGCGCATAACGTCGTCGAAAAAGGCGAGGCCGTCGCTCACGGGCGGTGTTTCAATTCCAGAACCAGTCGCGGAGGAGCCAGCCCCGAGGCCATCACCGAAGAGAGGAAGACCACCTAAGGCGAAGTCCGCAAAGGCTACTGCTACTTCTACTGATGGTGCTGCGGAGGAGGGTACCAAAGCTGAGGCTACGACGACGAGAGCTACGAGATCAACACGCGGGAATGCGAGGCGATTGTCTCCAGAGCCGGCGCCGGCAACGACAACAACAAAAACAAAAACCAGGGAGGCGCCAGAACCAGAGAGTCCTTTACGTTCTTCTACGCGAAAAAAGCAACGGGACGACGCAGATCCGTTCCCTCCCGCCGCCGCTGTTGAAAAGAAGCGCAAGAAAGGCAGACCGAGCAAATCCAATACCGAAACTACTGCTGCTGCTGCTTCCAATGGATTCGTATCGCCCGAGCCGCCACCGGCCGGCACGTCGAAGATCGCACTGCCATTCGCAGACACACCCGTCATCCGCCGGAATAAGGAGATGAGGTCAGAAAAGGCAGGGAAAGGGCAAAGGCGCAGCAGTCTAGGGATGCGAGGGCGACGAGCCAGCTCCCTGATTGACTCTGGCGCGTCCAATGGTGGGCAACACTCTCACCCTTTGCAGAAACCTGATGATGATAATAGTAACCCTGTAGATAATATGGGTGCTGATACTGACGCTTTATTTGCTTTCACAGCGCTGCCTCACAAGGAGGTGGACACGAAGGATTTCTACAAGCATATCGCGAGTGAGGGCTTATCTGAGCCCCGGCGGATGCGGCAGCTCTTGACTTGGTGTGCCACGCGAGCATTGGGAGAGAAACCGTCCCGGTCCCGATCGGATGATGAGAGCGCAAGATTGGCAGGTAGGTTGTCTGGGACAAGGAACTAGAAATGCGGGAGAGGTTCTGATTGTTGTCGCAGCGCGAGTGATCCAGGAAGAACTGCTCAAGGACTTTGCGAACGTGTCTGAACTCTCGGACTGGTTTGGACGAGAGGATAAGGAGCCTCCGGCTGTGGTCGTGAAGAAACCGAATCCAAGAAATATCCAAAATGCGGAGAAAATCAAGGAGTTGGAGGAACAGATACAACGGTATGTCTGCAATGGACGCTATGCACTGCGAAATCTTGCTAAGATGACTACAGATTGCAACAAGAAAGACATTCTTTGAATGCTCTCCTTAAACAACCTTCAATACCACGCATCAAGCCTCCTCGACCGTCAGTGCAGCGGCCAGAGGGACAGCCATCCGATCAAACAAATGCCCAGTCATCAGAGCAAGATCCATCATCCTCTATTGACCCTTCATCATCTCAACAACCACCAGAATCCGAACTTATCGACACATCGCTCTTGGATCCCTCACAACAAGCTCTCCTCGCCTCACTAAACCTCACATCCGTAAATACACATCAAAAGAACGAACAATCAACAGAACAAGAACCCTCATCCAGTCACCAACAACCGCCACCTTCTACCTCTACCCCTACATCGACTACAGAAGATACCCTCGAACAAGTAACGGCCCGCCTCTCCCGCATAACCACCTCTCTCGCACCTACACTCGACTCCTTCGCTGCAGGCGTACACGATATAGAGCTTTACCGCTCCGCCGCGGACTCCGTGTCTTCTCAGATCCTGCGCATCTGCGCGCAGCGCTTAGAAGAACGAGACACGCGGAACACATTACAGAGACTAGAGATCGAAGGGGATGGAAACGGCGATGAAGGCGGAGGTGGAGAAGACTGCAGCAAGGGAAGGGTACGAATACGGCGCGAACGACCGAAGGAGGACATCGGTCTTGTATTAGGGGCGCTGAGTCGTGTAGAACGGAGATGATGGTGGATTTTTTTTTCTTTTCCTACCGCCAGGTGGGAACATGGACCGTATAACGAAAACCGGAACCGGTCCCGGGTTGGGTTGGAGTTTCTTCTTCCTTTAATGTTGATAATGTTCTTCCATTCGTGACGTGATGTGATATCTCAGATGACTTAAAACACTTAGATACACCAAGTTGGGTTTTTGTCTTCTTTCTTTTTGCGTTTTCTTCGTAGGAGTTTCGCCGTTTCGCCGAGAGTGTATTCTTTTTCCCCTCGCATGTCTTTCATATTACTATCTGTTTTGGCGAGGCGATACGGGTAGGGTCGCTGGTTTGGTTGTTTGTTTGGTTGATTGATTGATTCATCTGATTCGTTGAATTGTTTTATTGGTTGATTCGTTGCAAATGGAACGGAGTCGATGTCGAGTCGATGTCGGACTACAGAAACAGAAAGAACAGACTTGCATTGTATTGCATTGCATGCGACGTCTTGGACATAGCATAGCATGGTATAGCGTTGTCTGCTGAAGCGGAAGTCAAGGAAATGGAATAAACGAGTAAACTAGATAAATCTGGTCCAGGTGAGCGTGCTTCTGCGGCGTCAATTTGAGCACGAACAAGCCAAAACCAGAGCCAGACCATAATGCAGCTTGGGTTGAGTTGAATTTTGAATTGTGGTTGAGTCGAATTGAAGGTACTGTAAGGGAGGCTAGCCTAAAGCTTTTTTGTTCTATATATTCGAATTCAGGCGCGGTATTTAGATTGTTGATTTGGATTTAAAGGGAGATGGGGTAAGTCTATTTATATATATCTATATATGAATTTCTGACACTGCCTGCCTGCCTAGTTATATTCTTCTAGGTTAAGTAGGTAGTCGGGCCCCGCCCGTCGAGTGTTTCATTCATTCAGATATACAGACAGGCCGGTAATATAATAGATGCATGTTGTATATCCTATCCTAGCACGGTACCTGTGTCTATCTACCTAAGCCTAAGGTACCTCTAGGTATCCATCTGATTTCTAGCCCAGCTAGATAGAGCCGCAGACAATCAAAATCGAAATATTATCTCTGCACTGGTTGAGTAATGAGTAAAGTGCCAGAGTTCCTCCTCCTCTCTATTGTCTAAGTTCCAAACGCATTACGTCGCTTATTTCGTTTAGAAACATTTCAGTCTAGAAAAAGAAAGCCAGATAACTCTGAATGAGTGCCTTCCATGGTGGCCCGGTCCCGGTTCTTATTGTACAGTAGTGAACCATCTCTTTTGTTACCCCCTCCCCCCTGTTCTGGTGGTTTGGCAGATTGCTGTTCTAAAACCATGTGATTTTGAAGCTATGGGAGGGTATCTAAGCACTATGATAGGTCACAGGCTCTAGACAAAGCCAGCCGAGAACAAAATAAGAAAAGCAGCAAGGTAAATTGCTTGGACAGGGGATATAGGGTAACCATCACTTACCATTCTGTTCCGCGAGTCTAGGAGGTATGTGCATAGCATATCTCGATAACTAGCCATGTTATGTCATTGTCTAGCGAGTGGCATGCTCAGGATCGGTATATAAATATATATATATATATACATTCCAGACAGGGGGAATTCCTCTGTTCTCTCCACAGAAGCACTGTGTATTGGATTAAATAGAGTTGTAAACTCCAACCTTGGATTAAGATTCTATTTATATAGAAGAGAAGAACCATACAAGAACCAAAATCGTACTACAGGTGCTCACAGGACAGAGAACATGTTGGTTTATAAAGAGTAGGTAAAAGGAACAAGACAAGATCTGGGTCTATATCTTGCTTGCTTTGAGAGTCTGGGACCTAGTGACCTACTGGTAAGGTTTACTTATTAAGTCATGTCCATGGAAAAGGAAGGAAGGAAGAGAGAAAGGGAGTTTGAAAAGTCGTAGTAGGTAGGGACTATAGGGTAGAATCTGATATAATATCAATAGGTACTATACCTAGGTAAGTACCTGAGATGGTAAATACTTACCTGTATATATCGTGATAAATGATGCCTGGTTCCCACCTATATATCGCATGTTTATATTTACGTGTATCTAACTTGTCTCATATCCTAGAGTGCTGTTGATCTTGGGACTTGGGTTTGGGACATAGGTTAGATTGTGGAATAAGGTTATTTATTTTATTATTCTCTCTCTCTCTCTCTCTTTTTTTTTAACTATTTCATTTTCTCAGTTAGTTGATTAATCACTTGATTGATGCTATATATTACTCAAGACCAAGACCAAGATGATAGGAAAGTGATCTTCTATATAGGGATGTGCGAATCTAAGCTGACATGACACGACTATCTTTTCTTTTCTTATCCTGGACAGATATATTGATATTCCGGTTTCCTCTAAATTACGATGTCATTGACTACTCTACGTAGACAGCTCTACAGAGTATACGGGGGTATGATGGACTTGGTACAGCATCTTCTCTCCTCTTCTCTTCCCCTTTCCCCCCTCCCCCTCCCCCTCCTCCAATGTCTATCTTTCCACTTGGGTTAATGATTTACGACTGCTCGACCTGAGCTGAACTGAACCCCACGTGCAGGACAATGGTTCAACGCTCTCAAGTGCGTGCGCAGTATGGAGTAGCAGGCTATTGCTGTGCTATGTTCCCGTTGTGGCTCTTGCTCTGAGACTTGAGATCGACGTACTGCGTAACAACTAAGGGTAGATAGTAGACACTTAGCAGTAGCAAGCAGTACTCTGTAGATCCTTGGATGCAACAGCATATACCGAATGAAGAAAATGGCCAGAGTAGTAGTAGTAGTAGTAGCAAACCGAAGTTGATCCTCCAACAGGCAGGTGCTCACAGTTTTCACATGGCATGGCATGGCTACCTCGCTTTCACTTCCACGACCAAGGCCAGCTGGCGTATATCCACTTCTGCATCTCTCCTTCTCCCTTTTCCTTTTCTTGGAAAGGTCAGCTGGTCAGACGGTCTGCATACTGTAGGGCTCCGTAGGGAGAGTTGTTGTGTGTCTGAGACGTTTACGTGTCACGTATCTCCGTCCAGAAGTCCAGGGGACATCATGTTGTTATTATTATCGTCCGCCAGCTCTCCATGTATGTAGGGACACCCAGGGCGAAATGTGAATCAACAGAGATGCATGGATTATGGGAATCGGCAGAGTGGAGCCGGGATGTGTCGATCGTCGAGCGGAAGCTACGGGAAGATGAGCGAAGCGGGTGTGCGGGCTGCGGGCCGAAGGGATGATGGACATAGGGAAAACTCAACGCAGCCCGACAACCGCAACGGCAAATGTCGATCACCGCGGCTCAGTCAACGCCGGTAGGGGCAGAGGCAACGGAGTAAGGCTCCGAGGACCAAGTGTTTCAATGGTAGGGTTAGGTAGGGCAGTGCAGTTTGTCGCTTGTCCCTGAAGATCATGATCAGCACACAACGATCGATTCGGAGACATATCACCATTGCGTGTGTTTTCCGGGACAGCCTCGAGGCAGCAGCAGACAGATCTGACAACCCTGCTGCCAACACGCCTGCCTACGAAAATCCTCCCCGAGCATAGACCGAGTCACGTCCTATGTGTGTGCCTACGGGATCGTGCCTTGCAGGGACTATCTGAGATTCGTGACTCGTCGAATCATTCTTCCCGTCCAGATCGCAACAGAATGCGAAGAAGGATATCTCCGACAAACCTCTTGATTGTCCTCTATTCAAGATCATAATCCCATTGTTTCCTTCCCTCTTGCATGCTATTATTATTGCGGGTCAGACAGATCAAGTCTTACGTGTCCCTCGAGGGTTTGCGCCAGCGCGTTATCGTGTGGTATCATCGGTATGGGAGGAAAAGTCGGATAGCTCAAAAAAGTAGGTGAAGAGGTAATGCATTCATAACTGAACTGGCGGGATGGATCCCCAGTTTCAGAACGAGCTAAACATTGCATAAACAGTTAGTGACGGACAACCTACAGGCACGATGTCCACCGGGAGATAACGACTGGCGACAGCACACCTCGAGGTCCGCTTTTTCAGAAATTGTCTTTTCTGAGGAAAAAACTCCGCCATCTCCGCTGGACCTGCGTCGGGATCTGGTTCACCTGCATCACTGAATTGGCCGTATTCCAACGAGAGACTGCGATTGCATGGCCAGCAATCGTAACTTGCAGAGGTCGTGGGTCCGGCTGTCTGTGTCCCAACTTCTGAAGCGTTAGATCAGAGGAATCATGTAAGTGGCAATGTGAAGCCTGAATCAAGACCAGGTCGAGGAGGCGGCTCAAGCAGGTCCACTGTTTTCCGGATGCCGGATGCAGCAGCTGCTGCCTACGGGAGCAGCTTTCATCGGC
Source organism: Thermoascus crustaceus (assembly GCF_041956765.1). Taxonomy (NCBI): domain Eukaryota; kingdom Fungi; phylum Ascomycota; class Eurotiomycetes; order Eurotiales; family Thermoascaceae; genus Thermoascus; species Thermoascus crustaceus. The sequence goes on along the minus strand of NW_027192531.1, from coordinate 2,029,585 downwards.
GGCATGGCGACGCGACAGTTCAAACGACGGAGGTTCTCTATTATTCTATCAGTTTCATGTAAGAAAAATCCATACCTGAAAGATTCAGACGGCAGCGTGCTGCATTGGAGCTTTGCCAGTGGTCGTAAGCCCTTACTGTATTGTAAATGATGGTTACTGCTGTTCTATCATCCTGTTCAAATGTCGATTCTTCGCAAAGCACAGAGAGAGAATAGTGTAATCTACCCAGACCGCTCTCTCAAGGTCCTCCAACGCAAGGGGCCTGGCAAAGATTCCATGGACAGGGGCAATGGGGAATAGGCCAAAGCGTTTGCTCTTAAAACGCATGGGCTTTTCACATATCTCATCGCACTGACCAAAATCTCACTACTCCGTATCGTCGGGCAGCGATAGAAGATTTGTGGCCAGAAGTACACTTTTTTTTTTCCTATTTCGGTGAGCGCCGCGACTGCGGTTCCGCTTATCCTTCCCGGTCCCGAGGCAGCAGAGTGGATCCGTATAGGGCCGTATGGAAGAAAAAGGACAGCAAGCACATTATCTGGCAGAATGTGTGAAAATTCTGCAAGAATGAAGGAGAATTCTTGAAACAGGGTGGTGGGGAAACAGTTGATATTTCAACCTGCACTTATGGATCAGTAATACTGAGCAGTCTTCCTTCCCTCATTCGGAAATTTCTGCCAATTGGATGAAGGAGCAATAATGATAAGGGAGGCAGCCTTATGCAAGCGCTTCTCTCGGTGTCCAGATAAAAAAATTTTTTTTTCGACGGCGGCTGCCGCTAAGGCCAGGCCGACCAGATGGTCGAGAACATACAAGATTTACCTGGGTTCGAGACCGTGTACTATTTTGCCGGCCCCTCGGGTTGGGAAGTAGGAAGATTTTCCAGTAGCGGGCTAATGCGTGAGATGCAGTATCAGCGCAATGTGATACATGAGTTCGGGGAGCTAAATCTCTGTTGAGGGGTACTTGTCGGCGCTCGCACCTCTTCTCCTTCATTCACATGATAGTCCTGACGTGCTACTTGGCGCGGTTGGGGCGGTGACCTCTGCGATCTAGATGTGTCGATGATAAACAAATTTTCGGGTTGCTCATTATTCGTTAGCCTGCGCGTGGCCAGATTTGTGGATCGACCAGTGGGCGGTAGTGGCGATATTGCTTCCTATTTTGCTTGCTGCTGGACCAAGATTAGCAAATACAAACTTTGGACCTGAGTCATCCACATTCCGCCGGACATTGAAAACTCTACATGACGCGGCTAGACTCCCGGCTATCATGCTCTAGCGGGCTAGACCCGGAGTCGGCCCGGGTTTTGTATAGATGCCCAGGATACTTGTCGAACCGCTAGCGACTCGAGAAGTTTCCCCATGGTCGCGACATGAGAGCAGGAGAAATCTGCTTTGTAAGGCTTGTTGTCGCTGCAGCCCGTGTGGAGACTTGATATGTGAGGTCCAGTGATTTTGTGTCCGTGTGATTTAAGCTTGAGGGCTTGGCTCCACTCGACCCGAAGGTCCTCGAGTTGTGGACGCCGCAAATAGGATCGTTATCAGCCACATCGACTTTGTCCACACCTACACTCAACGTACCTCCCCCCGCACGACTCATAACGACCTGAGCTCGATCGATCCGTTGGAAACCGGAGTGGTGCATGATGGTAATTATCCAAGGGGGATACATTGTACAGAGTGGTGCACAATTATCGTAATTCGTAATCCATAATGCGGGAGGCAGCTATGAGCGCTCCAATGACGATGGCGGTTTCAGATCCTTTCTGCCCTGTTACCGCGAGAATTCTGATCAAAACTAAAAGATTGGTCCTTGCTTATAAAGGGGTGTGTGGTGCTGTCATCCTCGGCAGCGAGGTGGCCCGTGTGCACGGGTGGGTGAAGTAATAGGCAGTCTGCGTGGGTAACACGAGCTTAACATGTGCGTTCGAAGGTTAGGGCTCTGAACGCATTTTTCCTGGAGATGGCGGCGGTGATGACCTTATCCCAAGTTTCTGAAGGTCTCTCGAGTCCGGAAGAACGGTCAGCAGGCACCCTGTCCGTTCTAGATACAGCCAGATAAGCTTACGGTCGACCGGACAGCTGAGCTATAGCATACCCGCACTTGCATGAGACGGCTATGCATCCTCCTTGCATGTCCAGTTGCCAATCACGCCCAGGATACGGCGCAGGTGACAGGTACAACCACCGTGCGGCCGTCCTCGAGACCAACCCGAACCCCGTACAAGACGTTGGTCTGTCAGCTTTGAACTTCATGATCAAAGCGCACCCAAAGAGCGGTCTTGACGGAGTCCACGGCTCCCCTCGACTGTCGTTCCTTGGCGGGATACGTCAATTTGCTGCAACACAGGATGTAGAGGGTTCTTGTCTGTCACCATTTCCCTATGGATGGTGTAACCCATGTACATGAGCATCAGCCAGACGAAAGAGGTACTTGCGCACAAGGAGAGGGGGCGTAGTGGAATAGGGGAACATGTTGCTCTCACAGACCTCAGCGCTCGACAGCAGTACCAGGACCGTCGGAGAGCGGTGGGTCAGAGGGTACCACTATCACGGTGAATTTGAAAACAGCACGCGAAGAGCTTACGTTTGGTGAGCTTGGTCTCGTTATAGTTGACGTGATCGACATGACCAGGTTCCGGACCGGGAGACGTTGTTTTGAATCCAGATCGATATCTGGCGGCCTAGGGGGTTTCCCGACCAGGTCGACAGGCTGGGAGACCACGTCGCGAGTTCCTGATCGACGCGATGGCGACCTCCCCGTTGGTACCGTGCGGATAAGCTCGCCGACCGTGGGGGGCTGGTATTTCCACGAGGTGGACAGTGCCCTATTAATATCGGGCGGATGAGGCGATGGCCGTGATGGTTCGGACGGTAGAAGCGTGCTAGAAGGTGCTGGGCGACTCGCCTCCTGCCGGCATCTCCCAATCGGGCTGCCCGGGGCGCATGGGGCCTAGAGCGCTCTGTGCAGCGTCTGCAGAGCGCTTGACAGGAGGTTTTGGGCTGCCAATCGCACGTAGAGGACACTATCAGCGTCGATCCAAGCATCCCTTTTGTGTGCTGTACAGTAGAGAGAGTGTACACCCAGTACACGCAGGTCGAGGTGTCAAGTCGAAGCGCCAGGGGAGCAGCATCTCACAGACTCTCCGCGGATGATGTCAAGGCCCGGAGCTCTTACGCTGACACGTAACCGCGTGCTCTCTCTCTCCCCCAGCAAACTCCCTTCTCGAGACCACTCCCAAACATCGTTTGACGATCCTGCACAGCGGAGAAAAAAAGATGTGTGCGTCGTCATGCATTCTTGGGATGGGGCTCTCTGTTGCTGCCCCCAGCGCCTTTATGCTTCTCCCTCGCAGCGCCGTTGGAGGGTCTCTCGCGCCGGCAAGCCTCAACACCACACCTTATCACAAGCCGTGGAATCCTCAGGGTGAGACAGATTGACAGATCCTGACTTTTGATGCCAATAGACTGACCGACCATGGCCGCAGAGCGGGCGCTAGGCTCGATGGGCCCTCCCGACGGCGATCGTTGCGTCCAGGGAGTTCCTTGGGATGATACTCCACTCTGCTCCCAACCAGCCGACCATCCGCCGTTCCAGATCCAGACTGTTCGACGCCATTGCGGTGGGTCGTTTGCAAAAGGTTGATATCGAAAGCTTGCACTTGCTGCCCAGCTCTTGCTCACATTGTGGCCACTGTGGTACCTCCGCGTGGATCCCGTGGAACCGAGTCGTCAACGACCAAGATAGTAGCATAGCTGCGATGAGAAGCAAGGCCGCTCCATGCCTCCACGCCGTCGCAGCCCGATGGAGAGAGGCAGGGTGTCACCCTTTTTATCCTTCTTGAACACTGAATCCCCCATCTGCTCACACTTTTTATTATCTATCCATCCTACCTCTCCGCTCGCTCGAGACCGACTATTACATCTCTAATCCGCTTTCGTCTCTCGCTGCTCTGACCATCTATCTCTCGCTAACTAGTCTCAACCACACCCACACAAAAGAATTTGTCCTGCAGTTCCGGGTTGGGCCCTCGCTCTACCTGTGTTTGTCCGGTTCGGGTTCTCTTGTGTCCACCGTCGCCGCATCCGTCCAGGTCCCATACATCACCATCTTCCCAGGAAGCCAGGCCTTGGAGGGGAGCCGTCTCACCTTGTTCCACGTTTCAGCTCTTATATCCTTTCTCCAGTGCTGTCTCTTCGCCTTGCAACCGGTCTGATTATGTATGCATGACGTATTATCATTCCTTGTAGGGGCCATTATCCAGCATCTCGCACCGGCACCAGGTCGGGTGCAAGGTACCGCTGCAGTCAGGTGCTCTACAAAAGTGTTCCAGACTCTTTTCATTTTCCCTTGACTCTTGCTGTGAGCTACCAACCTGAGAACCCCGGAGTTCGGGCCATCCTGTGGCCTTCCTCTTTGTGGCACTGAAGTGTCTTGGGATGCAGCATAACTGACCGTTGCTGGGAGACGGACAGCAACCTCACCCACCATAAGCTTGGCCTCGACCGTTCGGAATCTGCCAGACTAACCTGGTCCATCCTGCGCGATGGCAGGCGGCTACTTTGACCTTCCACCAGCTTCGTCCAGACGGCCAAGTCTGACAGATCAATCTGGGGAGACGAGCAGATCGTCCACGGGATCACATACATCACCCCTCCCTACCCCCAATGACAGGTCTCACGATCCGAGTGGCGCTCAGGGCAGGCCCAGGAATGCAGGCATTCTCAAGAGCGCGAATCGTGTCAAGTTCACGGTGACTGAGCCCGAGCGTGACGAAACCCGAAGCAGACCGATGTCAGAATTTCGAGGCGATGGAAGGGGCTTCCCTCAACGGCCATTGCCTACCGCCAGCATTCCATATGCAGAGAGAGTGGATACACCCTCGAGGCTTCCCCCCCTGACGGATGCCGGCTCCAATGTGCCGACAGAAGCCATAGGGATCACGGTCCACTCTCGAGCCAGTTCACCGGGGATCAATGGGGACGATGAAGTCAGCGAGAGAGCTATCCACTCAGCCCAGGAAAGGGCGCAGAGGCTTGCCTCCCTGCTGAATCGTTCAAAATCTCCGAAGCCAAGTCCCCGTTCCAGCTTGCCATCATCGGTCGTGTCCACACCCACCGAGTCAGGACTGATCTCAGAGGACGGGGATGAGATTCCTATGATCAGTCTCTCTGAGAAACAGTTCCTCGAGGATTCGACGGACGACGATGAGGACGGATCACTAGAAAGGCGACGAACGAACCGTACTTCCGAAGCCCATCAGCTCGTCCAGCAAATGACTCGAAAGGATTTTAATCCATTGGCTAGAGTTCGTGCTCCGTCTCCAGGATTCCGTTCTGGACAGGTGACGCCCGTCGAAGACCGGGATCCTGATGCATACGTCGAACGACCAACACATTACCGGGGAGGTATCCTATCGACTCTACTGAAGCTCTACGACCATCAGGCTGCCAGCCAGGCTGTGGGAGGCCACTATCGCGGAGGAAGTTTTGGAGAGCAGAGTTCTCGAGGAGCATCCCCCAGCAGGCCCCCGAAACCGAGAAAATGGTACGACAAATCTCCCAACCTGTCTGCCACGTCTCTTGCTTCAACTGCCAAGAACTCGGTTTCGAGTCCTTCAACAGCTGGGCAGCGACCCGGGCTTAAGCGGTCAAGGAGCAGTGGTGGGATACCCGTCCCTAAACGATGGGGGAGCCACACCTCGAGGATGAGATTCGGATTACCGTGCACATCGCCGAGATCCTTTCTCGACAAAGGTATCTGATACGGCTTTGTCGAGCCCTCATGAAGTACGGAGCTCCAACCCATCGGCTGGAGGAGTACATGAGGATGACTGCTCGTGTGTTAGAGATCGACGGCCAGTTTCTCTACATACCAGGCTGCATGATTATCTCGTTTGACGATGCGTCGACGCACACAACAGAGGTGAAGTTGGTGAAGACAGCCCAGGGCGTCGATCTGGGCAAGTTGGCGGATACCCACCAGATCTACAAAGAGGTCGTTCACGATGTCATTGGAGTGGAAGAGGCGATCCAACGCCTGGATGAGGTCATGAAGCAGAAGCAAAAATTCCCCGTCTGGCTCCTCATCATCATGCATGGATTTGCTAGCGCCACTGTCGGCCCGTTTGCATTCAGTGCGCGACCCATCGATATGCCTATCGCCTTTCTGCTTGGTTGCCTTCTTGGAATCCTTCAGCTGGTGCTCTCCCCACGATCGGAACTTTATTCGAATGTCTTTGAGATCTCCGCCGCCGTCCTGACGTCATTCCTGGCTAGAGCATTTGGCAGCATACCGTACAAGGGGGGGCGTCTCTTCTGCTTCTCTGCCCTGGCTCAGTCTTCCATTGCCCTCATTCTACCTGGCTACATGGTGCTATGCGGAAGCCTGGAACTTCAGTCACGCAGTATCGTGGCCGGATCCGTCCGCATGGTCTACGCGATTATCTACTCCCTCTTCCTTGGTTTCGGTATCACAATTGGTACCGCTGTTTATGGCCTCCTGGATTCGAACGCTAGTTCAGAATACACCTGTCCTGCTAGCCCGATCACAAATGAATATCTCCAACACTTCCCCTTTGTCCTGGCATTCACCTTCTGCCTCACCACTATCAACCAGGCAAAATGGAAGCAGGTGCCCATGATGCTGATTATCTCGTTTGCTGGTTACGTCGTTAACTACTTCAGCATGAAACGGTTTGCTTCCAACACTCAAGTCGCTAATGCTTTGGGTGCGTTCGTCATTGGCGTGATCGGCAACCTTTATAGTCGACTACGTCATGGTCTGGCAGCTGCAGCTATCTTGCCTGCAATCTTCGTTCAAGTCCCTTCCGGCCTTGCAGCAAGTGGATCCCTGGTGTCTGGTATAACATCTGCCGACGAGATGACGGGGAACCAGTCCCGTTATTCTATCATCACGAATGGGACTCAGGGTTTTGTGGATGCGCAAAAGAATTTCTCGCAGCACGGCTATACGAACAGTGAACAGTTCAGTGGGGTGGTCTTCGACATCGGATATGGGATGGTTCAGGTCGCTATCGGGATCACAGTCGGACTGTTCCTTGCTGCACTGGTCATCTACCCGTTCGGAAAGAAACGAAGCGGACTGTTCAGCTTCTAAAAGAAGCTACTAGACTGCCACCATCACCACAGCTTATGCTTCCCTCAACACGAGACGTTTACGTCTTCTGTCGTTCATCAATCGGCGTTTTCGTCAGGAAAATTGGCAAATTGAGCGTTTGTGGAGTTTGGAAAGTGATTTTCGATATTCTTATCTAAAGCGATGCATCTCGATCGGTTTCTACCGCCCGGATTTCACTTCGCATTTTAATATTTCCTCATCCCCGCCTGTCTATGCATGCCATTCTTGGATTTCTATACTTTTGGTTTACTTTCTGCATGACTATTCTCTTTCGCTGTTTTGCATTTCTTTTCTTTTTTTGGGAACTGACTTGACCGACAGTCTATCTAGCAACCAGGGGAACTTATATTTTCTTTTGTATTCCGGCGATTCGGGCCTGTTGGAGTTGGCGTTGTCATTCGAAAGCTTGCAACGAGACTCGAGTGTCTGGGATGGTGTTTGGTGTTCTTCTTTTCGTTCCCTTCGGTCTGGAGCTTTCTCAAAACTGAACCAAGTCCGCCGTCTTATAGCATTCCCGCTCGTCCATCCTGCATCATTCTCACATCTTTGGAAAGATAACGGCATTTACGAGTCATGACCCCATCTGGAAATTGTTAGTTGGTTCTTTTGGAGAAAAAGCATTTCTTGTTTTTGTTCGTTTAGCATTGGCATTTGCATTGGCAGTTGGTGATTTGGGCCTTTTGTCGTTTTTCTGTTTTTGCCTTGGTTTTGTCCCATCCTCGTTTGTTGATGTTGTTTATCATGACTCAGCATACGAGACGATCTTTGTCTTTCTTGCATTTGTGCCGGCATTTTTGCATTAGCTCATCCCATCTATCGTCTATCATCATCTTAACCTACCTTATTCATCTTTGACTACCTTTTTCCCGATTTATACAGAAAGCATGTGTCTATAATATAGGTACCGTACCGGACCTGTCTATCTATCTACCTATCTATCTGTATACAATACCTAGGTACGGGTATCTAGGTATGTATCTATCTATATAGATAGTAATTACTTATAACCTAACTACATAGTTTCAGACAACTATGAAATTTTTGATATTTCATTTGAACTGAAATCCGTCCAACCCGTCTCCCGCCAAAAATATCCATATCTTTCAAGAACTTGCTAAATGAATCGATATACGTAAGTCTATCGATATAGGAGGCTCTTTCTCCCTTCTAACGTTAACTTCCGATATAGCCTAGCTAGCTAGCTAGGTCTACAATCAAGTAGGGGCTTTCTTGACAGTAAGTCATACATGGTTAAGAACCTTAGATATGTCAGCCAGTTGGTCAATCCCTCTATATAGCCAGCAGGATGTCCGTTGCGTTGCATTGCATTGCATTGCATTAAACGACGGAACAAACACATTCCAGGCAGATAGATAGACAATGTGACCTTTCTCCCTCTCCCCCCTCTCCCCCCTCTCCTTTT
>NW_027192531.1:1939638-2020626 GCF_041956765.1 Thermoascus crustaceus | reverse complement strand
CTCTCCTCCTCCCCTCCTCCCCTCCTCCTTCTTCTCTCTCTCTCTCTCTCTCTCTCTCTCTCTCTCTCTTCTCTCTCTACATTTGTTCTTGTAACAGCTCCCACCACAGTGGTGGTTGCTCTGCTCTGATCCTGCAGATATTACAGCCATGGTTAATATGACAGATGGTTCACGCGGTCCATACGTACATAATCCAGCAAGGATTTTTCCACCAAGCCTGATATTAGATTAGGCATCTTAACTTAGACTTACTTTACTGCTAGACAGGACCTCAAGGCAAGAAAGAATGCAATGCATTCCGATGTTACTCCCGCCCCATCATTTATTTGACTTTGATCCGTTTCTGTTCTGTTTTCCATGTTTCCTCTTCGATCTGCGTCTATTATCAGGTAGTTACCGACATGTGATGAAGTGCGAGAGAAGAGACATGTGAAAGGAAACATCACGTACAAATATCAATTATTAAGAACTTGGTACTGTACTGTACTATTTATTAGAACCATATGCGATACACAGGACATTTACACAAGCTATCTTTACCACAGGATAATAGTAGTATTGCTACGCAGTCACTGGCTCCTATTTCGAATAGAATAAGGCAACTATCCACCATCCGTTCTCATTCAAGACACATGTGCAGGATCAGCAGTCCTATCGATCAATTCAATAATTCTTCTGAGTCTGGTTCACAATCGAGTTCATGTTTTCGTCACAATTTGATCAGTAGAAAAACAAGCAAAAATTCCCCGCGTAGGGTAAAAGTCCATCGTCAGACACGTTAGAGCTGCATGGCTCTCAATGCGGTTTTTTTCGAGCAGTCAAGTCAAGATTGCCAACCGCTATGGAAAAAACGAGGGTAAGAATTGAATGTAAAGCGGCCCAGGTATCACATGACATCCTGGTCTCTACCGGCAAAAAGAGAATGGAATCTGGAGGGAATGTTTCTTCAAAACGAAAGATCTCCGCAAGGGAGTTTCACACGTGTCCATCAGATCGCATCAAAGAACGTTCGCATTACATGATTGGGGTCTTGCGCTTCTCAGCGCTGGAAAGAACAAGCATAGGCGTCTTGCGCCTTTCCGGACCCTGAGACACCGTTCTCTGGCCGGCGACAACGGCGGCCGCGGAAGGCGGGCCCTTGGGGGAAGAAACTCCCACACCGTTACCCTCATCGCTGCTGATCGAGTTACGCTCCCGGGAAGATCGATCCTTCTCCTTCCTCTCGGATCCGATCACCCCGCTGGCCGCAGCACGGAGGCTTCCCAAGCTAGGCTTGCTGGAGAGGCTGCCGCTGCTGCGCACAGTAACATCATCGCCATCAGAAACAGAGAAAGCAAACTCTGTCTCGCTAGCCGGAGTGTTGCTGCCTCCACTGCCATTGTATCCAGAGCTCCGAGACTCTCCGCGACGCTCGATTCCAGCACGAACCAGGCTGTGGACCGCACGGCGGCGCTGGCGGGTCGCAAAGTTCTTGCTTCCTTCGTGTTTGGAGGTGGGCTTGGCCATGAGCTCCTCAAGCGCGGGTGGTCCACGGGGCTGACGGATCGGGTGCTCTCCCGCACGACCCTGGCCTGGTCCGAAGGTTCCCGTCGACGGGGTCTGAGGGAATCCCGCAGACTTGGGGCCACCATTACCCATCCGAGCTAGCTCAGTGTTGGTTCTGAGACCAGGGTTGAAGGACGAACTCTTCTTGTGGCCACGGCGGAAGGCGTTAGCCGAAGGCGGCGGCAGTGGCGCGACATCCTGAGGAGGCGAAGGACTGCCCTTTGGAGGAGACACTGGCCGCGATGACTGGGCTGGAGAAGATCTCGACTCCGGAGGTGGAGAGACTTCCGCACGGAAGGTTGGGGCTTGCGTGACTGGAGACTGGACATGCTCCTGGTACGCCCGAGTCTCCTGCTGAACGCTGTTGTCGACAACAAAGCTCTGTTGACCAGTCATGGGGTTGTAAACGGAGTAGAGACCTGGCTGGCCAGGTACCGGCTGGACGACGGGCTGCAGACCATGTTGGAGTTGCTGCTGGTAGAATCCCATGCTAGGCATGGGCGAGGCGGGCATGGACTGCTGCTGGCCAGTGGACAGTCCCAGATTCAAGTTCTGAAACTGCTGGGCAGCGGCGGTCACGTTGATGAGTTGCTGCTGCAGGCGCTGCTGCTGGGCAGCGAGAAAGAGATTGGTCGACATCAATTCCGCATACAGCTTCTCATCCATGTCCCCATCGCCCATATCGACCGCGGGCGGCGCCAGCACCTGTTCCGGCAGGGAGTACAGGGGACGGTTGAAGTTCATGCCCATGTTCAAATTCTGGTTCAAGTTCGTACCGTACATGTGCTGGGGAAAGGTAGCTGCCGTCGCGGTCTGGGGGACGCGGTCGGCATATGTGCTGGAAGGCATGGCATGTCTGCTGCCATCCAAACCAACACGCTGCTGCGGTGGAAGGGTGGCAGACTTGGGAGCCGTCCTCAAACCGGCCAGAAGATGCGAACGGCTGGTCCGCGGAGTCGAGACACTGACGGACTGCTGCGATTCATCGATGGTGGAGATCTGAGAGGCGGGAGGAACATTCAGACGCTTAATGTGTGAACCTTTTCCTCGAGAAGAGAAAGAACCCGGAACGCCAAGAGAACCGCCGTTGAAAGAGGAATTGTACGTCATCTGAGCAAGACCGCCAGCGTCCATACTCATGGTCGTGGAGGAAAGTCGAGGTCAAATATGTGCAGATGCTGACCGGTCAGATAAATGGGTTTCGTGACCTAAGGGACGGAGGCTGGGCCAGTCGAAGAGTTCGTTACGGAGGGGCAACAGAGACGTTTTGTGGTCAACCACAGAAAACGTCGTGGAGTAGGAATTAGGGTATTAGGAAAGGAGACCGATGATAAACACCGGTGCCAGCCAACACAGATGGGTTAATCGATGAAAGGTCTAAGAGGCGAATGTAAAACAGGAGAAAGCCCTACTGGGGCAAAGACGTTAGCGAGTGCCATGCAGTGAATGGGACAGGGGAGCCACCATACCAAAAAGAAAATCAAATAGTATCGAGAAGTGAATGGATTTGGATTCGAGAGGAGCAGATGGACACGGTGTGATTATGAAGATGTACAACGAAGAGAGACGGGGACGAGGCCCAAGGACGATGAAGACGGCCTCAGGATCCACGGAAAGGAAGCTAAGAAGACGTGGGACGCGACCGGACGTCGAGCATATGCGTCTCAAAGGAGGAGAGAAGCGTCAGCCGCGAAGAGACCGACGGGAAAGGCCGTGGGAGATGCTCTGCAATCCCACCGCGGAAAGGATGCTGCACGCGACGAGAGAAGGCTCGACGAGGAGGGGAGGACGGGATAGATCGATACAGGTGGTCTAGCAGTCAACGACGAAATGGATTATGCGAAGAAGGCGGACGGGCCAACAGCAAGGGAGAGGGCGTATCCGGTCGGGTGTTTCAGGACGCGACGAAAAAGACGGGGTAAGAATATCGATCGACTCGACCCGAGACGGACAGACACGCGACGGCACCTTTTTTTCAGGGGTGGATCTTTTTTCTATTTTTTGGCTTTTAAAGGGGGGAAAGCTGTTGGGATGAAGACGAAGATAGCTTCTGAGAACGAAGGAGTGCAGATGGAAAAGAAGGTAAAGAGGATGGACAGCAAAACGCGGGCGATGGATGGGGAGGAGAGAGGAGGGTTGGAGGAGCAAGAGAGAAGGGGAGAGGAGAGGAAGAAGAGGTGAACCGAAAGTGAGACGCGGGCGGTGACTGGCTCGCTTGGCGGAGGGAGAAGAGAGCCGACCGAGGGGCCGCACGATGACCTCAAGCGCCTAGTGCGTCCGACGTGGCCGCGCTGCTGGCCATCCGTCGCCGTATGCTCAGGAACCGCCGCGAACCGCTGGCCCTGTCACCGTTTCCACAGAGCTAATATCGATCTTGTCCATTCACTTTTATTTTATTATCCTTTCAGAACCAAAAAAAAAAAACATCAAAATCCCATACACACTGATAGCACTCGTTACTCCGTCCTTGATAGAAGAAACATGCAACAAACACATCCCATGCCCTCGATCCCTCCCACCTTCACCCTGCTCGGCGCTTACGCAGTAGCTTATCGTGCAGCAGCCAACCATCGTCGGTCTCGAGCCACTCTGTCTGTCCCCAATGCAGAAGACACACAGATACGAAGTACAAGGCTCCAAGTAGATACATCCAATCCCGGACCCTTTACCCATTATCAACCGGTTATCTTTTCTATTTTAACATCCCTGTTCCACATGGTGACTGGCCACTTCCATGGCCTCGGAACTCCGCACAGGTGCCTGGGTAGAATAAGGATCGTCAGGCCCCGACGATCGTTCATCTATCAGCCTTGAACATGTTACGCGCTACTGCATTACTATTCGACCGTACACCCTGGGCTGTTAGTTCTGTTCGACAATCGTCCATTTCTTAAAATAGTTCCCATCTTTGACCCCCCTGAGCTGAATTATTTTCCTATTTGTCCAGCTTTCATTTCCCTTTCCCTTCCTGTCCAACCTTAACTGCCTGATGGTCATGCCTCTCTCGTTTCACTACCAATCTGTGGCTGTTTCAAGTCGCTACACGTGACGTTGCCGATGAGCCCTGCACCCAGTGGGCCGATGCATCGATTATGTAGGGACTATGTAGCTTTTTTTTCTACTGTACATCGCTGGTGCTGAGAGAGAAAATGCATTGCCGCATGAAACCACCGAAAAATAAAACTCGTGACATTGACTACCGGGAAGGAAAATATCGAAGATACTGAGGCTCTGAGAATGGATGCATGATCGATTCGATCCCATTCAGTTAACTCCTGCCTATGTCCAAGAGCCTTCCCCAGGAAAACATCTCCATCCGCTCTGACCACGAAGAAAAAAACATGGATGGATGAGATGAGAGCGTAACAAACACAATGCTCATGCAACGGACATAAACAGCAAGACAGAAGGAAAGCGTTACACATACATACACAAGCTTGAAGATTTGAGAAAAACCGCTCATCCACTCAGGTGCGCTATCTGTGTCCAACTCTCGTCTGCCTCCATCAGCAGAGGGCAACAGAACTGTACAGTGGGTGAAGTACTGTACTGCTCTGAGAGCCGAGAAAAGCACACTATGCAAGGGAGGTCATGATGCTGATGCGGGAAAGAAGGGTATCTACCGGCGAAGACGTGCGTGACGTATGCCAGAAACTGCAAACCATGGTCGAGACAGATGCATGGAAATAAAGTCGTGCCCCAGAAAGAAAATTCTTGCAATATCCGATGAGGGAAACGTGCAAGTTACAAGCCCGAGGAATGCAATAGGTACAGTAGAATCGGAAATAAGAGAAATCGAAAGCATAATTGGAGATAAGACTTAGTCATCGGTAACATAGCACTGGAATAGGTGTTGTTAGGTACGGGCTCGGCGATGCCTCCACGTCTAAGCGTCAACAGGCACTGTTGGCCCCGGCGCGGACATCGACATAGACTCGTTGTTTGGCACTTGCCGTTCGCTTTCCGGCTCTGGAGAATCAGATCCATATCCCTTCCCATTCATACGGTCAAACTCCAGAGTCTCTGCCAGCTCCGCAGCCATCGGATCGAGCTCTTCCTCTTTCAAACCGGTCGCCAGAGCCACGAGCTTTCGATGCATATCAAACTTTGTACTCACACCAGCATCGGCCCTCTGTTGGATGAGGTCTTTGACCGCGGCACAGCGTGACTTCTGAGCCAATGACAACTCCCGTGCGAGTTGGTAAAGCTTGGTAAGATCCTCTTGGCTCTTTGGTGGGGATTGTTCTGAGGTCTCTGCTACTGAAGACGCAGCGGCTGTGAAACGCTCAAGAAGGCGATGATGTTGAGTTTGCTCGAGGAGGGACTCATAGCTCTGTTTGACCTGCTCGTATCGTTTAAGCTGCGCCTCGATGGGCTCATTCTCGTCTTCTTTCGATGACAACGCGAACGACTGCTTCTGGATTTTCTGTCGATCAGACTCCAATTGCTCGTACAGCCCCTGTGGGTTGGCTATGTCATCGGAGCCTGGTTGATTGAGCTTCGTATTCCCGTAGGCAATAGCGAGCTTTCGGTTGGCTTCTTCCATTACCGAGCCAATTTTAGCAAGTAAGGCTGAGGTAGCGGGAGAGGAGTTCTGCGGTAGAGTGAAGGAATGGTGGTCTGAGTTATTGGGTCCAGTCATTCCAACATCCTGAGGATCGTTGCCCTGAGTTACCGATGAGGGAGGTGGTGGAATATCTCTGTCTGGGCGCTGTGCTCGTCGGACGAGGTCATTGGCAGTCTCGCCCTTTTTATTCACCAAATTTCCCGCATTGGGACAGTGAAGAGTAAGCAAAGACACAAGGCGGAAAGCCCCGTTTCGAGCGGCAACTAAAGCAGAAGTGTCCCCGTTCGAATCCTGACACGAGAGCAGCAGCTCAATCTCATTCTGTGGAAACATGTTGCGCAGCTTCTCAAGCAGCACTTCAATGTAGTATCTCGAGCTCCTCCATTTACCCTTGCTCCTCGTAGTTTCCGCTATGTGGTGGAAGATGGTAGCCCCGAACCAATCCCTGAAAGTGATTGTATCCTGGAGTAAATCCACCAGTGCGGGGAATGTCCTCTTCTCGTAGTTGTTTGTAAACAGGACAGCTCGCACGAGAGGTGTTTCTTCATGTACCGAAAGAGCCTGTAAGTTCGCCCCTCTACGCAGAAGATCCCTCACAATCTCCAAGTCGCCCATTGCACAAGCCCAGTGCAGTGCTGTGTTACCCTGATCGTCGATAGGACGGTCCACCTGAAAGTCCGCTGGAGGCTCCGGTGGTGGAATCCTGGTTGCTTCTGGAGCATCTCCAACTGTCATAAAGTAATCCAGAAGCTGGTCCCCGTAGATGATGTGCTCCTGTTCCCGTATCGACATGGCAGACATCTCATTCATGTTCCGTTTGCGTTTCCGCGAATAGTTGGAGTGCTGCGACATTGGAATCATTTCTTCGTCTGCCATCATCGAAGAAGACTCGAGTGTCGCCTGTTCGATAGACTCATCGTCATCAAAGCCAGCGCCCATGTCGTACTGGTCGTGGTGAAAGCTGGGGGGTCCCATACTTCTATGGGACTTAAGTGAATTGAACGACATGTCATCACGTGGTATCTTCTTAGATGCTGCGGGGACCTTCGCGAGCTTTGGTTTGGACGCTGCTGTTGTATGCTTTGGTGCCGGCGGGGGGCTGCGATCACCAGGAACAAAATCGAAGATTGGCCTCAATTTGTCAAGGATATTGTTCCGTTCCGCGAGCAGACGACCATCGGGAAGTGGTATCCAGGTCCCTGTCGCACACTTAGTCTCAGGAACCATTACCTAGCCATCTTGAGTGCTGTATACCTTGATACTTGCCATATCCACCTTGCACCTTTTCATGGACGCCCTTTTGAACCTCGCGCTCCAGGATGCGCGTTCTTGCGGGTTTGTCAAACCCAGCGACCTTGAGAATGTGTGTAGCATTGATCCAATCGTCGGCCCTCCGTCGCATAACATGGTCACCGTCGACCTTGAATTCGTACACAGGAACCTAGATGGATGAAAGGGAGTCAGATCAACCGCGCAGGAAGAGGGCGCAAAGGGACAGGAGACATAAGACACAGGATACTCACACTACTGTATGTCGCAGAGTATATCCTGGGGTCGTTGACCCCCGCCATGTTGTGTGCGTCTCCGTAAGTCGCCTTGTTCCAGGTAGGTTCCCGAATGGAGATGCAGACGCAACGTCAAAGAAGGGTGCGGCAGTGTGGCTCCTTGCTCAGCTAAACCAATATGTCACTCAGAAGCAGGAACCAGAAGCATCTCATGCACATATAGCTGGGGGTAGAGCGAAAATCTCAGCCACGGTGGCTCATGATGTGCTCACTAGCAGCTTGACAACGCGGTGGTTTGCATCGCGGAGAGAGCGAGACGCGCCTGGCAAAGAGAGACCGCGTAAAGTGGAAAAACGGCGCTAGTCCCGATCGCGAACCTGCCAAGATGGGGCTCACCGTCCACGTGACTTACCCCGACCACCCCGACCACCTCGGAGGATGTACCCCGTGGAGAGGAATCTGCCGCCCCATCATCCCTCTGCTTCCACCACATTTCAGACCCAAGATGACGGTCGTCGAGGCGGTTAAGAGCGCTGTTGGCCTTGCGGATGGCACCAGTATGTTTTCTCTTCCATTGAGCCCAGGCAGAAGGGGCTAGGTACTACGTATGGATGTATCCGACCGGTTGTTGACCATCACTGCAGCTGCTTCCCGGCAGGAGATGTCTGATGCTCGTCTCCCTCTCGCTTACAGAGACTCCTGCGCACACCTCCTGATCCCACTGAACCGTTGCCGCCAAGCAGAGTACTACCTTCCGTGGAAGTGTGAAGTATGGTCCAATATTGGCATGTCTTCCCAGAGTCCGCATGCTGATGATCCCTTCAATTGCTACAGAATGAGAGACACAGCTATGAAAAGTGCCAGTATGAAGAGTTCAAGAAGCGGGTTGCTAAGATGGACGAGCTTAGAGCTGCCAAGGGAGGCAGTCGCAGCAACTAAGGGCGGCCGCATTGGGGGGTCAACTGGAAAAAAGAGCGTTCTGGAGGCATCACGCAGATGATGTAAATACCCGGCCATCTATGAAGTCGAGTCAGGCGTTGGGATTCTTTAACGAAGCTCGCGTGTGCCATTGCATGTCGATCCTGATTGTTTGTGGCATTCGAATCGGAACTCAGTCGCTTTTTGAGCAATTATTGTCAGCAATTTTATTGCGCACAGCGCCTTTGTGTAATATTCGGGCTGGAAACTTTTTTGCTCGAATTAATCATCCCGTTGCAACTGTGTTGTCAGCGTAAGGTGGTGTCCAACTTTATGCTTACGGCGAAAGGCTGCCTAGAAGTGGATTATTTCCCCGTCTGACGGGCGGAAACGGGATATGGAGTCAGGCGGGACGAGAATTTGTAAGCAGATTGCTTTGATTTCTGAGCACCCCTCATCCCGCGCCGCATACAGTGCAGGTTCGTCGTATTTGTGCTGTCTTGCTTTCCAATTATTATTTCCTTGCCATCTTATCCTATCCGAAGCTGTAGCTGGGAGAGCACCCAGATAAGAGTACATATAACCCTGTTGCTAGCCAACAACGGTTGGATCGTAATAGGATTATTTCCTGGCGGCGGCGTTGGCCAGCGTGTCTGGCTGCGCGGGTGTAGCACGGTGCAGCGCTAAGGCGTCCCTGATCGCGCATACACGCCAATCAAGCAGCCTCGTCGACCCGTTGCTTTTTATCAGCTGTCAATGCGGCTTTTTATACAGTATGGTTAGTATAATCGCATGGCGTCAGTCGTCTCTCGTCATTCTGCGAAGGCCGATATCATCAGCAAAAGTGCCCCGCAGCGCGGACAGAGCCTACCGGCTCCCGATGCGACCGATTTCAGGGCGAACCCCACATAGGAAACTTGAGGGATGGGCGCGCCTACAGGGCCTACGCCAATAGGCAGTTAAATCCGGCTCAGAGGGGTAGGGAAGAAAAGAGCCATAAAGACGGACGGTGCCTGGCAACATTTCTCCTCTTCACTGCTGCTTGAATCCGTCATTGTGCGCTCGTCGTGTGCGTGAAGAGGGACTGGTCAAGACGTATTCCGTCCGTCACTCGCCACTAGATTTCTTCGCGCGCGGAACGCGATCCTCGATTCCTGTAACTCTCTTCGCCGTTTGAACGTCGAATTTGACCGCATCCGGGTTTGCTGGTCTTTTTGAAGGTCTCTAGGCGGTCCTCCAGATACCAAGCGTCCCTGGCGAGCCGATTCCGTCGCAATGGGCCTGCTGTATGGAAAACGACTGAAGAGGATTTCCCGCATGTCATAATGAGACTAACAAACATTGATTGTCTTGCAGGGCACTCGGAACCGCCCTGGACTGGCCGGAAGCGAAGAAAAAAGCAGATCAAGTGCGCAGATGGGGAATTGAGGTGAGCATTGCCTTCCCTCGTGTTGTTCTGCCCCTCTGAAGCCTTATGTCCAGTGCGAGTCTGAATGACTGATTTAAACAGCAACTCCTGGCCACCTGGAACAGGGCAAAAGGCAAGGAGCGCGATGCGTTGTTATGGGGTGATGAGGTGAGTTTCCGTATTGCTTTCGAAGAGCATCATCTTTTCTGACTCGTTCCCCTCGCCTCAGGTAGAATACCTCGTGGTATCGGTCGACGATGAGGCTAGAAAGGTCCGGCTCTCCCTCGCGCAAGTGGATATCCTCAAGTCTCTTGCCAGAGATGAAGCGTTGTGGAAAGCTGGTGGCAGCGTGCCAGGGTTGAAATCGACACAGTGAGCTGGACTTTTTCGTTCATACCACGGGGTCGTTCTAATTGTTCACAGAGAAGGCGAAGAACTCCCTCATTTCCACCCCGAATTCGGACGCTTTATGCTGGAAGCTACTCCCGGAAAACCATGGGGAATTGGTTTCAAGGATCTGCTGAAAGTGGAGTCGAACATGCGGTGGAGGTACGTACAGAAGCACACGGACTTGCTATATATGCTCTGACCATCGCGTTCAGGCGAGAGATTGCAAAAGCCCATATGGCACCAAATGAATACCCCATCACGCTCACAACGTTTCCCCGACTCGGAACGAGGGACGACTATATCTCTCCGTATTACCTTCCCTCTGGACCGGCTCTGCGTTCGCAATTCGTTCCTGACGAGATAGCCAACCCTCACATACGGTTTCCAACTTTGGCAGCCAACATTAGGGCAAGACGGGGAAGAAAGGTGGAAATAAATGTTCCAATCTTCAAGGACAAGAATACTCCTGAACCTTTCAATGACCCTACAGTCGATTATAACCTTCACAACTGGCCAGAGGATGACGATGTGCGTAGAGGTGCAGCGAAGGAGGGCCACGTCTATATGGACGCTATGGCGTTTGGGATGGGCAGCTGCTGTCTTCAGATCACGTTTCAAGCGAAGAACATGACTGAAGGTAGACGGTTATATGATCAATTAAGCCCTCTGGGCCCAATCATGCTGGCATTAACCGCTGCAACACCCATTTACAAGGGATTCCTCGTGGACACGGACGTTCGATGGAATCAGATCAGTCGAGCTGTTGACTGCAGGACTCCTGAGGAGCTTGGAGAAGTTGTGAGTGTTAACAGTTGCTTAACTTTTGAGTTCAGGGAACTGACCTATACCAGCCACTGAAGAATGACAGGTGGAGGATCCCTAAGTCGAGATACGCTTCGAATTCGACTTATATCTCCCAAGATCCCAGGTTACGAAAAGAGTACCTGGATCCAGACCTGGTCGTGGACGAAGATCTCAAAAAACGCTTGTTGGAGGGTGGCATGGACGACCTTCTAGCTACGCACTTTGCTCATCTCTTTATCCGCGATCCGTTAGTCATATTCGAAGAAGACTTGAAGGAGCTCGACTTGAGCAAGACAGATCACTTCGAGAATTTGCAGTCAACGAATTGGCAACACATGCGTTTCAAGCCACCACCACCCGAAAAGGACATTGGATGGCGAGTGGAGTTTCGGTCCATGGAAATCCAAATCACGGACTTCGAAAATGCGGCCTTCAGCATCTTTATAGTGCTTGTCACCCGCGCCATTCTCAGCTTCGACCTTAATTTCTACATCCCCATCCAGCGAACGACGGAAAATATGGAGACGGCCCACGCACGCAATGCGGTTCTCGACCGGAAATTCTACTTCCGCAAGGATCCCTTCCCTCACCGTGTTCACACACCATCAGCCGGTGCTAATACACCGCCTCCATCCCCACCCCTCGGCCCCGTGGAATCCGAGTATGAGCTCATGACCATAGCAGATATTATCAATGGATCTGCAAATGGTGGTTTCCCGGGTCTTATTCCCCTCGTCGAGTCTTATTTGAATAGCATCAATATAGACATAGAGACGAGGTGCTCTCTGGCTCGCTACCTCGACGTCATACGGAAACGCGCCGATGGTACCCTTTGGACAGGGGCTCGATGGATCCGTGAGTTCGTTATGTCTCACCCAGAATACAAACACGACAGTGTTGTCTCTTCGGAGATCACCTACGACCTTGTCCAGGCGGTCAAAGAAATAACGGAGAAGGAAGGCAAGGACGGGAGCGCTGGATGGGAGATGCTGAGGGGCAAAAAGGACTGATTGCTTAGATACTTTTGTGATATGAGACATGATTTTGGCTTGGTTTTGTTTAGAAGGCAATACATGGGCTTTATAGCTGGGCTTGATCAGTTCCACATAGGGGCTTCTCAGGCAGCTTTTCCTCCTCACACGTCTTCAGTATCAAACCTTTCTCCGTCTCAATCGTCAATACCTCCCATGTCGCTTTTTTTCTTCCCAGTAATTATTACAAGATGAACCCAGCTGGGCAGTCCATAACAGAATTATTCGCTCACTCAAGTTTCCTCTCCTGCTCCGTCGGCAGGCGACACGAATCCGCCAGTCCTGTGATCTTCCACAGTCCATTAACCTTATGCATCACGAACAGATTGACCCCGACGTGATCCACAACACCATTGATCTTCGCCCTGAACGGCGCCCACACCGTCGCCAGGTTCCCGAGCTCGTACACCTTCACCTCCGGATCCCAGATCCGCTCGTTGATCTCGTCCCGCATGGATGTGATGCGTTCGATGAAGGACTCGATCGTGCAGAACCGGAGCGGCGCCGGCGACGGCGCGGAGAGGGACATTCCGCCCGAGGTGTAGCAGTGTTTTTCGAAATCCACGCGTGACTTCTTGTTGAGGGCTGCGATGAAGGCATTGACGACGGCGACGATGGCGTTGACTTCGAGAGAGTCGGAAGAAGATGACGTAGGTGTGGATGTGGATGTGGGCGGTTGTAACTGGGGCTGGAGCTGGCTCTGGTCTGAAGATGTTGAGGACATCTTGGGGGTACTGGCGTGGTTGACGTATATGTATAGATCGAACCTGTTGTTTTTGGTTTTTCTTTTAGAACAGTGGTCTTTTTTCTTTTTCTTTCTCTAACTCTTTGTTTCCAACGGAGTTGGAGGGCAGATATAAGTGAAAAAAGCAAAGGGGAGTGTTGCACCGTCTTACATAGGCTGATTATGTATGTAGTTAAGTACCTATATCTCTTCCTCGGAAATTCGAAAAATCCCTTGTACTATACTGTACACAAAAGGATACAGAAAAGACTGTTGCTATTATCTCTCTAATGATCGTTTGAAAAGAGGCTGCTCTCTCCGCGACTAACCCAAGCCCGGGAATAACCAAGGAAATATATAGCAAAAGAAGAAAACGGTTGTACCACCCTCGCCTTCATACGCTTAGCCCTTCTCTAACTTTCTAATTTGGAGGCCCGAGAGTCGTCTCTTATTCAAGACATCGCCACCGACGCTTGCAGCCGTGCTTGTTCTTTTTTTATTGAGGAAATTCCAATAGATACTCTTGGCTACCTTTCCGGTACACGGCATAGGGGGAACCTCGGAACTCTTTTTTCTCAGCTGATATCAGAATGGAGTGGTATGTGGTAGCACCGCAATGGGTCTACGCGTCCCGTCCTTGCACCCGTCATCGCCAGACTAGGAGAATGTATAGCTACGGGTAGATCCGGTGCAGGGGCCCAGAACTGGATTTTTCCACCTAAACAGGGGACTCTGTATCACACGTATCCCGGAATTGGGGAACTATGTCACGCAAACAGTCTTGCCCCAGCTTCAATTATGTTTTTTAAAGTTAAGCTCACTCAGCCCCGGTGCAATACAAGCAAAAGGACGGGAACGGGTGTGACTGACGACTCCCGAGTCTTGGTTTGGCTCGCTTCTACTTTCTATTTTCTTTTCCTCTCCTTTCATGTGAATTTTGTAAATTATGGGATTTCCCAAGTAGAACGAGTGGTCGAATATTTCGATATGCTAATGGGAGCGGTGTCAGTCCGCCGTCTGTGAGACGATATCATGATTTCTGATACGGCCGTTTGTACTGGCCATCTACCAATCAGAGAATTTACTGGCACCCTTTTTGACCATATAATGATGATGTGATCATTGTGCGCCAGAAGTTGACTCACCTGAGCTCAGCAGTTCAGGAGCCTACAACATGGTTTCGCATTCTCTACATTTGAATACCTATCGCTGTGGATATCATATCTTTAAGGTTTCAACGGTAATATGAGGGCCACTTGAAACCATGGATCCTTTGCTGTCATTCCTTTTTTTGCTGTTCTCCCAGAGTTCAAACGGTTGCTGTTCTTGGCTGCTAAGATATTGTGGTGTAGTATTTTATAATTACGAAACGAGTACAACTATATATGCTCCTGGATAAATAGCACCTATACTCAAGGAAAAGAGATGAGAACCATATAGTTATGATAGAATTCTATTGGCTGTACTTCAGTGCTAAAGGGAGAGCTTCACGCGGCTCCCCAAAATGGGGCAGTAAGATGGACAAACTTTACTGCATCCTTTATAATTGGGGATATATAACAAATTATTAGTTTATTTAATACCTTTTCTTTTCCAGTACAGTACTACATTACCAAGGCATAGTTATTTTATCCAACTTCTATGCCAGTTCTATACAATGCTTAACTTTATTAGCTATACGACGAACCCTAGAAGGGGAATAGATGCATAGATGCTATGTGTGATAACAGAACATAATACTGTCAGTTACTGCTAAGAGTTACCAGGAAAACAGATCCGATTGTACTGTACGTAGTACTCGACCCTAGAAGGCAACGCTACCGATTTGTTCTCGCAAGGTTTCCGACCTTATGCTCCAACAAAGCCTTCCATACGGCATTTCTACTATAAATCTGATAATTCATTAAGGAAGCCTTTTACATATATACGGGAACCTACTATAGCTTTTCTTCCCCACATGAGTGACACTCCATCTCTTGCAGGTAGCCGAAGCTGTTTTTGTACCCGTCTTGTACCTCCAGGAAAGAGACTCTACCGACGTGGCCTCATCCGTGCGCACAGAGTTACATCCCATGTACACAGGTCTCACGTCTCCGGAATCCACCATAGGGTTGTACATACATACAGGGTGTCCCCGACGCAAAGAATATTGGAGGCAAAATGAAATTAGAAGGTATGAGTCCAACCGAAAGAGCTGTTGCTGCCCGGCCATAACCGATACATATACTTAGTATATTCAACTTTCCCATTTAACGTGCGCTCTCTGTCGGGAAGTTGTTTGATTTCAGGTGCAGGGCTAAACTTATTTTAGGAGGCCAGGAAATGGGTAAATAATCTATTAGTGAATATTACTAACCAGTAAGATGGAGTTTGACTGTCCTAAAATCGAACCGGTGTGCCAACAACCGACAGCCGTAAGTTGGCTACTTCGCTGGAAAAGAACAATTGATGCCATACTAATCGTATATCATTTGCAATGGATAGGAAGTTTTGCTGGGGCTTTAAGAAGCGCCATTGGATGGCTCAAAGACTACTTAATTTTATATAATGACAACGCCAGTCAGGGTAAAGACTCAGACTTGTAGGCAGTAGCAAATGCAAATGCAAAGAGAAGTAATCTTCCATTAGCATATCCATGTCAACCGCGAAAGGCCAGGCCAGTGCTCGCCGCGAGAGAGAATACGAGTATCTAGCTAACTCTTAAAACTGTTGGCTGTATTTGAGACTATGAAACTTGCATTATCTAAATTCTGGAAGCTCTCTTTCCGGACCTTTCTTGGGATCGCTGGTTGGCTAAATACTCTGTTTGACAGACTGCATACGGACTATTAGTGCTCTTTTTTGCGAAAGCAAAGAGATCAATTCTTCCATGAGTGGAGTTGAATTTGATAGACTATGGGTGCAAAACAACAGGGTAACTGATAAACTGATAAAACGCATATGGCGCGACAGAACACACGCCTTCTGTGCTCCGAGGGAAAGTTTATACACCGGCTGCCGGAAACCCTCACAGACCTCCTCTCAAGACTTTCCTGGCCTTCTTGCTATGTATACATCAGAGTTGACTAGAGTCGACATCATTCCCTTGGATGAAGTCTCTATAAGAGCCCTACTTGACATTTTGCATTTTGCCAAACCACCGCAAACCCAAGACTTGAAATGCCCAAGGGCTAATGGCAACTTTCGGAGCTGCCTACAGAGAGCCAAAATTCGTACCTCGGCCCTATTTTCTTAATACAACGAGACCCAGCACTGCATGGGGATGTTTCATTATGCATGCGAGCATACTAGCAAGAGATGATCTATAAAACCTTTTTACATTGTCCCAGCCTCTTCGTTGAGGCGCCAAGAGATGGGGACAATTTGATTCCATTTCAACCCACATAGCCAGAGAGTTGCCAAACAAAGCAGAGTCATCTAAAGAATAAGCGCATATCCTTTACGGTGTACTGACGATAGACAGGAACAACATTCTTGCCAACAAGATGTACCAATGAGAATTAATTGCATGCATGACACTGCCACTGTGGAGCATGACTTGCACCCTGCAGGGATAAGGGACAAAAGTTCCTAAACTTCACTGTTTATCTCAGATTGTTCAGTTATTAACAGTTCTGTTCTAATGTCAGAAACACCAGCTATTCTATTTAGTTATGTCCTTCCTTGATCTTCAAATGATAAACTTCCATTGTGAGCAGTATTTGTCCACTACAGTAACTGACCTGGAGCAAATAGATCCTCTTCAAAGAGACTGCTTGACCCAACATGAATTCAAGAGATAATCTCTTGGTCGTCAAAACACCCTTGCCCAGTGTGGCTCGACTAGGAGCGGCACTGGCAACGGATTTTTGTCTACAGATTGCTCAGAATTTCAGGTGGGTGATCGCGATCCTGTCAAGTTCCGAATCAGAGCCATCCATACAACCAAACATCCAATCTCCGATTTCCATCACCTTCTTCGATTTCAAGTAAAAGCGTGGAGCAGACGACAGAAAGGCTAAGGTTAAACGGCTCTCTGAACGGCCAACTTATCCGTCCGGCTCTTGATAGCTTCCAATCCTGGTTTACGGTTCCCCACATTGTTCTTTTTTCTCCGCATATCAGCCACGATCGTCTTAATTGTGCGGGTAAAGTTGCTCGGGCCTGGCATAGTCAAGCCGTCGGCTTTCGCTGGATGATTCGCGCAAAAACCTTCAACTTCGCGCTTTTTTAATAGTGGAGTTTTGGCGCTACGACCGGCACAAAAAACCCGACTGGGTGATTCCTCCGTTATAAGCCCGCGATTCCCCTCACCTTGGTCAGTCCTTTACTATGGCTATGGAGTACTATATAGCTAACATTATGGCCATGGATTCCCTCGGGCGAGTTGGGCTCTTCGGACTATCTGGTCATCATGAAGACCCTCATCTCTTTGCTGGGTCTGTTGACCGTTACGGTCTCTGCCGCTGCAACGAGCAGACATCAGACCCCCAGAGCTAGGGTCCTCAATGGTACTTATGTTGGGGTTAGAAACGAAGCCTATGACCAGGATTTCTTCCTCGGAATCCCATATGCACAGCAGCCAGTGGGCGACCTGCGCTTTACGGTCCCGCAATCTCTGAATGAGACTTGGCAAGGCAAACGCGATGCGAAAGAGTATTCCGATATCTGCGTAGGATACGGGGTATGTTTCACTTAGAGAAAGGATTTTGATGTTGTTTAGCTAAAGACCAGAACAGACAGACTCCATCTGGTATCCAATGTCTGAAGCATGTCTCACACTGAACGTCATCCGGGGTTCAGATGTAAATGAGTTCTCCAAACTGCCGGTTGGAGTCTGGATCCACGGAGGTGGGTTCTATATGGGCTCTGGATCAGATCAGCGGTATAACATGTCGCGGATTATCGAAAATGCGTATAAGATTGGTAAGCAAACCGTGTCCGTGCCAATTCCTATAGTAATAGCTGACTTCTTTGACAGATAAACCGTTTATCGCAGTCACGTTCAACTACCGACTCTCCGCCTGGGGATTTCTCAGCTCGAGCCAAGTATCCGGCAGCGGGAACACCAATCTCGGACTCCGAGACCAGAGAATGGCACTTCAGTGGATCCAGGAAAACATCCACGCGTTCGGCGGTGATCCCAAGAAGGTCACGATCTGGGTGAATCTGCCGGTGGGATGTCCGTGGGATACCATCTGACAGCCTACGGCGGCAGAGATGACCGTCTGTTTCGCGGAGCGATTATGGAATCCGGAGGATCGATCTCTCCTGGTCCCGCAAACTACACAGATTACCAGACCCTTTATGATAGTATTGTCGGGCGAGTCGACTGTTCGGATGCGGTTGACACGCTGCAATGCCTGCGGGAAGTCCCCTTCGAGAAGTTGAACTCCGTCCTCAATGGGACTGATGGATCGTCGCAATATAACTTTGGTTCCGTGGTCGATGGTGACTTCCTGAAGAATTGGGGAAGCGTGCAATTGAACAACGGGCAGTTCGTCAAAGTCCCGATTATTGCAGGGACGAACACAGATGAAGGCACACGGGATTTGGGCCACAGGGTATCAACACGACGGAGCAGTTCTATGACTACCTAACAGGTTGGAAATCTATCCCTCCCTAATTGCTACCTGCTATATACAGGAACAGTAAATCAGCTAACAATGTATAAACCTAGACGGCCAACAAGGAATCAAGCTCCCTTCCTCAGTCGCAAAGCGCATCCTCGAACTTTACCCCGATGACCCATCCCAAGGCATCCCATCCTTCCTCGGCGACCAGCGCGTCCCGTCAATGGGATACCAATGGCGCCGCACATCCGCCTACGGCGGCGACTACTACATGCACGCCAACCGCCGGCGACAATGCGAAGCGTGGGCCGAGGCCTCCGTCCCAGCATACTGCTACCGATTCAACGTCCGCGCCGCCGACGTCCCCTACATCGTCGGCGCGACGCACTTCGAGGAAGTGGCCTTCGTGTTCAACAACATCGAGGGGCTGGGTTACCACTACGGGAAACCGTTCTCGGGCATGCCGGAGTCCTACGCGGAGCTGAGCACGCTGATGACGAGTATGTGGGCGTCGTTCATTCACGATCTGGACCCGAATACCGGCGTCAGGAAGAGTTTTCCGAACAGGTGGATTCCGTATGCAAAGGGGAAACCGGTCGATATTGTTTTTGACGCTAATACCACAAGCCATATGGAGCCAGACACGTGGCGGAAGGATGGGATCGATTATATCAATTCGGTTACCAAGGCGTATTGGCGATGAGATGGGGGCCAAATTGGGTATTTTTGCTTGTCTCATGCCACTTCGTTGGGCAGAAGGCAAGAAAAAAGGAAAATAAAACAATGACTAATTCACAAAGAAGATAATAACTTAAAGCTCCTCCGTTAGTCTAAAAACTTGAAATTATATATGGGCATATATATATATATCTCGCTGCCTCATAAGGGCGCCCTGGAATGTAATCGCAAATATGCAGATATATGCAAAGGGCCAAAACAAAACCTTATTTCGATCATAGCGCTCCAATAATTTATTTCCCTTGTGCCTTAAAAACGATGTGGAAACATTCTAAAAAAGCTTAGATATGTTCACTTGAACTTCCATCAAATAGACAAAAATATCTGGACAAGGGATCATATCCATGCAGGGAAAAGAAAAATGACAAGCCAAAATAGAACAAAACTAAATAAAAAAATATAGTTTATATTTTTCAGCAATTCAGAATAGATGTCCAGACAGGAAAAAAGCGAGCATTGGTCCTTTTGCAAAATTCCCCGGACTTGCGTAGACTATATAAACATACCTCCTGTTTTGCGTCCGACCCAGAAAAGCAACAGAAAAGCAACAGAAAAGGAAACTGTTCTCCTTCCTCGTACATAGTAAGTCTGAAAGAAATACGAAATAATACTACCACTGTTTTGTACTATTCCATCACTCTCTTACACCTTGATCTTCAAAAAAAAATTTTTTTTTCACGGGTAGACCAATAATAAATAACTAAGGCTCGTTTCGGTTGCCATCGGTTCGCTGAGACATGGATACATCCTGAGAGTACAGTAATGTACAGTACAGTACATATCGGGCACAAATCCAAGCAATTACTTTATCTGGTCCGTTGCGCATGATTGTCCAAGGAGCAAACAATCGGATTTGCCCCATTAAGCGTAAGGTTAGGCATGACAGGTCATGAGCAAACTGGGCATCTTGCATATGTTAAATTTCAAAAACCTGTACTCCGTACATCATATGTTGATTTGCCACTAAGCCAAGGAACATGACATCAATAAGGTTTTCCGAAATGGTCAAGGATTTGTGCACCTGCCTATGTAGGTGGCTATGTGGCCTGGAGAACCTGTTAGTTAGTTAACTACCCAGTAGACTAGACAGATCATTCAATCATATTATGCATGTGGCGAAAAATCTTGGGTAATCTGGATCTAGATATTACTATTAATGATCGCCAATCACTCGAGATGAGCCGTGGACGGTGACGTCGAGTGTGTAACGAAAGCAACGCAAGTCTTCGAAAGGAGTAAGAATTCATCATCAGTGTCTTCTCCTGGGTTGTTTATCTCACGCCTGACAGGGGAGGGGGGTTGCAATAGTTCCTTTTTCAGAATGATCCAACTGGGAAAGAGGAAAGAAAACAAAAAAGAACTAGGTGCTTGGGCCTCATTAATGTCCCTGGCACTCCACTGCGACAACCCTGATCATGTCTATTTGGTTTGCCACAAGCAAGGTACGGCGTGAGTATTTTTTTTTTTTTCTGTCATCAATTAACCCCTGCTTTTTTTGCCCACGGAACACAACATGTGCTATCTTATGGGCACATGTATGGAGTACAAGATCTACAAAGAAGATCGAACAGTCAAATCGAGCTTGTTCATCATTCAGTGCATCATTGGCGGATTCATCCTCATCAGTGGGTGGGAACAGCTGCACTGGAGAATTCAACGATCGGCGGAAAGAAGCCTGGTAGAGACTGCACCTCTGTTTCTGGTTAGAGGGAGCTCCTGTCATATATCTGGTAGTGTCCAAGCTGTAGGTCTGCTGCTTAGGAATGACGTTAGTGTCAATCATGTACTGTACACTAAGATGTACGGTGGTGCCGGACACGAAGTACTGCACATAGCAGTGGACTAGGTTGGTTGGAACTAAAACTGTAGGTAGGGGTTCGCAAAATTGAGTATCTGTACATGTCGTCCTAACTCGTCGAAACGTCTTACCGACGGAAGCAAACAGCCCACGCAAGCTCCTGAAGTGGCTGAACCCGGGTGGATGGCTGCGCCTAGGCATCGCAGATCGAAGGAGATGCTGACAGCGCACGGAGCAGCATCGACGTTTCTAACGTCACCAGAGCCAGCCACCATGGCTGCCTCTCCTTTCCCGCCCAATCAATACTGGCAGGTGGCGGATGGGACTGCGCGATTGAAGCTACATTGGCATCCATGTACCCTATTGCTTGGAGCTTGCCTCTCCAGCTTCGAGGCGACACTCCATCGCTCAGAGGGCATACCACCCAGGTATTGATTGTTCGTGGTCTGTATCGCACAGGCCAGAACGGTCAGGGTAACGGTGTCGATCAGCCTAGTAGTAGTACCCAGGAGACGCACGTCACAATCCAGAGCATCGGAAATTCGATCCCAAAAAATTGCCGATTCGCCCAGGATGGGACGGGGGAGCGGAGAAAGAATGGGATAGAATTCGAAAAAACAACAGGGCACTACCTTGGGCTCTGTCTACGCCTAGGCAGAAAACGCAGCGAGCCCTCTTGTCACAATGCATATTAGTAGGGGTTGTCTCACATCCCTACTTCAAGGGTTCTTTCCATGCTCGACAAAGCGTCGTTTTCATGAGAACGTTCTCGTTCTCTCCATCCCAGCTCCTGAGAACATCCTCAGGTGGGGGAGTGGATAAAGCCCGAGAAGTGGGACTGGAGAAAACGGTCAACGGTCGCCCGGGGACAGCCTCGGAAGCTTCTCAGCTTCTCAAGGCTCAGGGAGTCAGGGGACGTCAACGACGATCCCTACCGCGAGCAAGCGCAGAAAACTGGCCAGTAGTGGATCAAATGATCTCCCAGGAGGGGGCAGGATGGTAATATGGAGAAGCTCCCTACTCCATAGTCGTTACGCGTATCATGCAAGATGCACTCGCCTGGAATCGCCAAGAAGCTTAAGGGAGCTCGGCTGGACCACGATGCTGCTAGTTGGAGTCCTGGGAGAAGGCTGACCGCATATGGTCAATGGTGCAGCACCCTGTTTATGGCCAGATCCAATCTCTGCTGACCCGGTCTGCCGTCATTAATGACCTTACTAGGGGCGTAATTTAGACCGCACTCGGACAAAGAGCAAGAAAATACGGAGTACCTGATCAGCCTCATTCGTCGTCGCCATTCCCCAAGCCCGAGATGCCTGAAATCTACGACCCGAGGGGCCATAGCCAAATCTTGGTACGCCAACGGGGGGAAGGCGGGCCTTGCACCCATTGCATGAAACCGGGCTCGCTCTAAAAGCTGTCAGACGAAGAGATCCGCTCATGTCTCTGGGGACACCTTGGATCTTGGGACCGCCAGCCATACAGGGCCACGGGGAACGACTATCTGTCCGCTTCTGTCGGGGGGAGTTGCCGGACACACTCGAGTACGCAGCAGCGCGCAATTTGCAGTACTCCGTAGGACTCTTCGAGCAGTGATCGGTCAGGTCAGGTCGAAAAGTCTCCAGCGGCAACTGAAGAGGGCCGAGACATGCGTCAATTTCCCGTTTCGTCCAAATGCAGGAGGAGTAGCTGGCATCAACTGCACCTGCGTTAAAACCGCTTTTGCTGGAGCAAATGTTCGCTTCCTTTGTTTAGGTATCGAGCTCGGGGGATTGTCCGGGGAGTTCCACTTGGGCTCGATAGGGCTTGACTGTGGCTCAGGGGGCCCCTTGCCCTGGGTGACCCGGTGACGGGTGCTGATCGATAGAGCTTCTCGGGCGAGTTACAGTATACTAGCGTCTAGCGTAGTAGCGGGCGTCAGCCTCTCGTCTAAGACTTGGCGGTCACGACTTCACTACCGTCCTGTCAATGATCATCTTGCTGTCTGGGGTGATCGATCTTTCGTGTTCAATAGTATCCGGAGAAATGACCTTCTTGGAATTGGAGTCGTGACTCCTGACTCCGAACATCGTCTTTATGGGGTTTTCATTAACCACAACTACCGACCAGACCAGAACAACAGAGTTTGTGTAGATCTTCGATAGCTAGTCTGTGCTGTAGTCACTGGGAACCGCGCCGCAGCCCAGAGCGACACTCTATTATTTTGACGGCCTGCGACTCGTTGGCCCTTGCTGTGGAACGAAAGCTCGACACATTATCGGAGAGTACTGTGTATTGAAAGCCGTACTGGAAGTTCTCCGTCGTAACATGAAATACTGTTTCGCGGCTGTTACCGAGCGATTTCAGTCCGTGAGCCAGAAGTCCGGCAACACCGATCTGAAGATATCTTGACCCATCTGGGGTCTGGCTGCAGCCAGGTACGACTATGATTGCAAGATCGCCGATTCCTGTCCACGCGCGAATCCGCGATGGTGCTTTCTGTCCGGCGTCCTAGGAGGCTAGGATGGTGGTCGCCGGCGTCGCCTAAAGGCCAAAGGAGCTAGCTGTCTGCATGACAGCCTTCGGAGATACACCCCAAACAGGAATTGTTGTCCGCGCCGACTCTCCATGCAGTACCCCGTATATTCCGTATGTGCCCTGCGGAGCCGGAACATTGTGGTGCCACGCAAGAGTCCATCATCTCTGGCCGTTATATTTTACTCTATGCGCCCTTCTTTCCCAAAAGGGCCAAAGATGTGTTGGTGCTATTTCTCCTGACTCCTTACTAGGATTATTGCGAGCCGGGCGGCCATCTAGCACGCGCATCGCCGGAAACAAGGTTCTGACAGATGCGAGATAGCGGATATCATGAGTGCTGTTTCTGTCGACGTCGTGCGTATAGGTCAGCTCTCACTGGTCTCTGCCATGGTTTAGTAGTCTCGCCATGCATTATCGTGCGCCGTGTCCTCCGTAAATAGCAGATGAAAGCTCATCTACTGAGTGAAGTACTTCTTTCATCCCAAACGAAGCCCAGACTGGATCTCTTGCGTGATGAGACCTGAAGTTTAGGGGGATACATGCGCACAAACCGGCGTGAAGTTTAATTGTAGGAAGATCGCAAGAAGGCGCGGAGCTGAATATCCTTACAGCCTCCTGGAATGGGCGATCCCTTCAACTTAGACAAAATCAGTATCTGATCACCATCACAGAATAATGATCATGATACATGACTTGAAGTAGACAAAAGCGATGATACGAAGTATTTCGAACTCCGTACTATGTCGTCAATTTATTACCGCAATACACGGTGTAGCAAGAGACACTGCGATCCGGCCAAACAACCATTTTGCAGAACGGCAAATTCAGACTACTGCATAGTTAACATTTGTTCGTTATTTGTTCAGACTTACCAGCTGTGCAGATGGTTGAAGTCAATCCAGGTATTTGTTTTTGCTGTACCAATTAACATTGTTTCTTAGTATGCTGGGTAGAAAGCTTGAATTTGCTTAAAAATGGACAAGGTTGTCAGCTTCCGGCAACCATTCCCCAGTCAATCTTCCCCGGGCTTACGGGGTATCATCCAGGTGATGTCGGCGATAGAGGGACCGACCTCCTTGGTGTTGGACACAGGGTTGCGAAGAATTATTCCGTAGTTCAATGTCTTTCGTTCTTGTTGCTCGTGCAGTCGTTGGAGAATATGAATCCCAGTTAGATCTGCACTTTGATCACCTATCATAGAAAGAAATGGGTGTCGCGATCTGTGCGCGGGTACACTACTGCACATTACATAGTAATCGGAATGTGACCATTATTCAGGGATTCTTCCATGGCTGAACTTTGGTAGAAATGGATATTAGGCGGAGCGCGCTCTTTAGTATCTGGCGTTAACTCGGGATCTGCTGACAACCTATTTCGCTAACTCCAGGATTTGCCAGAATCGAGGCCGACGCTAGGGGAGAAAAAGCAGACTTGCGCACAGCGCAGCTGGACTCTGGAGTATTTACCGATACCCCTACAGAGTTAGCTGTGGCACTTGAGGAGGCCAGGGACCCAGAGTAGGTACGGTACTACTACCAACAGAATGATGCATGTTCCAAGTTCCCGGGAAGACAACAATAACCATGAAAGGCTGACCGATACAGGTTGTTTGATCCTGAGACCGACCTTTTCCCCCACTTTGATGGGACGTTACTGACAACGGCCATACTCTAATACTACTGGTCGAACTTGTTGGAAAACCGTTATCTGTCATACTACGGATGCCCGATCTCTTTTAACCGACTTGACGTCAGCTGGTCCAGCTCGATTAACTAAATCTCCGATTTTCCTAACTGGTTGGAAAGCACGGTGCTGACACCACCTCTCCATTCAGGGCATTTAGCTGGATGGGCAAGCCACGTTGACAGATACACACTTGACGACACCAATCGAAGGGTTCCAAAACTGAACTCCATACTAACGGAAAGATACAGCGTATATAGCCTGGGTTATCTGTCCAATGAGGGTATGGACAAGGTCGTCCCTGTTATGCCTCCGTGGTCATGCTTCTGCAAACTGAAGTCTATCAGTTTTGGCCGATCGCTTTGACACCTAGATCCATTTTTAAGAGGCAGTCTGTTACAGGTCGGTAGATGTCCAAACCGGTCTCCATAATTTCGAGTAGATTAATATTGTCCTAGTGTAACAGATCTAGTTAGCCTGCCAAACGCACGCTGAGAAGACATCCCAAATTTACTCAGCTATGGTTACCTTCCTCATACACCTGCACTCAGAAGCACGGGGTAGCTTTCAGCCTTGTTTAGCTCAAAGCGACCAGCCCCGTGAACCGGATTAACGGCGCCGGCGTACCGCACCATTCCAGGGGCGTAATAATGTCTTCCAAATTGTAGGAAAGATGTGTTAACCATCATGAATTATGGAATCCAACCCCAGTTCTATGTGGTGTTGGATCGAATTTAATCGAACAATGAGTCGAAAAATGAGAAAGCCAGTGTCAAGATTCTGTCATGGCAAGCAAGATGTATAGCGAGGGCGTTCGGTCCATACTATATAAAAAAGGCAATGCATGCTGTATTTTGTAATCTAGCGCATAGGATGCAAGTCGACACGTGGTGACCTCGTGAAATATCCATGGTTTACCAGGTCCCAGTTCCTCTACGGGCAGCCATTGTCAGGTTCACTGGGCCAGATAACTTGTGTCCATTTAATGCTGCGTTGAATACTGCTGTCGTTGAACTGGACGGCTGTATAAGACCTTAAAACAGAACGAGATTTGCTGTTAGGATGCGACAGACCTAGTTCCTCATGGTAAAATCTCCGGGAGAGGTAAGCGTTACAATGACTGCCGCATATATGGTTTCAAAATGCATTGGTTTGCAGCATCCATGCCCAGGACTTGACCAAATGCGCAAGATCTCAAGCAGATGCTTCTCGAGATTAATTGCACAGTTAAGCTCACCAGTGCATGGATCCTTCTGCGCTTGCCATTGGCTTTGCTTGACCGACCGGAGGCGTCTACAGTATCTATTGCGCGCTGGCGATTTCCGAACGCCAGTCTGCCATAGCGATCATACGGAGTCGTCAAGGTACTCGTAGTAGGTTTCATTGGTATAAACCATAAAGTGCCCTTTGATGCCGTTTTTCAGGAGATGGCGGCGATGAAGGCGATATTGCCGGGGTTTTGTTCCAACGGCCACCGGTCCAGGTTCGCTGTCTCCGCAATTAAAGGTTTCTAATTGACCGACAGAGACGGGAAGATGGCGAACTGTGGCAGCAACGGCGAGCGGGGTCTAAGGGCCAGCCACAACTAACGCCGTTGAAATGACGGATCTCATCGATCTCCCATTTTCTGGGCTTTTTCATGTACCCCCCTGTCAGTCTCTAGCCCTAGCTCTGCTGGTCTGGTTGGCCTCTGTGGCCGGGCTGGGCCCAGAGTGGTGTCATTCAATGCGGGCCTTTCCGGTTCGACTGGCTGACCGGTTGATGTTGATCAGGGGTGTCCACTAGGGCACCACTGTGGAATGCATGATCGATGCTAGAGACCATGAGATCACATGTTGAGAATCTCTCTTTCTTTCCCCCGCTACATTGCTGCGACGGATAATAGCCCATATGCCACCTCTTTCAGGTTCCGCAATTGCTGAAGGTTGTCAGTAGGGAATCTGTTCTGCGGATGAATGTGGTGGCTGAGAGTGGAAACACCTTGGCTGGATGGCTCGAAAAGCGACACGAGCTAGGAGCCGTGGTCGCTGCAGCTCTTGCAGCTGGTATCCTGTGCAGGACGGGATGGAGGCCTAAATAAATGCAGCGTTAGAGGGGCAAATGGATCATGACGAGAGTACCACCCAGCAGGACAGTACATATATGATGCACTCGATGGAATATCTCGACGAGGCAGATGAACCTAAGATAGATGCGGATAGAATCGATCGAGTGTCGGAGAATGAGGGGTCAGGGCAGAGGACAAAGGCAAGGGCTTGCAGGGGTCACGGCAGGAAACGGCGCTCTCGGGCGGATTCCCGGACGTGGAGACTCGGCCTCATCGCATCGCAGCGCATGGCATGTAACTCAGCTCCTCAAGAGATCGAGCATCAAGCCTCTTCTGGATGGAGTACACCGATCCCGCTGCTCGTCTCTCTTTGTAACCCCGCTGAAGGATGCTACACACGTCACACACACAGCGCGACGGGAGATGAAGTCGTGAGTGGATCATGTTTGTGCTGAGCGGGATACTGACAGCTCCAGGTCGAGGCGGAATAAACTTAAGCTGCCGCATGCCACAAACAATGACGATTAGCTAGTCGCCGCCTGCGTCTGGATTTCTCCCACGGACGCGACTCGTGGTTCATCTGCCATTCTCCAGGAGATGGCGGGCCCTCAGGACCACGGAACCTCATCACACTATCGCAGGTACACGGCTCTGCGTGCTTCTCGTTATTTGTGTCATTTCCGATTCTGATTCTGGGGAGTCTCCCGCCTTGCAGGGGCCAGGGGACCACAGCCGGCACTGACGGAGAAAGGAGGCTTGGACGAGCGAATCGCCAGTCCGCACTGCACGTCGCAACTTTTAGCTTTGGCTACGTGCAGCCTGCGACGGGCTGGTGTTGCTGGAGACGCTAGAGATGGGCGATCCGGGACCTCCACCCTGATCTTTTCCAGATCTGGGCCATGGTACATCTTGATGGCTGATCTCTCAACTGCCCGAGCCGTGTGTCTCGATTTTTTCAGCGACGCGGTGACCTCTCCGTATCCATGCACCGCCCGCGACGCATCTGCATCACATCGTTGGCCACTGCGCACTTGCTCGCCGTCTCTGCTCAGGGATTTTTGCCCCAGGCAGCCTGTGTTCCACTGCCGTTGCCATCTGCCGTCGAGCGCATCAGGAGAGATCCCAGGGCGTTGGATCTCCGATCTTATCGATTGTCATTCGCTGTCTCCGTCCGGCCGGATCGCTGACCACACCATGCTTCCTCTAAACCCATGGATCGCGCACAATCCTATTCTTGCAGGCGAGAGGGTTTACCCTTTCAGAGCCAAGCCAGGAATCCTCCATCCCATCTCTGCCAGACCCACCCGGTGTCTGTTGCGCCGAACTTCGTCCCAGACTCCGTATGGAGCAGCACTTTTATCTCGCTTGCATCGACGGTCTTTTCTATAGTATAAACCCAGATCTCCCATCGCTGCAGCATCATCGGGGATCGCGGGGAATCACCAGGCCTTGTCCCCTCTCCACGAACAGAACCGGCCAGCCTGGCCAGGCGATCTGGTACGGTCCTCGGAAGCTTCCTGCCAATGTCTTGTCCGATGTCACGGGCTGCGGATTCACCCCTTAAAAAAAACTCTGCTGGCACGTTAGGAGGCACCCTTTTCCTTAAACTGCGTAGCTCACGATCTATGGATCTCCATGCCTGATCCGTTCCACCCTCCGTCAGCCAGCAATCCACGATGGGCGGGCCACTATCATTTCCACTTTTCCTAAATATTACGCACCGTTCCGTTTAGCACCCTGCTAATCTTTCGGGCTGGATCTGACGGTCTCACGCATCGACAACGGCATCGTGTCTCCGGGAGGTGCCCACATCGGCTGGCGGACGGCCACTCAGCCTCCTCCCAGCACTCGCCCCCTTCACCCTGGTCTTCGTCGCCGGCTGTGTCCGTCGCAATCCTTGGGACTGGTTCCTCTCGTCTCCTAGGACGGAGCCAGCATCACGGGCCCCTGGTCGCTCCATCGCCCAGATACCCGCATCGCCAATGATCCAAATCCACTCCACATTTCGTACTGCGTAGAAGATCCGCATGGTTCGCATCCTGTAAACACCGGTAAGCGCCTGTAACAACACGCCGTAACATGCTACTTGTCACGGTGGGCGGGACGATTCGACGATTCCTGATCCTCACACTCTTAGCCGCGGTTTTATGCTGCCACACTCTTTACGGTTGGGAAGTGCCCAAGTCGAGTAGTCGTACGGCGTGCTCGTACGCGGGTCTGGCTGGGGCGGCCAATACTTTGGCTACGCATCCTGGCGATCTCCCTGCCATTCTCTCGTCTTCATATCTGCCTTGTCCCGCGCATTCCACACCTGCCTCTCTCTTGTCTATCTCTTACGTTGAAAACATCCCTCTCGCATCCCACGCGACACGCCATCCATCCCTTGCATCTCGGTCCCGCGCGGCCCCTCTACAGCGCCCGCCATCACCACGACTGCGAGCGTTGGCTGGCAGATGTTCCCTCATATGCACGAAGGCCCGTCCCGATCTGATCTGTTTGCCGCTCCGCGACTCCGCGCCTCTCTTCTCCCCGTAGCCCTCTGAGCAAGCCCACCCATCGCGATCTCGTCACGAACGGGGCCATCTCGCAGACAGCTTAACCTAGCGCCACTCCCCACACCCGATCCTTTGCCCCTTCTTCTCGCCCTCGTTCTTTATAACACGGTGGTCGATCCTGTTTGGAAGAAGTCGCCGACGTTGTGCTTGCCGTCGCATATCGGTCGACCCGGCGACGTCAAGTCGAGAACAGGAGGACGGAGAACGGATTGACCATCGTTGGAGGCTCGTGACTGGTGCGTCCTCTGCGGCAACCGGCGTCTCGACGGGAACCAAGGGTATCTTGGTTCAAAAATAATCCCACAAAACTTCACGGGCAAACCGACAGGCGGTGGATGAGCTCGGGGGAGGAGTTAATCTGTTAGTACTGGAAAGATTGGCGGGATGGGGACATTGGAAGCCGGAACAAGGCATAGGTCCGTACTTTGGCATCCCAGGCTCTCGTTTTCGACGGACTCTCTCCGTGAGAGTGGACGGACTATGTTTGCTGACTAGCTGCGTGCATCCAGGGACCATCTGCCATCGATAGGCTTTCTTGACTTGGATCAGATCAGGAAGGACGGATCTGGATACCCCCAGAAATATCCCGCTATGGCGACGGGTGTCGGTGTGTCGACGGCTCCTCTCATCAGCCCGACAACCATGTACTCTGGCCCTCCACCTCCGTACTCCTACGCTTCGTCGACTGCCAGCTCGGTGCCTCCGCAGCCAGGGTACATATCTCCGCCAGATTCGCGGCGGACAATCGAAGATGAAAAGGAGCCACCACAGACGCAGCCTCAGAGACAGTCTCTCCCTTCGATACACGAAGCTCTGGGGAACGATAATCCTCTGCCGTATCCTGGTCCTCCGTCTTCTGGCCCGCCATCACAATCGACTCATCATCCTCCTCCGCCCCCTCTTCCGTCTAATCTCATCTCACGTCCCAGCGCAGAAGGCCCGCCGGGTCCACCAAATCCGTTCTCGAACGGCTCCTCGTCAACGCCTTTCCTGCGGGAATCGTCTTTCCCTCATCAGAACGCTCAGCCCGGACAGTCACAGGCGGAAGCATCGCGGTTGAGTCTAGCGTCGTCCAACAGCCAGGACTCAAGGAATCCATCACTTCCCTCGTTAAGTTCGGGGAAGTCACCGACCCAGAGCTCAAGAACTGGTGCACCGTCACTTCCTAGCTCCCAAACCTCGTCCGGATATGAATACAGTGGGCCAACTTCTGCGGGTAGTATGGCGTCTCCAAACGGCTATGGACCTTACCCCCAGACTTTTTACCAATCGCAACCGCCAAATGGCCCACCGTCCTATCCGACCGCTCCTTACATGGGAACACCCTGGAAACCCGGCGCCACAGAGCCGGAAGTCAAGAGAGGGCTCGTCAGTCGTCCTGCAATTACAGGTCACAGTGACTCTGTAAAGCGACATCTAGACAGCTATGACGTTGAGACCTCGCTCAACGAGGTATGTATACTATATACCGCTGTGGCCCCAAGTGGCAGTCCGTTCGTATAGACTAACATAATCGGTTTAGATAATTGAGATAACCACACGAACGTTGGACTTCTCACGGCATTACGCTGCGAAAGCTCACCAGACTCAACGGTCGGGCCCAATTCTGGGGTCATTACCTTCACTAACTGAAATCGATGACCTGCTGCAGCTACAACGTCGAAACCAGGACGCCC
The DNA here is from genome assembly GCF_041956765.1 of Thermoascus crustaceus. Classification (NCBI taxonomy): domain Eukaryota; kingdom Fungi; phylum Ascomycota; class Eurotiomycetes; order Eurotiales; family Thermoascaceae; genus Thermoascus; species Thermoascus crustaceus. The sequence continues at coordinate 1,989,168 of NW_027192531.1, read as the reverse complement.
TGCTTCGGATACGGTCCGCTGTACTGAGTCAGGAACATGCCTTGGCAGAGCAGCGTGCTCAACGGCAAGCTTTTAAGAGCGAGGGAGGTTACGAAGATGACCATATCGGTATGTACCAACAGGATGAGTTCAAAGGAGGTGGCGGCTTCGCCGGTCCAGGTGCGAAAAAGAGACGAGGAGTAAGTTAATCCAGCATCACATGTTCCCAGTTCATTTCTTTTTGAACTTATCCATTGCTAACTGTCTTTTACAGAAAGCTGCACCTCCTGGCCGTTGTCACAGTTGCAATAGAGCCGAAACTCCCGAATGGCGCCGTGGTCCTGACGGAGCACGTACCCTCTGCAACGCATGCGGCTTGCACTACGCCAAACTGACACGCAAGATGGGCGCTAACAAAGCGTCTTCCTTGGGTTCAAACCTGAAACCCAAGAGCAGTCTCGACTCTACGTCGCCTACTACACATCACTAGTAGCTGACTTATCCATATCAGCCTAGTATTTAAATATGGCGTTGAAGAGGTCTTGGGAATTAGAAAGTTTACGGGCGTTCACCACGGGGGTTGTTTTCCACCTTTGATCATTATAAAGCTCCTTTTGGTTCTTGGTTCTTGGGACTCTGAATTTCTTTTTTCTCTATAATATTTTATACCTTTGGGCAATGATTATGTGTGGCATTTTTCTTCTTTTTTTGACTACTTCTGTTTGGAATGCGGTAACGGGCGGTTGCGGATATGAGGGTTTTGACGATTCTCAGACTTCTTGGTCTTTTTATTTATTTCCCCTTCCGTTTTATATCGACCACCTATACCTACCCTTACTACGTACCTTGTGACGTTGTCTATCCGATTATTAGATTCCCCTTGTTTTGTTTTTGTGTGTACTCTGTATGTGTGTGTGTGTGTGTGTGTGCGCGCGTGTCAGTTCCCATGTTGCTTTTCTACTATACTGTGTTCTCATACCTTTGCATTGTCCCTTTCTTCTCGTCTGGCTGGACTCGTCAACATTACCTACCTACATATCGCTAGCCCTGCCTGTCCCCTACTACCTTGAACATCTACTTCGCGCCTCTACTTAAGACATCTTTCACGCGCAAAAAAACAAACGCACGTACAGCTCTATATCTACCTATATACTTATACCTATTATTATTATCTCTGGGCCTCGACTTCTTTTTTAATGGCTTATACCCTCCCGAATCACAATTTTGTATCAACACTACTTATTAATTATCATTAACGTCTTGTTTCACAACGACGACGACAACAACAAAGGGCGGGCGAATATTACTTCATCATCAATATGAGGTGTTAAATATTATATATAAGTATCATCATCACAGTTCACTTTTTTTTCTTTTCGATTCTTTGTAATAATTCTTCTCCTAACTTACGTGTTATAGAACAAAGTCATTTTCTACCCCTTACGTTCTCTGTATATATCAGGTATCTATATAGGAGGTATATACCCATGTATGTATCTTACCACCATACATACAAAATCACATCTGCGAGAACTGATTCGAACAGTGTCTATACGTTTCTATGTCCTGACGGATAATAATACGATCATCATCTCCCAACTCTAAACAGCAGTAGCACGGATGTAATCGGCGGTGAAAGAGGTTGCAACGTTTGTTTATTTGCCACCATTTCGTGCAACTATGGGATAATAATGGATGGATATCGCCCCTACTACTCCAAACGCCGAAACCTAATTGACCTTCCTTTCTGTTCGAAGTGGGAAGATCCTTGGCGCCGCGATTTATTATTATTGCCTCCCTAAAGTTTTTTCCAATTCTTGCTGTGTTTTGCCGCACTGACGAGGGGCCACATGTTCCCCATCCAGCCGCCACTTAGAACGATTAAGTTTCTCGATCATCGACGATCGTCCAAGATGCTGGGCACACCTTTCCTCGCTTGGGAAATACAAAATGGGCCAAGCGCATGTTGGTGGCGATGAATAATAACATACGGTAAATAAAATAAACTAATAGACTCGAGCGGCAAGAAACAGCCTCTGCATACACAGGCCCAGGGCTGCAGAACAGGAAGGCAAGAGCAAGATAGGCTGAAAGGTAAGCCTTCGAGTAGGCGAAGATCCTCTCTGATCATTGGCGTCTGTTGCGATGATCTGCTGTTGATCCTTTCCCCGTGTACTGCTTGTACGCAGTACCTGTTCGCGGCTGAATAGAGATTTGGAAACCCATGGGATGGCGTATACTAGATGACGCAGGTGCCGCGGGTATCCATCATAGGTTCGCGTTGATCGTCGAGATCATCGAGATTTATTTGTAACTGCATCTGCAATCCGGAAGTATGAGTAGATTACTGGGCCTCAGCCCTCCTCGTTCAGATCTGAGATCATGAGATGGGATCTCGGATCTCGGATCTTCTCAGAGTTTGCTAGTTTTTTTCCTCTTTGCTATTGCTCGTGTTCCATAGACGCTACGTAGGCCACCTGGCCACGCCACTCCGTACTATGCATGATTTGTTCTTGTTTTCTTGGGCCTTTCCCCTTTTAACTTTAGAGGGGTTCTTACTACGGCTTTCCGCGCGTCTATGGCTAACGACAATTCGATCGACTGACGGTTCGAAATCTTAGTTACTGTCGGGGCGCGCTTCTTTTTGTCATCAATCGATGATCCGTTATACTTATATCAAATCAATCTTTAGTGAACTGTGATCATTCGCTGGAAGACGGTCCCGGCCACTAATGTTCAATAATAGGCATGGGGCCAGATCTGATTCCAATTTTCGAGCGATGGTCTTCGTCCCACTCTCCTTTTTCCCTGGTGTTTCTAGGTTCACCACTAGTGACTATTGCGACTTGGGTTCTTCGACTGTGGAGTGTAAGGTGCTGACTAAAAATGGTGATGCTGCATGTTGAAACAAAACTAACAAAGAAAAAACTCACATGATATTCAGTGTAATTAGAACTTTGGTGTTGTTACCATGGAATTGGTACCTACGTACCGAGTGCGAAGTGAACGTATGGGGTATAGTATTCCGCTTAAACGGCAAAATGATAGTTAAATCCATGCTTCAAGTTTCAACCTTCAAGAAGGAACTAACGAGCTGGTGGTGCATAGTTTATTAGCTCGCGTATGCTGACCAATTGGACCGAGACAGATAATCAATCAATCTACATAAAAAACACACACAAAGTACGGAGTAGTATCTTCTCACCTTGAACTTTTTTATTGTTCCAGCTCCAAACCCCATTCATGATCGCTGCCGCGACGGAAAAACTTAAATGTCAGAAATTGGGTAGGATTGCCGACCCAAGCACCTACCCTAGCTGCAGGATGTACATACATGCGATCTGCTGTGATTCTGGCCTTTTTTTCCGTTAGTTGTCGAAACAGGAACAGCTTTTTCGGGGGATTGTCTTTGGCGATTGCAGCATATCAACAGTCCTAAAGGAGAGAGGACTGTGATCGTCACCTTTGTTAAAAAGAGCAAGATTTATCAGATATGGTGGCGTAAAGGCACGTGAGCTTCTAGCGATAATTAAGCGTGAAACAGTAATACCAGTTTTTCAAGAAAACAAGGGTATTATTACCGTCACCAGATCTGTAAAACTACATCTCATAACGGTCGCCAGAAACTGCCGGGATGCGTTGGCCAAAGTCTAAATTCGGATGAGGAAGGTTTAACAGGAGCCCGAGGTCCACGGCCAGTTTGAGTGGAGGCTTTGAAGACTGTGGATCCGCTGGTTGTCGAATTGCCAGGGAGGACGCTGATGACAAAGCTGCTGGCCATAACTTAGAGTTTTGGCCGATACTGAGCTTTGGCGAGATTGGCATCTGCGGAAATCTGCGGCAAACTGATGCTGGCGTGCCTTAGTGGGATTCCTCAAGCGCGAGATCTCGATCGCAGGCGGGGCCGTTTTTAACTCGAAAGGGTTGTTGTAGGAGTGGGAGCGGGACCAAGGGCGACGATCCCACTGCGCATTGAGCCAGGAAACAGCATCCGGATTCCTGAGCTCCTGAGTTTCTGTCCGGGTTCCCATGATCTTCAATCGCCCGCAAAATTGGAACTAAGATAGGTTCGATCCCTCAGGTGCTGAACAGATCGTGACTGAAAATCTAAGATCGAATCTGGTAGGAGGTCCGCATCTGGTAAAATACCAAGTATGGTAAATAGTCCGACGCCATTCTGAAACTTGCGTAGAGGAAGCGAACGCCTTTCAAGTAGTCGTACGGACTATATGCTGACTATTGTGCTTGGGGTGGCGCTTTGGCCACATCCTTCGTAGGTGTTAGTCGCGCGTCTAGCCAGACGCTTTGGGCCTATCTGTCTGGGGTGATTGTACGACTCAATTTTGAGGCGAAAATGTCTTGAGTCTTCTAGTCGCCGATCGGGCTTCATGCGGGGCTTGCACGTCCAGGCCAAGCGCAGCTACCTCGTTATTGAGGCTTTCCAGAAGATATGCCAGAGTCTGGTACGGAGTACTCCGTACTCCATGCATCTCGCGTGAGATCTGGATCGAGGTCCTCTTCAACTTCTTGTTTTCTTGGTTCGTGGCGTACGGAGTGTCCGATGTCTTTGAAGCCTCAATTACTAGTATGATCCAGACATGCTCGTAACATTTTCGTAGTCAACCTTCGGTAGTCGCATGTCATGCTCCGGGAAAACCCACGCTGCATGCATAGAAACGCAACCCAAGGAAAGTATAGAAGAATACGTGTCATTGATCGCTCGTCAGCTTATATCGCAGAGGGCATCACCGCACATCCTTGGAACTCACCCCAGTACCGGATTTGATGTTGGAAGCAGACAGATCTTCAGGAGAGAGCACGTCCATTCCGATGATTGTCACCCTGGTCTCATTCTATTTCCCTTGAGACTCCTCTGCGTTTAAGCGCAGCGTAAATCACAAGGCAGCTGAGACTGCAGGATAGTCGCCGAACGGATCACATTCTTCAACTTCGGGCAAATGCGTTGTCATCGGGATTGTCGACCAGCCGCCATTGATCATTTCTGCATCATGCAAGCGGCCTGTTGCTGCGTTGGAGCCATGCAACATGACTAGGACGAGAAAGATAAACTGCGGCTCTCTCCATAGCATGACCAACGAAGGCTGCAGATCGAATTTGATGGGCCACTAAGCGGCGATTCCTCAGCTGGCACTGCTGACTCTAGGAAACCAGCCAAGACGTCGACTAGCGAATGCGCCTTGATGCGCATGGAAGATCATATGTAGGTATCCTGCAGGTGACTGCAGCGTCGGGGATACGGGGGAGGAAAATTCTCACGGTGTGCGTTTCTGAGTGGTCAGGTGATTCTGCACGCTGGCGGATCAGAAATGCAACGTGACGCAGGATTGCGAGTGGTTGGATACACGTCTGATGAGCCAATGACACGAGGAGGCGATTACAGATTGCTGTAATCCTCCGATGATCGCAAGCTTTCTTGTCGACCTGTTAGACCATTAACTTGTATTCTAGCTTAGCATATCAATCACTCGGAAAGCGCAGAAATCAAAGAAGATGCAGGTTGAATCGATACCTCGGTGATGCCCAGGAGTCTAAGTTCCCTCTTTATGATAGAACGCCTAAACAAATCTGAACGATTCATTTTAGGAAACTCCCACGGTTGACCGGTTGGATGGGTAGGAGCTGGAGTGGGGGAAGGATCTCTTAACAGCATACAATATCTCTGGCAGAATATCAACTACGTACCTGGAGAATTTCGGGACGTCTTCATGGATGTGCGAGCTTTTGTACCTTTCAATTTCTCAAGTGAAACGCGAGACACAAAGGCCTCTTCCTTGTTTGCTCAGTCTACAAGGAATATAGTGCTTCCTTTCTGATCAAGAGCTGCAGCAAGATACAGCAGGCGATAGAAAAGGGACCCTTTTACCTGCATCCTGGACTCTACGACGAATGGATAGATTGTTAATAGTACTGTACAAAGTGAAGAAGTTTTCCCCTTGGATCTCCTAACCAGCTCTTATTTCCAGTTCCTTCGAGGGAGCAACCCTAGAAACAAAACCTTGACCGGGACCCAAGCTTCTAAGAGGAATCACTGCAGACTCCATCCTGCCAAGAAGGTAAATAAAAGCCAGAAAACCAGTCAGCGCTGCATAGTATTTCCTGTCCTGTTCCTTGCATCTGTCTAGGTACATATATCAGGCCCCTGGATAATATTTTGTGGACAGTCATGGATAAGTTCTTCGAAGTCGACCATTTTAGCACCTTACCTGGCAGGCACTTAGGGTTATCTGGGGCCCCGCTCCTCCAATAGCGGATATCCATCCATCGTAAGAGTCGATATCATACCAGGTAGACTGCCGAACATCATCCTCACTAAATTTTATTTCTAGTTTCATCGAACTGGACTGATATAGTGGAGAAGAGAAACAAGAAAAATTTTTTTTCTAGATTCTGTATGACGAATATTGCATCACTGCCCCGCAAACAGTGTTGCCTATCGGGAAATGCACAGCCTCATCCACACCCATGTCTCACTAAATACTCCCACAACTCGGGACGGACCAATCTCCCGTGTCCACTCTGGCTCATTGACTTATTTTCAGCTGAACTATACGAGTATGCATATATCAGTCTATAGATGGAACGTTGGAAATATATTTGCCTAGGGGGAGAACGTGGGGAGGCGGAGACTTAAGGCCCTCCGTCAAGCATAGATCGCGTATCATGAATTGGCCAACTCCCACCAATCGTGAAGAGCTGGATGCTTTTATCTGGCTGACTCAATTTTGGTACCTCAGCTGTGTTACTTACCTCACTTCGGGGTTTCATTGGGTCTGGAGGCGTCCAAGATCTCTTTAGTTGCTTTGGCTGTTGCCTGGATAAGGTTGCAACTGTATATAAATCTTGCGCCGCATGGAGATTTATTCGAGCTTCTTTTCTTTTCTTTCTTTCACCATACAAGGCTACTTATACAAGTTGTGAAAACATTGCACGTTTAATCTTAACTCTGACTCTCCTGTGAACTCTGTGAGTGTTGTTTTTGCAGCAGTATCTCTGTAGAAACGACGCATAGGATCTACCTATCCATCGATAATATCCATTTCGATTCGGATTTGCGACTCGGATTATTCCTGAAACTAAATACCCCTCTTACCCTGCCTGTTCCTTTCCTCTGGGAGAAAATCTCTATACGCAAGTGATATACTTCATATATTATCGCCGTCGCTAAAACCATATCTGTACTCTGCGGGTGCTCCTACATTGGCGATGATGGCTCTACCCGGGAGTTTCTTTTCAAGTCGACCTGGCCGCCCACGCTACCATACTGACCTCGATCTCCAAAACCATGCTGACCCAGACGTTCATCAACCCTTCAAAAACGAAGCCTCTACACATTCCCTATCTATGACGGCGTCAGAGTTGTGGGTTTCGTCTGCCACATCGGCGAGAGAGTCTTGCTCGGTGTGGTGAAGAAGAGGCAGCAAGCCAAGGCAGACTACCAGAAAGCTTTCGACAGTGGTCAGTTGGCCGGCCTCCTGGAGCAGTCGAGCGATGCTGCCGACATCTTCCGCACCAAAATCGGTAATGTCCCCGCGGACGGCAAGGTGGTTGTTGAAATCACGTATGTGTGTGAGCTCAAGCAGGACGCTCAGAGCAACGGTGTGCGGTTTACCATTCCGAATGTTATCGCTCCGCGTTACGGAATTGTGAGAGGAGATCTGGGCGCATCGTCAGATACGTGGAAGTCGCTGATCCAGCGAGGAGGGATTGATATCATGCCCGATGTCCAAGTTGGAAAGGGCTCTGTGATTCGTGGTCTTCAGTCCCCGAGCCATCCATTGGCGATCTCCCTGGGTCGTACGTCCTCCATGCCCGAGTCGGCCTTCGAACCTCATCAAGTATCTGCGACGCTATCGCTTCCCAGAGGACATGTCCTGCTGGGGAAAGACTTTGTGATGATTGTCAATGCAGAAGGACAGGATATCCCTGTGGCCTTTCCCGAGGGTCATTCGACAATTCCAAACCAGAGGGCTCTGATGACTTCTTTCGTGCCAAAGTTCAACATTCCGAACAGTTACCCAGAGATAGTGTTCATAATTGACAGGAGCGGCAGCATGTGCGGAAATATACCGACTCTGCAATCCGCCCTGAGGGTATTCTTGAAGTCCCTCCCAGTAGGCGTCATGTTTAACATCTGCTCACTTGGTAGCTAATACTCGTTCATGTGGCCGCACAGCAAGCGTTACGATGGCACCATTCTGAAGGAAGCGCTCGCCTACGTGGATCTCATTGATGCCAATATGGGCGGTACGGAAATGTATGAGCCGGTCGAAGCCACTGTAAACAATCGGTTCAAGGATATGGAACTGGAAGTGCTTCTCCTTACCGATGGCGAGATCTGGGACCGGGATGCTTCCTCTCCATGGTCAACAAGGCGGCAAGGGAGAATCCAATCCGATTCTTCGGTCTCGGCATCGGCGATGCGGCATCACAATCGCTTGTTGAAGGGCTTGCCAGAGCTGGAAACGGATTCGCTCAGTCTGTCCTTGAGGATGAGAAGCTGGACAAGAAGGTTGTTAGGATGCTCAAAGGAGCTCTGACTCCGCATATACAAGACTGTTCTCTCGAGATCGAGTATGCTCATGAGGAGGAGGATGATTTTGAGATGATCGACAAAGCAAACGATATTCGCACGGTGTCACCACCAGCAACGAAGATTGTCACAGAGGAGACTGGAAAAGAAGAGAAATCAGAAAAACCGATATCTCTTTTCGACCCTTCGTACAAGGAACCGCAGCTTGAGACCAAAATTTCCCTCCCCTCTACCTCTGACCGATTCAGTGGCCTCCCTCCTGTCAATCCACCCAAGCTCCTTCAAGCTCCTTCTAAGATAACGTCGTTATATCCACTCATCAGGTCGAACACATACGTTCTCTTCGATTCTGAAACCTCCGGAAGGACTCCGCAGACGCTTGTGTTTAGGGCTACTTCAAAGCAGGGGCCGCTGGAGTTAAAAATCCCAATTCAAGATGTCGGTACCGGCGAAGCTATCCACCAGCTCGCTGTTAAGAGAGCAACGTTGGAGTTAGAAGAAGGGCGTGGTTGGATAACTGACGCTCGATATGAGAATAGGTGTATCCCAAGACCGTTTCTGTTTCCGTTTCCATCTCCGTGCCGTCGTCGACGGCGACGAGAAAGGGGAGTCCACGACTGGCGATGTCCTGGTATTTGGGGACCAGAGACGACAGAGGCGGAGGATTCTGCAGGAAGGTGATGACGGTTTCCTTCACGTAGTGAGAGTAGATGGCGTGATTGGGAAACGTCGGACACCGTGGCGGGGCGGATCTTGATGGGCATTTTGGGTGTTGCTGGTTCGATTATTGAGATGTACTGTACCTACTGTCTAGTAGATCAGACTAATTGCCCTTTAGAAATGCATATTCACCTTCATTACTAGGTCTATAGATTAGAGAAAGTTATCATTCACCTGTAACGTTTGGTTATTTAAAGCTGGTTGATAGAGAGAATTGGTGTCTACTAGATCTGATTGGTCAATTGGTGATAAGATCAGCTGGGACAGATAACTACGGTCTTCACTGCGGGAAGAAAATCATAATTCTCAGTAAGAGATTCCAAGATAATGAATAATGTCGTCTTCGAACAACATGACCTGATTCTGCTGTGCTCCGTTGACTCCACCCTCGTGTTCGATGAGTGGACGACACCCCGAGCAGCATATCATCACGTGTTTGTCATCACGTGCGCGGGGGAGCTCCAGCTCCGACCCCGCCCGAGGCCCGTTTCGAGATGGAGAAACACCGACACAAGCTCTCTTCGACGTCATTCACCTCCATCTGTTTTCTTTTCATCAGTCGAGATCGTCCGGCCGTTTCCATGGCCTAACAGCTCCGCTTTGTCTGTTTCTTCTATTTATTTCTCGATCGCGTCTTGAGTGCTCGTTCTTGCATCGCATCTGAGTTGTACATTAGCGCCTCTAGATCTCCTTACGGAAGTTGACTTGCGACCATCTTAGTATTATGGCTTCAACAACGATTCCTCTTTCGCAGATTCCTACCCTATCTCTCCTCTACAAGCTGAAGCATCTAGCCCCGGTCGCGTCCCCGATCATTCCCAGACCGTCCGAGGCGCTCAACAACACGATCTGTCTGATAAGGAATGATATCACCAAATTAGAGGTTGATTGCATCGTCAACGCGGCTAACGAGTCCCTTCTCGGTGGTGGAGGCGTTGACGGCGCCATCCACCGTGCCGCTGGCCCGGATCTGCTCCGTGAATGTCGCACTCTCAACGGCTGCAGCACAGGTGACGCCAAGATCACAGACGCGTACCGTCTGCCATGCAAGAAGGTCATCCATGCTGTTGGCCCCATCTACTTTGTCGAGAAGCCCAAGGGCGGCAACCGTCAAGAGACGCTGCTCCGGAGCTGCTACCGTCGCAGCCTGCAGCTGGCCATCGAGAATGGAATGAAGAGCATCGCTTTCGCGGCGTTGAGCACGGGCGTGTACGGATACCCCAGCGAGGAGGCCGCTCGGGCAGCCATTAACGAAGTCCGGGCTTTCTTGGAGGAACCCAACAACATTGGAAAGCTGGAGCGCGTGATCTTCTGTAGCTTCGAGCGAAAGGACGAGGCCGCCTATGAGCGGGTGATACCGTATGTTTCCACACCCTGCTTACCTGCGGTCTTGACGTTTTAGACTAACGGATTTACAGAGAGTATTTCCCACCCACCGAACAGGACCTCCCTCAGTCCTCGACGGAGCACTCTGAGCCTAAACCACAAGAGGGTGAGTCTTCAACGTCGTTCGAGATTCTCGCCGCCAAGCTCCCAGATCCGCCTCCCTCGGAACCCGTGCTGGATGGACAACCGGAAGCTAAGAAGCAAAAGGTTAATGCTGACGAAACCGAAACCTTACACCATGTTATTATATCCAAGGATGACCTGAAAAGCGAGGATGACTGGGAGGAGGTGGACAAATCTGAAGGCGGACCGATTGAGCGGCTGGACGATGAACCCGTGGAGGTGGCAAAGGCGTCTACGGCGGCCGATGTGCAGAGTGTTCAGTCTAGCGGCATCATTGATTTTGATGAACCGGCGTCTACAGAGAGCTCTATGATGGTCAAGGATTGGTGATGCTTGCATCTCCCATCTCACGGCTAATGCGCGATGCGATGATCATGTCATGCCTTTGGACCTGCACCGTTCGGTTTGCGTAGGCGTTGCTCGGTTTTATGAATGGGACCGGATACTGTGATGGCGTTTCTTGATTTCTTTATCCACAGGACTACTAGTGAAATCATGTTCTTTGGCAGCTACCTATGAATCAGTTTTGCCGTTGATGTAGGAAATTCAAAGTCACCAGGTAGTGGAGATCTTCTGGGGTAGTATTGCTTAATGCCATAATTTTTTTTGATGAAACCTTGCTAAATTTCTCACGACTATGACTATTGGTTGATAGCATAGTATCATGTTGTGAAGGACTACAGCAGCTGTTATCAATCACGAGCAAACGGTGCAAACAAGCTTCTGCGCGTCTCCACAAATCTCCGAGCGCTCCAACTCCGATATCCGCAAATCGAGCACACGATCGCTATGATGAACGCAATACCTGTCTGAACGACACTCATGGAGCGATGACCAGTGAAGCCAGCTTTCTCCAATAACTCAATTGATCATCTGGAACTCCCCCATCCTCCGTCCTCCGTCCTCCGTCCCACTCATCACCACCACCTATTCCCATCCCAACCGCCCTCCTCCGCCATGGCTCCGCAACGATCCTCAACAAGCACGCCCGCGGACCTAAAGCCGCGAGTCATCTCCCCGGAAGAAGTCAAAGCGCGCTCATCGAGACCGCTTACCTCTCCTTTTCCCATCCCAGAATCCTCCTCTGCTCCCTCCTCTGCCTCCGCTAGCTCATCATCTTCATCCTCACCCTCCTCATTATTCTCCCGCCTCCGCACGCGCTTCTCCGCCCTCCCGCCCCCGGTCCGACGGACATTCCGCGTCCTCCGCGTCCTGGCGCCCATCGTGCCCATCGGGATCTTCTTCTCCGAGCACGTCTTCCAGGTGATGTGGGTGCGGGGCCCGTCGATGACACCGTACCTGAACGAGGACTGGCCGGAGATGCAGACGCGCAGCGACATGGTGCTCGTCAATATGTGGCCATGGGGCGGGTGGCCGTGGGAGAGGAAGAGGAGGTTGGAGAGGGGTATGGTTGTTACATTCCGGTAGGGAACCCTTCCAATCCTTTTCTCTTTTTCCCCGTATACAGTATTTTATTTTAGGATAGGTCAAAGACTGCTGATGCCGTTTTGTAATATTCCAGATCACCCGCAAACCCCGACCACATCGCCATCAAGCGAGTAATCGCGCTCCCCGGTGACCGGGTCACGACGCGCGAACCCTGCCCGAAACCCTCGCAGATCGTGCCCTTCAACCACGTCTGGCTGGAGGGCGACGCCGAGGACCCGCGCAAGTCGCTCGACAGCAACACCTACGGCCCTGTCAGCATCAGCCTGATCACGGGGCGGGTGATCGCCGTGTTGTGGCCGCGGACGAGGCTGCTGCGGTGGTGGGAGTGGGATAGTGACGGCGATGGTGATGGTAAGGACAGGGAAGGTAGTGAGAGGAGGTATGGGACCGCGGTGAGGGAGAGGGTGCTTAAGGAGGCGGTGAAGTTGGAACGGCCGGCTATTGAGTAGATAGATAGAAGGGTGCTGTTTCGTGGATGTGTTTTTTGTTATTTTTGTTTTTGGGAAATCTGGTTAGGAAGGGAAAGTGTCATTTCCATGGGTACATTATATGTATTATAGAGTGTGTGCATAGTCCTGATGGATGATTAGGAACCTCACTCCAGGTGCCAGGTCGGATGGTTGACACAACATGAAAATATGAGAACATTGAAAAAGACAATGCCATGCGTTTTCCCTGCTGTTCATCATCAGATAGATCCCGATCCTCCATCCAAAAACGGTAACCCTGAAATCCTAATAACGCCTTCATCATCTCCGAAAGAAACCATCAAAACCCATTACAACCGTATCGATCTATAAAATAAATCCCTATTGAGAAATAACGCGTATATCCTCCCCTTGTTCTTCCTGCAATCGATCGATCTCCGACTCAATGCTCAGCACCCACCGATCTCTCTCCACCCGGCTCCGCGTCTTGAACACCACACTCCGCCCGGGCGCACCCAGTGTAGAGACCTGCCGCAGCGTCTGTCTGGTGCGACCGCCCTCCGTCTCCTCCGAGGCCCGGAACAGACTCTTCCGCAGCGGATGCCAGATGACGAAGCAGATGGCTGTGTCTTCATCGGAGCTGGTCCAGCCATCCGTTGAGAGATAGACTCGTGGTAGCGTGTTGCGCCCGGGGCGGCTGCTGTCGAATGTTCGGTTTCTGTACAGGAGGTCGTTTTCCGTCAGTAGGCCGGAGTAGATGTAGCAGTCACGGAGGTCCAGGGTCGTGCTGAGTTCCTGGTGAATATGGGGAATCTCGACGCCGTTACGCTTGCGGAGAGCGCTGCTGAAGATGAGGAGCTTTCCTGCCGTGAGGACGACATTGCAACGAGTGAAGGTGGCGTGGCGACGGGGCTTGCGGTAGAGTTGTCCGGACATCTGAGTATCTTAGTCTTAGCTATCTATTAATATAGAAGGAAGGAATGACAGACCTTGATAGGCCGACACCCGCAGATGGCACACATGTTGTAGAGACGCGGTGACGCCTCGGCCCTCTTCACCTCCCACTTCCTCGCGAACTGTCCTACGATCGACTCCATCTCTTCGTCGATGTTCAGAATTTCTAGGTTATGTTGTCGTACCCTTTTGAGCTCTGCTGAGTCGACCGCAATGCGTGCTTTCCAGTATTTCACAAGCGCGTCGAGCCGCTTCATCCATTCGTCTCGAGTCTCCGTGTTGTACGCTTGGAGCCGCACTACGAGGCCATTGTCCAGTGTCATCTCAAATGTACGGTCATCATCGAAATGCTTCGTAGCTCCATCGTCTCGGTGGGTGTCCGTCACTTCGCGGTGGAATTCGACGTCTGGTCCCTCGTTGATATTTCGATCAGCAGGAGAGCTGCCACGGTGGACATGTCGTACTTCTTGCACGCGGCAGAGGTCAATATAGCCTTCGGACTGGTTGATGTTGTGGAGATTCCTCTGTGCCTCCGCATACGCTTCTTCGTCTTGTTCCCGGACGTAATCCTTGTTATCGCTAAGGAGCCAAGCGATGTTTCCATCTTGTAATGGATAGGGATTGATGTCATACTGAAGTGGCATCCTCTCTACGATGTCGTGGGAAGAAGGTATGTTTTCATCCGACGTGAGAGGAAGTTTCGGGGGAGCTGGCGGCGCAGCTTTTGCTGGTCTGCAGAAACACAGATAGTGATCTTGCGTCGAAAAATACAAGCGCTTAAAGAACATTCTGTTCAGCCGCTGGTGTACGCCTCTTTGAGAGGTCAGGCGAATCAAGAAGCCCTCTATAGGCGCTGGTTCCTCTTCCCAGTCATCATTCTGTTTAATAACAGTAGAATAATGATGTTTTGGCCGAAGCTCGAGGTCGTGGGACACCTGCATCGCTATCGTCCCATGCATCTTCTGCTCGTTGGGGCCATGAACCCACTCCAACCGGTCATATCGCTTCCAGGCCAGACCCATCTTCTCAAATTTCGACCATGCGCTCAAAACGTCCGCCCATTCTGTGCGATCCTTGAGCATCTCCATGCAACCTTTTATGATCGCCGAAGCTGCAAACTGTTCCTCAGCTGCGGTCCTGGAGAGCACTCCATTTTCCTCCCGTTCGCTATCTGCCGATTCAGCGCTCGGCTCGAGCTGTTCAAAGGGATTTCGAAAGATAAGGGATACGCCTAAATCGGGAACATTTATAAGAAGTGAAGACGGTCGACGCCATCCTAAAGACTGTCGAATGAAAGTATACCATTCCACTGCATGTGCGGCCGACCTCGGACGTATAATGTATATCCTCGTGCCATCCTTGAAAGGTTGCCAGATGACAAGTGTCTTGTCAAGTGCAGAGTAAAGGTTCACTCTCGTGTTTTTGTAATTCAGGGCCACATCATGACGTGGGTACTTTCGCAATTTTTGGTTTTCGACCTTTGGGATGACACGCGTTTTATGCATCTGGAGTGTGTATGGTGTATGTTTTCGAGTGCTCTTCCGGCATACTACAAGATATTCACGCCATTTGTCCACGCACTGCGATTCTATTTTCAGACTGTCATTTTCACTGTAGTCGTCAGGAAGAAGTCGCTGTACTGTTTCTTCGACACGGACTAGCATCTTTTCAGCCTTAATGATCTCACCCTCTTGTATCGTTTTCCTACGAGACCGTCTCTCAGAAATACCCTTTTGAGTACGCTCAAGCCGAGACCGAATGCGCTGTTGTTTATCACGCACGTTGTCATCCAAGTTGAACCGAGCCAGCCTGCTTGATAGAGGAGCCAATCTTCTCTGCTCAGCTCGTCCCTCGTCGAGGTAATCCTGGTCCTCCACAGTCCCATCAGGTTGAGGATCCTTCTGCTGCAAGTCACTTGACGTGCCGCCAGTATCATCATTATCCTTTGGCTGCTCAGACTGTTGATAGACCGGAAGAGGTGTCGAAGGATCCGCTTCGTCGGCATAGGTCTCTTGGCTTAATTCCTGAGAAACCTGCGGATGAGATGCGCCTGAAGTTGAGCGTTTGCCTGCGCCATGTTTATACGAGCGGTTCCCCGAAACATTCCCTTGAGTGGTTCGACTGGAGGATATTCGCCCAGAATCATTTTCACTGGGAATCGTCTCTCGTGCCGTAAAATATGTTCGCGACGCTTGGGTCGTATTTGCAGAAACGGCATCTGGGTCTTTTTGGTTGGACGAAGACGCGTTTCCTCTGCCTGAAGAATCGGACTGTCCTTCAGCCTGCGATCCCGCGGCGTTGTTTCTACTAGTTGTCTGATTGGACTTCGATGCGCCTTCTGGAGCAAGTCTCTTTGACCCCTTCCTGCTAGGCTCCTCAATTTCCGTATCTTCACTTGAACTGGTATCCGATTGGGGGAAGCTGGGTTGCTGGGCCCCTGCAATGGGTGGTCCAGTCAGGTCTGTCAAATGCTTTTGATGGGGAACGGAAGGGTCTGCAGCGAATGCCACGGTTCGGGAGGTATAATTCTTAAAGCTTAGCCTCGTCCTATACCAGGACTTGCGGTGACTGTTCAGCCATCCTTCGGGAATTGGCCCTATGAAGAACCGTCTGCTGGTCATATGTAAGTGGTGTGCCGAAGCATGGCGCTGTCAGAGCGTTAGTCCTGGCCATCTACAATACCAGGGCAGCAGAAAGTACCAATCGATGAGCCGTATAGGACTCAGCCTCCAACGCACGATGGTCTTCATGATACTGGATGTGCGGGAAAGCCGCTGAGCCATCGGCAGCATCCTGGCCAGAGTCCTGCGGAGTGCTCATGGCACTGAGAACTTCATGAAGGCTGGAATTAAAAAGCAACTATAACTTCAATGAAAGCGAGAGACTTGCAGACGTCAATTAACCAAAGCTGAAGCCAAAAGATACCCAAATCAAGCAACGCAATGAACGGAGAAGGTAACTCGAGTTCATCCCCATTACTGCTCTGGGATCTCCACGGCGGGTCTCGACCCGACCGATGACGTCGTGGCCCCGGTCCCGTGACTGTTTTGCAGGTTTGCGCTGTTTGGAGTGTTTGCCCCATTGCTCTGGTGGGGCATGCCCCGCTATAACCTATTGGCTTGCGCGTCCCTGCAGCTGCCACGGGCCGATCTCCCCTGACAGCTCAGCGACTGTTGATAACTACACCGTGTCCCGCTGTCCGTCTGGATTTCTGTCCTTAAACCTTTGCATTTGCTTATTGGCCCCCGATCGTTTGATTATCACTTACAAACATTCTTGAAAATGTCTTCCACCGCCGTCATTCCTCCTGATGGAACTTGGTTCGATACCTTGCGGAAGTCCTTCGTTGATGTTCCCATCGATGCCGCCAATGACAATGGCATTGCTACCACTGAATTCCTCGAGGCCGCTGAGGCTTTGACGACGCTGTTCGGTAGGTCGAAAGACCATGGACCTGGTTTGGAATCCATCTAACCTTGTAATTATCGTTTAGATCTCCTTGGTTCTGTTGCTTTCAACCCCGTCAAGAATGACCTGATCGGCAACATCAAGGTTCGTGTGCCTCTGCCGCTGCTCCAGAGCGCAAAGGATCTAATTGTTACTCTAGAAAATCAGAGAGAGGCAACTTGCAGCCCCTGATCAGTCAGCGACGCTTCAGGCTCTTGTCCTGAATGAGCTGAAGGAGAAGAAGCACACTGCCGCCGAAGGGCTGCTGTGGCTTGTCCGGTATGACTTATACCAATACCTCTTGCATAAATAGATTTAGTCCCCAATACCTTTTCCCTAAAATCAAGCTACAACGAGTGAGATGTTGCGAAGACACTGACCTTTCTCAAATGATCCAGCGGTCTTGATTTCACCGCTCAGTCTCTTCGTCATAACCTCAGCAACCCTAGCGAGGAGCTCTCCACCTCTTTCCGCACTGCCTACGGTGCAACCCTCAAACCACACCACTCGTTCGTCGTGAAGCCGGTCTTTAGTGCCGCCATGTCCGCGACCCCATACCGAAAGGATTTCTACTCAAAGCTGGGCAACGACCAGGCGAAGATTAATGCTGCTCTCTCCAAGGAGATGGATGCTCTCGAGAAGCAGGTTGCAATTCTGAAGGCTTTCCAGGAGCGCAAAGAGGCGAAGTGGTAGAATGATGGCAAATAAATCTCAGATTAATGTTTTATGCCAGCCAGCATAGTTCACATACCTTCAGGTTTTGTCTTCTTTGAGCAAGCAGACGGTACAGGAAACATGGTAATTCCGGAATATATGGAAACTCTTGGGAGTTTTTGATTTCAGGGACTTAGGATCCGACAGTAACCATTCACATGGCCCTTCGACACTTATTCATAGAGAGGCTTTTGAAAGATCCTTTGCGCACAGCCCGTTCCGGTTTTGACCACGGCATGCAGCATCCTGTGCATATAGTCAACTGCCTCAGTTCCCGATACCCTTGTGGTTGTTTACAATACAAATTTGAGATATCAATCATATCATCTATCTCTTACCATTAGTGCACAGCTCTGCTTGCAAGCCTGCCTGTCCTCCTATTCTCTTTACGGCTTTTCCTATATGAAAACTGATCAGAACACTAACCAGTTTTATCTCTTCACTCAAGAGCTACATAGATGCCCAGAGCCCTTGATGTCAAAGCTATTCTAGCCTAGCTCGAATCTGGACATTCCGGTCAAAAAGTTGTCTTTGTCTTCTACGCCTCAAAGCTGTACCGAATTCGGCCATCACTTGCCAGTATAGTGGGCCTAAGCTTTGGGGAAAAGGGCAAACAATAGCTCTGATATTGCGGCTATTGGCTGCGAGAGTCGCACAGAACCCAGAGACCAGGGTCACTCCGAATGGGTCCGGCTTGCCTTGTTCTATTTTCGGTCGAAGTTCAGGAATGGCACGTGGCACGATGCCGATGGAAAAATGATGCAAACGAGTAGCTCCAGAGTCGAGATCCAGCACACCGTACAAAGAAAGCAGTATTATTCTTTGATCTTTTTTGCCCCGAACGCTTCACCGCCTGGCGGCAAAGGACGGCAAAAAACCCTTGAAAAACAGACTATTCCTCGAATTGAACATGGCGCCTTACGCTCGACGGGCCGCGCCTCACGGTCCTCACCGGACGAATGGAGTCGTTCCTGAGATATCCCATGGTTAAAGTTACACTGCGGCTCAGGAACCTCGCCTCCTTCGGGGTTTTTCACTCGATTCTCGAGCAGCATCCATAATTCTTCTTCATGCGAGAATAAAAATAGCCTTCAGGGAAATGTGGTTATGACTCGCACGCGAGGGCAGGGGCGAGGCAGGCATCCAAACTCCAAATGCTTGATCAGCCGTAAAACTACTGCCACACCTGAGCCCTTCATCTTAGGGCGTTCCCCTTTTAAGATTATTTATTAACTGTATGCCATAGGGTCCTGATCTCCCCAGGGCAAATCTCTTGTGGTCCTTTTGGCATCTGTGGTGTCTCATTGCACGTTCAATAACAGCATACTAGCTCCTACTATTCAGCATTTCTGGCAATATGCGAGCCAAGGGAAAATGCACTCGATTCCAGGAAATAAGCATGAGATACTAATCAATGTCACGCGATAGGTAAAGGATTCGAGTTAGGGCTGGTCAGGTTCATTCAGCATCTGGACTCTTTGTTGGGAGAAGAGATTCCCGGATTCGAGTAACCAACGCTTTTGGCAGAATCTTGACTAAAACGAATGTTGAATCGTCTTTATTTGGCTATCTTTGACCGCGCGCGGCATCTGCGGTTCTAATATCCAGCCTGCAATCCCTAGCCGGATAAGTGCTGATGTCAGAGCACCTACTACCCACAGGCTACCGGGGTAGTTAGACTAGGACCTGCAGATTGCCTACCTACCCCTGACTCGAAAATCTCCTCGAGGGTTCGAGGTTCCACTCTCTAGACGGAAACGCTGACATACGATCCCTATGACCTATGTATGCATCCCGTACGGGAATATCCCGTCCCACATAAGTGCGAGGCGCACGGGGTGATCTTCTAAGATTCTTCATATTATTCATAAGGCTTAAAATTATTATTATTGAAACCTTCTGCCGCAACCTCGCGAGGATGGTGGCGCCTTTGTCCGTGTCGGTCTTTCTTCTAATGGGACCATCAGCAGCCGTGCGGCAGAGTGGCGGTCGATGCATGGCACGTGGTGGGGACCGAATGCTCGTGAAACAGTTGCTACGAAGTTTATTCTTCGGCAGTTGGCAAAGAGGATTCGGCATCTGTGAAGGTTTTCGTTTCTGCAGCCGTTGGCAGAGTTTATCACTTTCTTTCAGGGCCCGAGTGTTTACCTTTGAACGGTTGAGCCGCATGACAACCATGTGGCTGAAAGCAGAACACAGCTTCTGTGCTCTTTGCCACTTGTGTGCCAAGGACTATTATATCCAAATTCGTTTAAGGGGGATCGATCCTCCAGGTGGAGGCCACGCTGCCGATCCTTCATAGATCTTACATAAGGCACAGAATAGATCGATCTCGACGAAGCGGGACTCCGTGCTCTTCAAGGAGGTCAAGTCTGGACAGAGCTTTCCTGAACGTGACCACCGTGACAAGGCCAGAGGTCTTGACTGGATCGGCACTCGTTGGCGGCGCAGTTGACCATGATCGATTTGGATAGAAAAGAGCCGCACAGTCGAAACTCCTCTCCACACTACGCCGCTTGGCACTGCGCACCCCTGAGTCTCAGACTCAGGGCCAGACTTTGTAGCACTGGGCTGTGAGTTGGTTCCGTGCTCAACACGGCCTTGCGAAGAGACTCTCCAACTATCGTGATCGCTGCTCCAAAGTTTACGAAGCCCGGAATAGTCATCATAGATTCAGGTCAATCATGCCGCAGCTTGCGAGTCCGTCGGTAACCCGACCGAGCTGGACGGGATAAAACGCGCTAGAAAAGATCCACGCAGGAACTAGCTAGGGATAAACATCATCAGCCGAGGAACTCCATGCAGTTTTTGGTTCGCTAACTGCAAGCGTCGTGCCCTAATGGCAAAATGGTAGCTGTCGCCGTTACACTGACCCCATCGCACTCCACGAGACATGCCTTTCTGAGTAAAACGGACGACGCCCCGCCTAGCCCTGCTCCGCGGCTTTGTGGAAATGATCGTGTCCGCAGCATCGTTCATTGTTATGGCACGCGCCTCGTGTTCGTCTCAATGGTCCGTCATCGTTTGGGCACGGATAATGGCCGGGCGCATCTCATGAGCCCGAGATCCAAGCAGTAGTTTGAACCCTGCTTAAATGCTGATCGAAAGTCCTTTCCAGAACGGATTTTAGTTTGGTGCTGTTCCTTGGGACTGCCATGAAGCTCGTGCCTAGTTTCTATATCCCCACCTCGGACCTTGGCGTTTACCACACTGCTGGAGCTTGTTCCCTCTAAATATCTTGGTATTTCCTCCCTCTTGCCAGACGCAGTGTCTAGTCGCTCGTTACGCTCGTTACGCCATAATATCGAAAAAGCGCGGTGCTGCTCGGATCGCACCATGTGAGCAGGTTCTCATATTGTCAAGATCTAGCAACCCGTCCTTGAAATAACCGACGCAATGGCGTTGGAGTTGGAGGGCAGGAGCACGACGATTTTCATCGTCACAACAGTGCTTTTTGCCATCGCGTTTGTGACCGTCTGCCTACGGTGCTTCGTGCGACTGAAGATCGTGAAGTCTTTCGGATGGGATGATGGTTTCATGGTACTGGCAATGGTATGCAAAATGACTCTGCTCCGGAGAAACATGAGGATTTTAATGTTTTGGATAGGCGCTGAACATCTTTTTCGCGACATGTGGAATTGCGGGATCACTCCACGGGTTTGCAAAGAGGTTTCGGGAACTTGACGAGGCACAGATCAAAACCGCGCTATTGGTATAAAACCGCATGGCTCGACTTGGGTATGACGGGATACATGCTTACATTCGCTATAGTGGTGGTGGCTCGGCCAACTTGCCTATGTTATCACATGCATCGCTGCGAAGATATCTATCGTCCTCTCCCTTCTTCGCTTAACGATCAAAAGGATCCATATTATGGTCCTTTGGACAGATATCGTATTGACGGTCATTGTCGGGCTCCTTTTTTGGTTCCTCTTGATGCTGCAGTGTAGCCCGGTGGATTACTTCTGGGACAAGACCAAGGACGGCCAGTGTCTGGACACCGATGTCCTTTATGTTGTGGCTTACGTTTACAGCATTACTGCCGCCGTGTGCGACTTCACTGTTGGCATCTTACCGGTCTTTCTTATTTGGAACCTGCAGATGAATCGCCAGACGAAGTGGGGTGTTGTGGGAATTCTCAGCCTGGGTTGCATGTATGGGACCTATGCCTTTGATATTGTGTGCTTCTGCTGACCCTTGGTTTAGTGCCAGCGCCGCTGTTGTGATCCGTATACCTTATCTCCAGGACTACTACGATCAAGATTTCTTATGTATGAAGCTGCCTTATCCTATCAATATGCATCACTGCTAACAAAGGGAATCAGACGCAACTGCCAACATCTCGATCTGGTCAAATGTCGAGGCTAGTCTCGGTATTACGGCAGGCAGCCTGGTCACCCTCCGCCCTCTCTTTCGCTGGTTCCGCGACGGGAGCTTCCAGTCTTCTCGAAGCATGAAAAGGACCAACAATAGCATCTTACTGTCGAACATGAGTGGACACGACCCTACAGCACAATTCATACAGGCCCCAAAGGGGCCGGGTTACTGGCGGCCTGATATTGACCCCGAGGACGCCCACGCTACTGTGACGGCTGGTGCCAATCCGGACCGTCGAAAACACCACCGCCGGCGGAAAAGCACGAATAGCAGCCAGGAGGACCTCAATCCCAAGGGGCAGGGATCAGCCAACGGTGGTGTCAGTGTCCAGAAGACATTCGTGGTAACTTCGAACGAGGTATAGGCGATGGGGATGGCTGGGGTTACAGGATAATAAGGAGAAAGTGTCGACTATATATGTTGTATGAGCAGTATGAATACCCACACCGGACTAATCGCACCGTATGAATAATTTAACTTGCGCAAATGTTTCTCATAGGGGTAATTGATCATTTGGAAAATTCTAATGACAGCCTGGCTTTACGTGTATACGGCTCGGCCTATACTTTGTTTGCAGTGTAAATGATGGTGGGGTTAAGGAGCACGGCTTTAGTACGCATTAGTCAGTCTGAAGCATCCTTGAAGATATTATGGGCAGAACCGTGCGCTGTTGAACAGACCAGGGGTTCTTCAGCGTGCGATGCTTGTGCGCCGGGTGTCCACCGGCGTATCGACCAGGGTGTTGGAGGTCAGGGGCCTGAGATCGGCCCAACCGCGCTACGCCCGATCAGGCCCGGGGCGGACTTTCTTGTCTCCGGGGATGTGGCTGATAAGGCGGTGGCTGAAGCCGCGGGCCAATCGATGACTTAGTAAGGGTACGGTCTGCGGCGACAGCTTGGAGGAATTTCTATCGAGGTGGCTTCTTCCTCGCAGCATCTCCGTCTGCCTCTGTTCACCTTGCAGACGCCTCCTCCGCCTTGGCGGCTCTCCTTTTTTCCAATTCCCATCTCTTATGTGTTCTTAAGTTTTTTTTCGCTCCTTACCGTCTGACCTGCTCTGCGGTCATTCGAGCTCCAACATGTGCGTTTCACTCCTCCAGCGCACCGCGTGGCACGCGAGGCCGAACTTGGATCATACTGACAAAATGTACAGGTCGAAGCTTGTCAATGATCCCCAGATCCAACATGCGTCGCTTCACAATCCTCTCCCGACCCAGCTGCATGCATATGTGTGGCCGTTCCTCATAATATGGCCCGCCTTCCTTGCCTTCTATCTATCCCCCGAGCGGTACGATAAGTACATCCAGGGCCAGGAATGGACGTTCGTCTGGACAGGGACCATAATCACCGTGCAGTCGCTACTATGGTTGATGACGAAATGGAACATTAATATCAACGCGCTCTTCACTTCGACCCGGACGAAATCTGTCGACTCCGCCCAGCTTATCAAGGTTATACCCGTGACGAACGCGGGATCCGCGGAAATCTGCCCCCTGATCCACGATACCACCGGCGGAAAGAAGTCGATCTCGTTCCTGTTCCAGAAGCGTCGTTTCCTTTACTACCCGGAACGGAAGTGTTTTGCCCCCCTGTCGTACGTCTTGGATTCGGATCCCAAGCCTGCCATCAAGACTTTCCAGCAGAGCCGTGGGTTGACGTCCAAGGCGGAGATCGACCGTGTCCACCACCACTATGGTGATAACACGTTCGATATTCCCGTTCCCAGTTTTATCGAGCTCTTCAAGGAACATGCCGTGGCGCCGTTCTTCGTCTTCCAGGTTTTCTGCGTCGGGCTCTGGATGCTTGATGAGTACTGGTATTACTCGCTGTTCACTCTGTTCATGCTTGTTGCGTTCGAGAGCACTGTCGTGTGGCAGCGTCAGAGAACTCTTACTGAGTTCCGTGGTATGAACATCAAGCCTTACGATGTCTGGGTGTTTCGTGAGGGTGAATGGCAGGAGATCACCAGTGACAAGTTGCTCCCTGGTGATCTGATGTCGGTCAACCGGACGAAGGAGGACAGCGGAGTTGCCTGTGACATCCTCCTGATCGAGGGCAGTGCAATTGTCAACGAGGCTATGCTTTCCGGAGAGAGCACGCCCCTGCTGAAGGATTCCATCCAGCTCAGACCTGGCGACGACCTGATCGAGCCCGAGGGTCTGGATAAGAACTCCTTTGTGCACGGAGGCACCAAGGTCCTCCAGATCACGCATCCGAACACGAGCGCAGAAGGAGCTGAGCAGTTCCCGAACATTGCCTCTGGAGTCCCTAACCCTCCGGACCATGGCGCTTTGGGTATCGTTATAAAGACTGGATTCGAAACCAGCCAGGGCAATCTCGTCCGCACTATGATCTACTCTACAGAACGTGTCTCTGCAAACAATGTCGAAGCACTGCTCTTTATCCTTTTCCTGCTCATGTTCGCGCTCGCGGCTGCCTGGTATGTCTGGCAAGAAGGTGTGGCGAAGGATCGCAAGAGGTCCAAGCTGCTGCTCGATTGTGTCCTGATCATCACGAGCGTTGTCCCTCCAGAGCTTCCGATGGAGCTGAGCTTGGCTGTGAACACCAGCCTTGCAGCCCTTAGCAAGTTCGCGATCTTCTGTACCGAGCCTTTCCGGATTCCATTCGCTGGCAGAGTTGATGTTGCTTGCTTCGACAAGACGGGTACTTTGACTGGCGAAGACCTGGTTGTCGACGGCATCGCGGGTCTCACCTTGGGACAGAAGGATGCCAAGGTTGAAGCGGATGGTGCTCACACCGAGCTGACCAAGGTTGACGGTGTCGGTCTTGAGACAACTCTTGTCCTCGCGACCGCCCACGCTCTGGTGAAGCTGGACGAGGGTGACATTGTCGGTGACCCCATGGAGAAGGCTACGTTGTCATCGCTTGGCTGGGTACTGGGTAAGAATGATACTCTGGTCAGCAAGGGTGTTTCCGCCAAAGACTCTCCTCGCACGCCTGAAACGGTTCAGATCAAGAGAAGGTTCCAGTTCTCTTCGGCTCTCAAACGTCAGAGTTCTATCGCGACCGTCGTTACTTCGGAGAAGAAGACATCGAAGAGAACGAAGGCAACGTTTGTTGGTGTCAAGGGTGCTCCCGAGACTATCAGGACTATGCTTGTGGAGACCCCTCCAAACTATGAGGAGACTTTCAAGTACTTCACCCGCAACGGAGCTCGAGTGCTTGCTTTGGCCTACAAATACCTCGCTCCCGAGGCTGAGCTTGGACAGAGCCGCATTAACAACTACAAGAGAGAGGAGATCGAGTCCGAACTGACCTTTGCCGGCTTCCTGGTTTTGCAGTGTCCTCTGAAAGAAGACGCTGTTAAGGCTGTGCGCATGCTCAACGAGAGCAGCCACCGTGTGGTCATGATCACTGGAGACAACCCCTTGACTGCTGTCCATGTCGCCCGGCAGGTGGAAATCGTCGACCGTGAGGTTCTGATTCTTGACGCCCCTGAGAATGATAACTCGGGAACCAGGCTCGTCTGGCGAAGCATTGATGACCAATTCAACCAGGAGGTCGATCCCACTCAGCCTCTTGATCGGGAGATTCTGAAGACCAAGGACATCTGTATCACCGGATACGCTCTGGCCAAGTTCAAGGATCAAAAGGCACTTCCGGACCTGCTCCGTCACAGCTGGGTGTACGCCCGTGTGTCTCCGAAGCAGAAGGAGGAAATCCTCCTTGGGCTTAAGGACGCTGGTTACACGACTCTCATGTGCGGTGATGGTACCAACGATGTCGGAGCGTTGAAGCAGGCCCATGTCGGCGTTGCTCTTCTGAACGGCACCCCCGAGGATCTCCAGAAGATCGCAGAGCACTATCGGACTACTAAGATGAAGGAGATCTACGAGAAGCAAGTTGCCATGATGCAGCGGTTCAGCCAGCCTGCGCCCCCTGTCCCGGTCCAAATCGCCCACCTGTATCCTCCTGGCCCGACCAACCCGCACTATGAGAAGGCGATGGAGCGCGAAGCGCAGCGGAAGGGTCTCCCCAATGCTGCCGCGGCGAAGGAGCAAGCGAACGGAATTCAGACCATTACCTCTCCCGGTGCACAAGCGCTGCAGCAGTCTAACTCGAACCTCACTCCACAGCAACAGCGCCAGCAGCAAGCCTCTATCGCGGCTGCTGGGTTGGCTGACAAGCTTACGACCTCGATGATGGAACAGGAGCTGGACGACAACGAGCCTCCGACTATCAAACTCGGTGATGCATCGGTGGCTGCTCCGTTCACGAGCAAGCTCGCCAACGTCATTGCTATCCCTAACATTCTCCGTCAGGGTCGTTGCACGCTTGTTGCTACCATCCAGATGTACAAGATCCTTGCCCTGAACTGTCTGATCAGCGCGTATAGTCTAAGCGTGATCTACCTTGACGGAATCAAGTTCGGAGATGGTCAGGTGACCATCAGCGGCATGCTCATGAGTGTCTGCTTCCTGTCTATTTCTCGTGCTAAGGTACGTATTCCCAGCAGTATGACATTCTATTCAAGGACGTGTACTGACTTTGTTCCCAGTCTGTGGAGGGCCTATCGAAGGAGCGACCGCAGCCCAATATTTTCAACATGTACATCATTGGTTCCGTCCTGGGGCAATTTGCCGTTCACATCATCACTCTCATCTACCTATCCAACTACGTCTACTCGATCGAACCGTATGTCCCCCCTCCCCTAAACACTCCCTCTTCCCATCATTCTTGCAGTGAACTAACTTGACCGCAGACGCAAAGCTGAAATCGACCTCGAAGGCGAATTCGAGCCTTCCCTCCTCAACAGTGCCATCTACCTCCTCCAACTGATCCAGCAGATCTCCACCTTCTCCATCAACTACCAGGGCCGCCCCTTCCGCGAATCCATCCGCGAGAACAAGGCCATGTACTGGGGTCTCGTCGCCGCCTCTGCTGTGGCATTCTCCTGCGCCACGGAATTCATCCCCGAGCTGAACGAGAAGTTGCGCCTCGTTCCTTTCTCCACCGAGTTCAAGATCACCCTCACCCTGCTTATGGTCGCTGACTACGCTGGATGCTGGCTCATCGAGAACGTGCTGAAGCGGTTCTTCAGTGACTTCCGGCCCAAGGACATTGCGGTCCGGAGGGCGGATCAGCTTGCGCGGGAGGTGGAGAGGAAGAAGCAAGAACAGATTGAGGCGGAGAAGGAGAAGGAGAAGTCGAGGAAGGTTTAAATTAAAAAACCTCGTTGAGATGAAACTTTTTTTCTATGTTGGACTAGATCAATCACCTTATACTATGTATGAAGAAGATTGTCGTGTTGCGGTTGTTGTTGACTCTTTGCAATGTCATGTCATGTCGGTGTATACTTAAGCAGCAGGTACTGGTACTCGAGATACGCGGCGGGTATGCTGGATATCTATCATAATTCATCGTCATCATCCTGGCTAATCCTTAGTGATGGCTATACATCTAGTGAATAGATTTACCCCTCTCTCTCGCTCTCTATCTGGTGCTTGCTCTTAGCTATGTGTGAGATTCGACAGCATGACCTAGGCTATACGTGCTGCTTGTATATACCCATCTATACACCTATCTATCTATATTATATATATCCCTTTGTCCTATTCCTATTCTACAATATTGTATGTACATATACTGTACAACAGATAACTTTTCACTTCCTACCTACCTATACCTACCTCCTCCTCGCAACCCAAAACTGCGCCTGATACGCATTCTTCGTCAAGCCCCTCTCATTAAACCCATAGGGAACTTCTCTGCCCCTAACCTTCCCCTTGCCCTCTTTACCATCCAGGGTAAGCGCCCCACACGCCGGATCCGTATCCAGAAACTCCAACCCCACCACCCTCTCGCAGACATCCACGATCTCATCGAGCGAGAGCTGCAGGAAGGGTGCGGACCCGTAGAGTAAGGGGCCGAGATTGATCCACGTCCCGCCAGGTCTGAGCAGGCGGTGGATGGTCTCGAGGTAGCTGAGCAGGTTGCGCGCGGTGTCGATGAAGAAGAGGGTGATTATGGCGTCGTATTTTCCGACGTCGTCTGGGGAGGAGAAGATGGTGGTAAAGTCGCCCTCGACGAGGAGGACGGAGGATGGGGATGATGAGGAGGAAGTGTTCACGGGGACGGGGACGCTGTCGGGAAAGGTGATGGGGCGTTTGAGGTCCGCTGTGCTGGCGTGGTGGGACCACCAGTCGATGAAGGGGTGGAAGGTTGCGGTTGCTGAGTTTGCTGAGTTAGGGTTAGGGGTATTGTGGCGGAGGAGGAGGGATTCGAGGTAGCGGTAGGCGAGGTTCATGTAAGAGGACCATTCGTTGGTTGTCACTTCGAAGCCTGGAGAGAGTCTATAATTAGTCCTGGGCTGTGACTTGGAGTGCTGTATGGATTGGAGATATTTCGTCGGATGAAGCTAGATTGAAGTACAGCATCTAGCTGTATGATTTTTTTTTTCTCGAATGGGTTAAGGAATAAATGTCATTGTTCAAAAGATTATGACTTACCTCCCAGCCCAGCAATCTCATGCGCAATTCTTCCCAGTCCAGCACCGGGCAGCAACACCCTCACGGGACCATCGCGCTCTCCACGATCAGGAAACATCCTCTCAAGCGCATCCAAAATACAAGGGAAAGCCGCATTACGCTCATGCTTCCCCTCCTCAGCCCAATCTCTGACAAAGTGCTTCATGGCTTGGTTTACGCTCGTCTTGTCAGCCTGCTTGCTGCTGGCTTCCGCCTCCTTGATGAAATTCTCCAACTCGCTCATCTCGATGTTGTAGAATTCCAGCGCATGGTGGACGATCGCGTGGGCGAGGACCTCGTTTTTCTCGAAGAGGTGCTCGACAGAGTTG
Organism: Thermoascus crustaceus; assembly: GCF_041956765.1. Classification (NCBI taxonomy): domain Eukaryota; kingdom Fungi; phylum Ascomycota; class Eurotiomycetes; order Eurotiales; family Thermoascaceae; genus Thermoascus; species Thermoascus crustaceus. The sequence continues at coordinate 1,960,224 of NW_027192531.1, read as the reverse complement.
AGTTTGTTGGTGTATTTCACGCTGGATTCGATGAGCTGGGATTCACGTTAGCTTGCGTAGCCTACAAGTCATTCGTGTTCTCCCTACACGGCACTTGTTACGCCGTGATGTAGTAAAATGTACAATCCAGAAGATAATGACTTACTGATCGCTGCCGCTTAGGCATCCGCTTGTACAGCCCTCTCCACCGCTCGACCTCGGCCAGGTTTCTCTCTTTGTAGCGGTAGAAGCCATGGAGGGCGGTCAGCAGCCGATATCGCGGGTGACTGGAATCCCATTTCCCTTTATTTCTCTGCAGTCTCTTCAATAATCGATCCTTCTCTTCCTGATGCCGTGCGCTGTTTGGCTCACTGGCCGGCTCCAGGACAGTCAGAGTAGAGATGTGGGTAACGACCACCTGCTTGATACTCGGCTTTGTAGACGTCAGCCTCAAAACAGAAGCAATTGCACGAAGGGAGGTACGAACATGGTCTCCAGAGCTCGCCTGAAGGACGTTCTGCGTCTGACTCTCAGTAATTGCAGCATTTTCAGCATCAATTGATTGCCCAGCAGATTGCGCACCTGCGACCAAGGAGACGGCGATGATCCAGATACACAGCCAGAATGGGAAAGGCGAGCTTGGCATGCTGAAACAAGGAAAAAATGAAAAATGCTTAATACCAGCACCACGTGACAGAAAATAGGAACCGGTGGAGAAGGGAACAAAAGCCGGTTGTAGCAGACTGATCACATCGACACGAGGAACAGGAAGGTTCACGAGTCCATCATGACTTGGACAGGGTCATGGCGGCAGCACGAAGGTACTCTCTCCTTCCATCTGGTTTCCTGCAGCTCAATAGATACGGCCCATAGACACAGCAAGTGAACGTGGATTGGCGCTTTGTAGCACAGCCTTAGTATATAGAGAAGCCGTGCGCGGAGGCTTGGCAACTCCACGGCGCGGCGGAGGCCAGTCTTGGCGGAGCGCGAGAAAAGACCGCGGGGACCCTGGGGACGATGGCATGGAAGATGTCCCGGAAGAGCCTCTTCAGAGATAAGTCCCAGGTTGTTCATGAGAAGCCCAGGTTCCTCCTACTGGCCTCTGTAGAAACATCCTCTGTTCTTTGCAATCTCCTGTCCAATTCACCAAAACGACACCGCGTCTGCATGGATCGTGAGCGTCCTGGACTGAGTCCTTTTAATCTGATTTGAGCACCTTGATGGCCGCCAAGAGCCTACGCTTCGATTTCCATCCCGCTTCCACCCCCGCGCTTGGCGCCTATGGCTTCTAGTGATGACGGAGGACGGATGGCAGGCCATTCTGGCCAGGTACTTGGGCGTTGGCTGTCACCCTGTTTACCACGCCACCCCGCTTCGCGCGGGCCACGAGTTTCGAGGGGTTAGAAAGATTTGCAGTGCCACGCCCTGTGGAGAATTTGTAGAATTAAAACTGCCGCAATCAAGGCCAGTGGCCAGGGACCTGGGCAGCTGTATTCTTCAGCGGGTATAAAAGCGCGTATTCCAAGCCCGTTGCAGCTCTGCCAGGATCGTTCCACTCAATCGCCTCTTCTATCATTCTTTCCAACTGACGTCCAGTTGCGTGAGACCTCCATCATGAGAACTGCCCTCTTTGCTCTCCTGGCTTTGGCCTCGTGCCCTGCCGTTCTGGCTCAGGAAAACCCGGGTCCATCGCCCACTGAGTCTGTCGGTTGCGAGCCCCATGGCGATCACTGGTATGGCTTTTCAATGTTTCACAGTTTGTATTCCAGGAACTCCTTTCACTGATCGATTATAGGCACTGCGACGGCCCTGCCCCTACCCCTACGCCTGATGTTACTGCTGCCGTCACTCCTCTCATGCCCAGCCCAACCGAGTCGGTTGGCTGCGAACCTCACGGTGACCACTGGCACTGCGACGGTCCCGCGCCTACCGCGACTGACGACGAGCACGACCATACTGCCACCCCCGCTATCCCCAGCCCTACCGAGTCTGTTGGCTGCGAGCCTCATGGTGACCACTGGCACTGTGACGGTCCTGCTCCCACCTGGCACTCACGAGGACGACGAGCACGAGACTCCCGCTGTGCCCAGCCCTACCGAGTCCGCCGGCTGCGAGCCCCATGGCGACCACTGGCACTGCGACGGCCCCAAGGAGACGGGCTCTCCGGCTCCTGCTGATGATGCCGAAGGCGACGCCCCTACTCTGCGCTCTGGAATCGCCATGGCTGTCAGCTTTGCAGCACTGGCTGCCGCTGTCTGCTATGTTTAGGTTAGAACGACACGTTTGACCAGCAATCCGGGTCGATGCACAAACGAAAAGTCTTTGGTGAAGGTATCAAATGGTTTCCACTTCGCCTTGGCATCCGACACGGCTTTTCGCAGATGCATCATGTATAATTAGCAAGACAAGACAATTTGTATTTGCAGACAACGGTCACAGGGTATAATCAACAGTAGACTGTAGGTCTCGAGGAACATGATCTATTTCTCATATTGCAGCTGGTAATAGATAATCCGTAGTATAAAAGGCACTCAATTCAGTCAGAGTCTTTCACGCCGTAAACCGATCTCAGATACCTTAGGTAGGTAGTCGCGATTGTACCGTACCACAGGCATAAATAGAATAGAACGTGCTTGGAGATCAACCAACAGAGGAAATATCACTCTGTTGATAGGAAGAAGAGAAAATAAAAGAAGAGTCAGTGCATACTAGTTGGTCAGTACTGTATAAAGAAACATGAACTCGAAGACCACCCCAGCTGCATTATCGTCACCTCATTCTTGAGCGCGCAGAGCGCAATTGCAGCGAAAACAGCTGACAGCGGTAGTAGATAGCAAAAACAATATAAGAAAAGGAAGAAAAATTCGAATTTCAGAGAAGGAAAGAAGTCAGCATTGTCAGACATGGGACATCTATGTCTCGGGCTCTTGGTTGTCAGATAGTGTCGGGGAGACCTCCACACCGATAGGAACGTGGGATGCTGAGCCCGACCGGGCCGACATCAAACCCGACCTCGGAAGAAAGTACCGAACTCGGGTATTGTCGACGAGATCCGTTGTTGCAGCAGTATCCACTGTTCATGTTGTTGTAATTAATAACTGTTTGCTGATAGGAAACATGGAAGACTACTCAAACCGGCATAATTATATGGAACCCTGGTTGATGGTCAATGCTGCCGCAAGAACCATGAGATGATAAGACACGTGATTATATGTAGATAATAAACATTACAGTGAGCTTTTCAGTCACTGTGCTGGTGTGTCTATCCTGCGTACAGTGGTTAAAATCAATGAATATATGAGCCCCATTTGCCTTCCGGAAGACATTTTTTTTTGATTGGAAGGAAAGTGGACGATTACCTAGTGCTCAACCCACCTTTTTCGGACATTCGCATTACGGTGGGCAAGTTCGTAACATAATTCGGAGATAACAGTCTAGCTTCTAAGTATCTCCGTACTGCTAAACGCCTTTGCTGCGCAGACGAAGCTAAATTTCTTGTCAGTCCTACAGATCCACACCTGGGGTTCTATGGAGTACTCCGTACTCTGTAGGCTCCATCTTGCCGTTTTTAAGCCACATGATCTGGGCATCTAAAACCCAGGGATTCTTAAATCCAGATAGTTATCTGATCTGATCTACCTGGTCGATAACATGATTCTAGCACAATCTTGTTCAGAAGTTTATACTGAAGAAACTCTCGCTTAAGGAAGGGGATGGAGAGGGGGGTGGGGGGTACTCCATCCGTGCGAAGGGAAGGGGTTATGGGAGACACATCTTTCAACATCCGATCTGCGAATCGCACCACCTGCAAGCGGCGGTCAGCAAAACGAAAAGATTGGAAGTTCCTTGGGTAGTGTCACGCGAAAACGCTCTCCGCTGACCCAAGCACCTGTTGCTTTGCCCCCCCCCCCCCCCCCCGGCCTAAATTACCGACCCGCTGCCGCCTGCTCGTATATCGCTCCTCTCTTTTTCCTGTCTATTCCCCTCTTTTCCGATAGAGAGAAGAGAAGGTGATGTTAGCCATGACACTACTAGATACTTGACTAGGATGTTTGCGCCCTGCTTTGATGGAGTAATAAAATAAGATTGAGGTCCTTTATCCATTCGTCAAAACGGGTCATTTATAAAGGCAATAGGCTTAGGTGCAGCAACAACATCCGCTGGTGGTCTAGTTGGTTTATGGCACCCGGCTGTAATGGATCTTGCTACCGGGTTGTCGTCGGTTCGACTCCGACCCAGCGGAGTTGTACTTTTTTCTCATTCCGAGAAAAGTCTTTTTGGGCTGGTTAAGTCCAGCCAATTTTGGGGAGTCCGATAGAATTTTTTCTACAAAAGGACTCTCAGCTGATAAGACTGTCAGCAACCGCTGGTGGTCTAGTTGGTTATGGCACCCGGCTGTAATGGAACCTGCTACCGGGTTGTCGTCGGTTCGATTCCGACCCAGCGGATAACTTTTTGTTCGGCTTCCCAGGAAGATTCAGAACATTGCTTAGCTTTTCTTTTTGTGTGTTGACCTTCTTATTTTTCATACAAATAGAAAGCCCCAAACCAACTCCAGAGCGACCGTACTCCCTTAAGGGCGATGGTCCCAGGACCCCTCGCTTAAAGGATCCGTACGACGGAATTGAGAAGGAGATACGTATTTCAACATCCGATCCGCGAATTACACAATCTGCAAGCAGCGGTCAGTCAGAGAGATTGGTTGGAAGTTAGATACCCTAACGCCGGGTCCACCAGGCACAACAACACTTGGACCCCGACCTACAAGGGCCTTAACTTTTTTTTCCCCCGTTCCTTTTTTTTATCTCGTTCTCCACAACTCCCTACTGACTTACAGATGAATCGATTCAACCAGATCCCATTCGCAATCCCCGGCGTTTGTCGGCGGTTTCCCACTCCCGAGATGTTCGAATAGGGCTGTGCGGTGTACGAAAAGTACTATACGGAGTGCTTCGTTCCTGACTGGACCCCGGTTCAGCTTCCCGGGGTGGGACTGGAACACGTTATAATATACCGGGAAAGTTTAACTAGGCAGTAGATGGGCGAATCTTCTCTCTGATTTACTCCGTACTGCTCATAGTCTCATGCGGAGTCGATCATCCAAGCCTCGGGGAGGAGTTGTTCCAGGTTGACTGAACAAACGCGCACGGAGGTGAACCTCGGGATTCTCCCCGGGCTCGACGCCATGTACGTCACGCTTTTACGCAGTGATATAGAACGGAGACAGAGTCTGAAGATCCCGTTCTAGGCATTCGCCGTGTCTGAGTAGGCCGAGACATGTAGACTTGATATGTACTCGTCGAGACCACGATCGCTCATGCACTTGACGTCTAGCTGACGTTAGCCGTGCGTCCACACGACCTGGAAAGCTTGCATCTGTTGCCCACTCATGAAATTCTCTAAGGTGATAAAAATAACAATCCTTCAAGAGAAGGGCAAGTTTTCTACCGTCCAGACTCCTACAGTTTGCCAGGCCAAGCTTCGATCGAACCCTTGGGACCAGAAGACTATTTGGACCCTCACCAACCGATGTCCGTCCTGAACACCGTTTCGGCACTCACTTTTGCATATCATTTCAAGTCCTGCAGCTAGCCCAATCTGGAGTCCCCGGTTTTTTTTTTTTTTGTCATGGCTCCGCAATATTACGGACATCTTTCAGGTAATGTTGTGATCGGGGATATCAATGGCGACATCCGATTAGGGTAGATTCTACGTAGGACCTATGTCACAGTCTACACACGCCCCAGGATCTTCCCCAAGGACAGGACCAAGGGCCGCTATCGGCTTATACATACGTACCTAGGTACGGAACGGAGTACTTCACGAAGCTAGTTTTGTTGCTGCTGTTCCCCAGTGTCCCAGACTCTCCCAGGTTGTGTCGTGTAGTATTCTTTTTCCGTACCTGTATAAAAACTCAGTCGACTCCATTACCTCTCGTTCCAGCTGGAGGTTTTTCTGGACGAGATTTTCCTTTTTTTGTCTTACTTCTGAGGCTTCCTTACTCGGTATTCAACTTCACACATCGTCCCTGATAGCTAGATACCCCAGGTTCTACTCGACCTGCGAAGCCATCAATCAGTCACCATGTCCATCCCCTCCTACCAACAGACAGACACGCCGCCCCAGCCTCACCACCACATCAACGGCAACAGCTCGTCTTCGACCGAGAAGAATGCAGGCGACATCTCCGGCGCCGAGACGCTCTCCCGCACGGGGACGTTCGGACAAGCACTACCGGTCGTGACGGTCCCGACGTCCGTCGCGTCGGGGTTGGGGACTCCTGTACGTCTTTACACATACTCTATCTGTCCATAAAGATAGAGAACCAAAAAAAAGCGCTAATGAAAATGAACAGACGGCCCTCGGCATCGGCGCCTTCGCAACAACCCTAACGACACTCTCCCTCTCCCTGATGGAATGGCGCGGTGTGGACGTGAAGAACGTCTTCATCGCCAACTTCTTCTTCCTCGCCGCGGTGGGGATGGTGATCACGGCGCAGTGGGAGCTCGTTCGGGGCAACTCGTTCGGGTACGTGGCGATGAGCGCGTTCGGTCTGTTCTACGGCGGGTACGGGGCGATCGTGACGCCGGCGTTCGGGGTCGAGGCGATGTTCGAGGGGAACATGGAGAAGTATTATAATGCGATGGGGTTTTTTATGGTGATATGGACGGTGCTGAATCTGTTCTTTACGATTGAGTCTTTGACGATGTAAGTTTCTTTTTTTTCCCCAATTCTATTCTATCCTGCATTCAATTTAAATTTCTAACAAACTTTGACCAGCAACATCGCCTACGCCGGCATCTTCATCTTCGTCGAACTCGGCTTCCTCTTCATCGCCGCGTCCAGCTTCGCCCTGGCCGACGGCCACGCGCGCAACGGGATCATCCTGCAAAAGGTCGGCGGCGCGTGCTGCTTCGTCTCGGGCATGTTCGGGTGGTACACCATGGGCCACCTGATGTGTCAGCGGGCGCTGTTCTTCTCGTTCCCGATGGGCGATACGAGTCGGTTTTTTGAGAGGAGGAGGAGGTGAGATGACTGATATCTTTTTGTTTTCTTTCTAGTATACGGTTATCGAGGTTACATGATAGATCTACATAGAAAGTACCCTATAGATCTTGAGCGTTATTCTATGTCAGAAAGTTTTAATGGAACCTTATTCAGGTACATACATACATATATCTGCAGAGAAAAGGAAAACGAAGCTTGAGCTAGTCAATGGGGGTAGGTAGTAGCGACGCATTCTAGGGATAGGTACTATCTAAGTACCTCAAGTATGAGTAAAACCCGAAATACGGACAATCTGTGTGTATGACATGTTGAATCAATCCGCTCTCTGGCCCCACTGTCGCTGCTGATAACCAACTCCCAGACTTTGGTTGGCATGTTCCGAGTTGTGGGGGTAAGCATAGGAACAGAAGATACCCAGAACGCCGCCCGCCGGCAGTTAGTTGAGAAAATTGCTCATTTCAAAAGAAAGGAGGGGAATCGCTACCTTCTCTCAAGAATCCAGGTTGCTCGATCAGACCTTTCAAGCAAGTCCTCATACAACGGAAGGGTCTTTGGCTCGACAACGGGGTTGTGAGAAATCGCGCCCGCCACCGGCTCCGTCACGCAAAGATCGTACGTCAGGGTAATCCTATCCCCTTCAGTGATCGTCTCGATTTCACGCTCGCAGTCGTCGTACAAGGCTGCCCATTGGATGGTCGAGGCGCTCTCGACTCTCCAGTCGAAGTTGACTTCTAGGCCGTTGTGGCGGACAATCAGATCTCCCCCTTTGAATTGGGATGGCAGGCAGACAACGAGCGAGCCAATTTGGTTCGCGGAGCGTGGCGTGTCGACATGCGTACGGAAAAGACCAGAGGGTCCCGAGCAAACCTGCAGACCGTCAACACATGACCTCATACAATGCATGTAATGGGGGAACTGTTACGACAGTACATACATTGAGCTTGTATAACTCTGCAGTTATTTTCCTAAACTGAAGGATGTTTTCTAGCTCGCTGCTGACGCTGGAAGCAGAATCTGCTCAATCACCAGAAGGTAGATCACGTCCTTCATTCATGAAATGTTCGCTTTTTTTTTTCTAGGTTATGTAGCCTGCCGAAACATAAAACATGTAGTAGACACGCGAAACCAGTCAAAGACTCCTAGGAAAAAGTCGCAAGACATCAACAAAAGAGGGTTTATTTAGCTATAGATATTTCAAGTTGTCCTTTCTATTACTTCCTTGCTCCCTCCCGTGCGTTGAGTTCGTTTCCTTATTTCATCTCTTCATCCCTCTCAACATGAATGATTCCCCTTGAAAGAAATAGACCATCTCATCTTCGTCGATCAATACCATAAGGTTCCTAAACACCTACCTGCCCAAGTCGCTCGACCGCGAAGAGAGAGAGAGAGAGAGAGAGAGAGAGAGCACCTGAAGGGCGTACTGTACGTGCCTACCTAGTAATGGTGTTGCCAATCTGGTCAGCCAATATCATGGACAACATCCACGTGATAAACAACGTGACAAAAAAGATATATATTCCGATCAGAACATTGTCAGATTCTGCTTATCAACGATTCGCGCCCATGGTTGTGTACTACCCGGAGAGAAGTAGAGACCTCGTAGCCGCTCAAACCTGTTTTTTCATCCTGGTGTTCTTTTTCTCTGTGTAGCTCCACGAAGTGAATGGAGCGGAGGTGGTGGGAGGCGGGGATGTGAGATGGGAGATGGGAGATGGATGGCACTAACCTCTCGCTGTCTACAAGGCTTGTTTGAGATGTATTCGTTCGTTAGTAGTGAGACGATGGAGATTTGCAATCGAATGAGCAGAAGAGAGAAGAAGAAGAAGAAGAAGAAGAAGATGGAAGTAAGTAGTGTAGGGTGATGGATGGGAGGTCGATGATGAAGAAAGGGGACGAAGGCGTTGGATTAATGGTAGTCCTCTATAGGTTGCACAACATAAACGACGGAGTTTTGTGTAACAGTCCTTGAAGGTAGAAGAACACTGTGCATGGCAGCCCTGGAGTACGTACCTCATTGTTTGCCCTCATATATAGAGGATTTCGAAAGTTCTTCGAGTTCTCTTCGAGCTTTTTATCTCATACAGCGAGAAATACCTAAGTATGATAATTTTACATTTTACATATCCAGGTCATCATGATGGTGTACAGTACCAGGTTTGACACCACGGCTCAAACTACCCCGCACCGCACCCTGGCTGTTTCCAAATAGCTAGCTCTAGGTTACGGAACCTACCTTAGGTATATTCACTTTTAGAGGCCGGAAGTGTCAGCTATTATTAGTCCTAGTAAATTTTTTACGCCTGGACGATTAAGTATGACTTCTGAGATTAGGTCCATATATGACATCAAGCCTGCAATCCTATTCATGATCATCTTTGTCTGCTCCCTTGTCCGTGATGGGGAGGGGTTTGGGGGGTCGTAGTAAGGAGGAGCAGTTGAGGTCCGCATGTGAGAATGATGCAGGAAGCTGGATTGGTACTGTTCTCACGCCTATCAAAGAAAACAACTTCTTCTGTAAAAGGACTTAATATTATCAGCCGGCTGACTGGCTGGAAATGACGACCGAAAGGGAACTGATCAGCCAGGCTGTTGCCGTATCGGAGCACCAGCAGTATGGAATGATGCGGAGGTGCCGCGTGCTGATAGCCTGATAGGCGATGGGTCGCCGTAGCTCTCCAGACTAGGCGACTCCCGCAGGAGGCAACGAGCTTATCCTCGATGGAATATACATACATAGGACCGCATACTACTACGTCTGCGTCGTGCAAAGTTGCTGAGCTGCAGGGCTAGAACCGGTGTTCTCGATCCGGGACAAAGTGGCAAAGGGCAAGATAACCAGCTTAGTCATCACACCCGTTGCTCCTGCACCCAGATCAAGGCACCATCGCGGGCGGTGGTGGCGCGAGCAAAAAGCAGCAGGACCCGTCACCCGGTTCAGACGCACCCAGTCCCGATCCACCTGAGGTACCTTAGTAGGTGCCTGGTAGTTTTTGCCCTTTCGAGGAAGAGGGGTGGCTATCAACCATGTCTGCAATGCATCGTACCTTTGCCCCTCTTTTCGCAGGACGCAGGACACAGAGGATTAGACCCCTCGACGTATACATACGATGCTTCGTATTTTTGAATAGATCTTCTCGACAGAAAAACATTCGACAGACACGCCGTGCACATGTGTATGCAGCGCAGCAGGTGTACAACCGCAGCGACGACGCCACCACGCTGAGACGCCGAGCCTGGGACCGCAGGCGGTGGTAATAAGAGAAAAAGGCCAACCAGGCATCGGCGTGCCGAGGGATCAACTCTTTTGGAAGCGGTGGCTGCGCTAGCGGCTCCAACGGCGACCCACCGGACACGCGCTGGATGGTCGAAACCGCGAAAAATCTCGCAAGCAGAACGATCGCGGGGGCGCCACAGGAAGGGCCCCTCCGTCTCTTGCGAGGGGCACGGTGTCGATGACGGCATCGCTCTGACGATGGACGTGCTGTCCTTCAGAGCATGTTCCTGGAGGACGCTGAGATGTTACGGGTTTAATGAGGGAGAGTCTATACGGGCAGATTGGAGAGGCTGGGCGCGGTGGACCGCAGAGGGTCAGCAACCACGAGGGGCCATGGGCGAATGGCAGCTCTCCACCCGCGGCCTCTCTGCCAACCAGCGCCGCAGCGCTGCTTCGTCTGGTATCCATTGGCTTCCCAAGTTTCCCAAAACGGAGAAAAAGACCAGAAGGCCACGAAGGGGACCGTGGAAGTCGTGAAGTGCCGGGAGACACACCGGACCCATCTCCTCTCCCGGATTCCTCTTGGGATAATCGCCGTCACGCCATGCCGCGGGGCGTAGGGGACAAGTGCTTAAATACGGCGAGCACCCCGCCTGATATCACGGCTTCAGTAGACCAAGTTTGATCAAGAACATCGACAGCATCACCAACACCGCAACCATGTCCCAGCAGCCCTCGAACATCCCTACCCTCCAGAACCACCCTCCGCCAAACCCTCCTCCCCCAGCCTCCGACCCCGAGGTCTACAGAGCCCACCACGATGCCTTCGCCGCGGAGGGTCTCCCAACCACCCCCGCTGGCTGGATTGAGCGTGCCCGCAAGGTTGCCGACATCCTTGTCGTAGATGCTGCTGCCCGCAACAAGGAGCAGAAGACCCCCCGTGCTGAGGTCTCTCTGCTGAAGAGCTCCGGCCTGACCAAGATCCTGGGTGACAAGAAGTATGGCGGTGGTGGTGAGAGCTGGGCCCTCGCCATGAAGGTCATCCGTGAGGTCGCCATCGGTGATGGGTACGTAAATGCCTGTATATCCCGTCCGGACGAAATCAAGAGTTCCCAGACTCACAGGTGAATGTAGGTCCATTGGTATGATCCTGGGTTACCACCTCCTGTGGTCCACCATCGCCCGCGTCGTTGGTACCGAGGAGCAGAGGGAGCGTGTCGAGAAGCTCATCATCGAGAACAACTACTTCGTCGGTGGTGCTGTCAACCCTCGTGACAACGACTCCCGTGTCTCTCCCTCCGGCGATGGCCTCGTCTTCAACGGCTTCAAGAACTTCACCACCGGTGCCGCCCTCTCCGACCTCGTCGTCCTGGAGGGTGTGCTCGAGGGCACCGAGCACCACATCTTCGCCGTCGTCAAGACCGACCAGCCCGGTTTCATCTTCTCCTACAACTGGAACAACATGGGTATGCGCCTGACCGAGTCCGGCTCTGCCCGCATCAACAACATCCCCATCAAGTGGGAGGACGCCCTGGGCTGGGACCTCGAGAAGAAGGTCCCCATCAAGGAGATCCACGACGCCCCCTTCGCCGGCATCATGGTTCCGGAGATCCAGCTCATCTTCGTCAACTTCTACCTGGGTATCGCCTACGGCGCCCTCAAGACCGCCAAGGGCTACACCCTCACCCAGACCCGCGCCTGGCCCTTCACCTTCAACCCGCAGAAGAAGGCCGTCGACGAGCACTACATCGTGTCCAAGTACGGCCGCTACTACGCCAACCTCCGCGCCGTCGAGGCCCTGGCCAACGAGGCCGGCGAGGAGCTGTCCACCCTCATCCAGAACCACGGCGAGAAGCGCGACATGACCGCCCGCCAGCGCGGTGAGCTCTGCGAGACCATCGCCGCCGTCAAGATCACCTCCACCCACACCGCCCTCGAGGTCACCGCCGGTGTCTTCGAGGTCACCGGTGCCCGCTCCACCTCCGAGAAGTACGGCTTCGACCGCTTCTGGAAGGACATCCGCACCCACACCCTCCACGACCCTGTCGCCTACAAGGAGTCTGAGCTTGGTCGTTACTACCTGATCGACGAGCTCCCTACCCCGTCCTGGTACACTTAAATTAATTCTTTCCAAGTTATGTATTCCTTGGAAAAGACCCCTTTTTATTGTAAATAGTTAAAAAAAAAAAAGAAAAAGGTGGGATCATATAAAGATCCCCTGAAACGAGTCAATGAAAATGAAAAAACGAATAATGTTAAGAAAATTTTTTAAATTTTTTTTTTACATCCCTCCTGAAATCTTTTCCATTGTCGTAGATTTGAAGCTAGGTACACAGTAGTGAATTCAGCCCTTCGTGATATGATGTGGTTGTTGTTACAACGCGTGCAGAAGTGAGAGGCTATGAGAGGGGGAAGCTCTCGGAGAAACTACAGGCCGACAAACAAATCAGGAACAATCAGACCTCCTCCTTCGATTCAGGCCATACGAATTGATGAGGGGTCTTCGATTCAGTCTCCTAATCAGAAGGGCTATTTCGATTAACAATGTATATAAAGACGCTCCTTAACCATGGGGATCAGGACCCCGTGGTCAACTCAAATAGCAATCTTGATAGCAACATTGCTAGTAATGGCCTATCCATCTATCTCTTTCTCTTGCTTTCTGTCCTCAAGATAAACCCAACGAGCCTCCGCCTAAGAAGTCTTAGGTCCGCCGTTACAGTTGTCAACACTCTTTTTGAATTAAGGCCTTGATTTGATTTCATACTTAACCTTTCTAAGTTGTCTTTTAATCTCTTACCCTCTATTGCCTTTTTTTTTCGCTTTGATCTCATTTATATCAATATAAGAATCTAGTAATCAGATGAATTGGTCATTATCGGTGGGTACCTAAGGTGCGAGAGATGAAGTTATATATAGCCAGCCGGATGAGGTTGGGCGCGCCAGCCAGCCCTAACTCTGGGCCCTAACTACCTAGATCCCGCAGGGGTAAAGGGATCCTTCTAGAAGCAGGACGATCATAGGTATCTGATGCCTGCTAGTGATGAGCAATCTATCGGACAAATGAATGAATGGAGCCATAGGTTAGGTACTCTGGCCGTGTAGTAAATGATGTAAAGTAACATACAGGAATTATCACGTCACGGTTTAGTGATACATTGATCGCTAGTGCTCACAGCCCCAACCTCAAGGCAAGATTTCAAGTTTTGCTTTACATGTACTGTACAGTGCGATGCGATTTCGAAGAAAAGTAATTGGGTACCTAACAAACAAGGATTCTCAGACCAGAATCGGACAACATGATTAATATCGGAGCGAACACAGACCAGTACTCCGTATTTGTGGAAGATAGGAATTGAGTGATGACGGTCGCTTCGACCGATAGCCAGCTGTGCTTAAATTTTACGAAGCACGGCGATAAATAATCATGACTCGAATGGTGCGGAGACAAGGGTCGAAGAATCTCCAAAAATGAAAGGCTGTTTGGTTTCCTGCTTTACTAGTGATAGGATGGTGGGTAGACTGCTAGAAGACAAAGGAATGGCGTCAAAAATGGATTGTAATGATGTTCTTCAGAAGCAAGAAACAGAAAACCACTATTCCCTCCTGTTCTACTACAGCCATTCCCGAGCAGTTCAGTTTACACTTGGTGAAAGTTTGCATGTTATCAACTATACTAGCAAAGAGCAGCATCAAAGGGCGCGAGACTTAGCTTGTGGGAGGGCATAAATAGGTCTCCATGCATGCAGGGATACAAAACTGTCTTCCCATATTCATATACGACGTCGAGAACAGACATGTTATACCTCCTGGCTCATGGTGTATAATCAACCTTCATGGGCATGGCGCGGCGCCCGTGGAAGTAGCAACCATAGAATCGTAATGACTGCAAGCAGTGCCAGGACGAAGGGCTGCAAGCTCTGTACACCGTGCGGCTGCGCTATAGCACCAGCGACAAAAGGCAGTCTATATTGACAGTAAATGGTCAGCCAGTTTTTAGACTCCGTAGACGGTCTGCTGTCTATCATGGGCCGTCTATCTCAACAAGAACGGATCAGGAAACTTACATAGCACCGCCGCCGCCCGCAAAGGCAGACGCGACACCAATCCCCGGGGTGTGCAAATGCTTCGGCAGCAGCTTGGCAGCCACGACTATTGCGCCAGGAAAAAGTGGACCGGTGAAGAAGCCGAGTAAGGAGACAGCTACCGCGGAGACGACGAATTTCGGGACGAGCCAGAAGACGAGCTCGAGAGCAATCGAGATCAGCAAGTATATCGTAATGGCAATTCGCTCTCCTATTCTCTCAGTTAGTTTGACAACCCGAACGGACCGTGGGTTGGCGAAAATGCTTTCCTAATAGCTCATTAACAAAGCCGAGCGCGAGTCGACCGAGTGTGATGCCCGCCCAAAAGCCCGTGGGGACGAGACCCGACTCAAAGGCGCCTCCGTGACGGACTTGCATCATGAACTCGACAATCCAGCCGCCCACAGACACTGTCCACTGTCGAGTCAGCTTTTCGATCCAGGCGTGGGAGCCTTCGCCAACTGACGCACCCTCAACGCCCATGTACGCGAAGAGAAATAGGGCCATAACCCAAGTCACTCGATTTTTGACGGCTTCGACGGTCCTTGTTCCCTTGCCAGAGCCGGCGGTCTTTGGATTGTTGATACGGAATCGCTGCGCATTTTCCCGCCAGAAAAGGGCAACACTACCCACCAGCTCCAGGGCGGAGCCGCCGGCCAAGGTGAAGTAGAACAACCACCAGTGCAGGCCACCGTTGATGATTCCAGTTGCAATGGTCGGGCTCACTGTCGCTCTGATCAACTCATTCATCAGCAATTCTGTCCGCGCAGTCGGGTCGTGGTCACGCACCCGAGTCCATAAAACGCATGGAGGAAGCCCATGAGCGTGTTTGCGTTGACCATGTCACCTATCCAGGCATTCCAGGCGGCGTCAATGAGCCCATTTCCGAGGCCCACAAACACGTAGGCGACCAGAATCACTGGAAATGGAGGCCGGACGGCCATCACCAGGAAGGGGATCAGGTGGCATAGAGGACCTATGATCGCGATCCCTCGCTGCCCAAAGGTCATATGCACCTTGTTCACGGCAGCCGTCGCCAGCGCGTAGCCCGCAAACGGGGTCATGAAGATCAACGAGACTACCGTGATGGATAAGTCGAAGTCTTCGCGTATCTGGAACAGATCAGTTGCGGGTGCGCCGCCATCACACGAGGAGATGGTGCAGGAGACGCGATGGGCATTCGTACATAGGGAATCAGAGCCTGCAACATATCAGCGGACCACACTGGCATAGGATCTGTTGCGGCCGTCACGACTCACACCGTAGACTCCATCACTGGCGCCCACAATGGCAAAGCTGACAAAGGTCACCAGAATCCGCCATTTGTTGATCGAGGGTTGATTCCACTTCTGCTTTGCTCGAGCGACGGGACCAAACGGTTGCTCAGGCGCACTGGGTAATGTGTGGAGTTCCTGCTCTTCTCTCGGGGGGAGCTCGACGGTCACTGTCGACATGTTGTACTGATAGCAACACAGAGAGGACCGTTCAGGAAGAGAGAATAGGAAGAAAGAAGAGGCTTGATGCAGGGACCAAGGGTATCATGACTTATCCCGCTTGTGCAGTTTTTGGGATACCCCTGCTACATAATGCAGAGGTGATGAGGAGGTCTGTATGCCCAGAAACCCAATGTAATGTTATGAACCAACTAACTGGAGCGCTGTCCAACACAGCCTTGTATGACGAGTGATACCCCGCAGGGCAGGAGATAAAGTGTCAGACTGTGCGAACCTAGTAATCCGAGGGTATGATGAGGAAAGCTCTGATTATTCGAATCTAGCTAACTAACTGACTATTTATCTCATGGAATGAGGGATTAAGACCTTCCAAATATGATATATCAAGCGATTCCGAAAGATATGATGTATCGATGTGATATACCGAATATTGTAAGGATCTTTGAGATAACTACCCGGATCGGCGTGTGCTGACTAGGCTGATAGGCTTCTTGGCATACCACTAGGTTATAGTGGTAATATTCGGCTGACATAAAGATATCACAAGTCACATGATATAATGACCAAGAATGGTATACAGGGACTAAAATGGTAGTTATACAGTATACCATCAGGTATACGATAGACCATATGGTATGCGGCATACCATTGGAGTATACAGATACCATAGTGGGGGTGAGTATACCATAGGAGGACTAGGCTATATAAGGATGCTCATTACCACTATATAGATAGCTTTAGTTCTCTGTGCTCAATAATATATTGTTACTTGGTTATATACTGGCAGGTCAACAGGCTAACCTACTATTGAGTATACATACTCAATAGGCGCTCTACTTCACCTTAGTCACGTTACCTCTACCAAGTGTTTGACCTACAAAGCCCAAGGCTCCCTACCTTAGACCAGACCACCGTTGCGACTTGGGACCGAAGGAGTGCGTAACAGTAACATAGCTCCGGCCCTCGAACTGCCCAGTACCCCAAATGCTAATGTGCATTCGTCAATTATCAGGCCCCGAATAAAAAGAAATCACAAAGGAATCCAATCCTGGTACGGAGGAGAAAGGTAACTGGCCTAATAAGAACACGGGGAAGCGGGGTTCTAGCACCTGGGTTTGACCCCAAACACATGTAGTCGTTTAACCACCAGTCAAGTATATGGCTATTCCTATGTTAACGTAGTTTGGACAAGTATGCGATCTCGTATTTGGCATGGTTACATGTCACTAACATCACAAAATCATTCAGAGTAATACCTTATTTCACTCTACCAATTTTAAATGGGGACTACATACATAGTTCTGTCACGAGAGCTATCTAAACTTCCATTATTGTTATTGAGGCTTACGGTACCTAGCTTCTTTTGTAGGCTAGGTATTTATTAGACATATAAAGGGTCTTGTCTGTATCATGTAGATGTGGTCCTCTTATGGTAGTCGGCGCTATTGTAGAAGTTGTGTATATAAATTGTGAGACTTAAGATGTTGGGGTCCTATGGGCTCGCTTGAGAGTTGATGCCGCTTTCTCTTGAATGTATTGCTGTATTGCTACCATCTTAGTTGCTGGTCTGGGATGATCCTGAGCGTGCTATGTGCAATAGTTCAACAGTAGTGTTCTTCTGACCAATCAGAAGTGCGCGTGGATGTCATAGATCCTACAGTATGGACTGAGAAACATATTCACATGTCGTTTAAGACGCGGTGGATTTTCCAATACTGGAAATAGATAGTATGGGCTATATAGAGGAGTAAGAATTCTTTCTTTGCTCGGCGTTGTGCAGTATGTTCCTGTCCTTGCCACACATTGCTGCCTCAGGTGTCCACCGCCTCGATGCGGAGCAGCGGCGCAACCGCTCCGGAGAACATGATGATACCAACGATAGCGTCGCCCATATCGGGCAACCAGAACAGCCACACTCCCCGTCCTCCTTTTCCCTCTGTTTTATTATTCCTTCCGCCCCTCGCGGATCGCAGCTCATGCTCTCATAGACCATGTCCCGGAGGACGCTGGGTGGAGGCCGCGTGCTGGGTAGTGGGAAGCATCTGTCTCCAGCGGCTGCCCCGTCCCCGTCTCCGCATCACTCGCAGCAGCCTACCACCAGCACCACCACCAGCCTCACCGCTACTAACCATGCTACCACGACGACCACGGCGGCTAGGAGGGCCCTGTCGCCCTCCACTAGCAGCGTCTCGCTGAGCTCCCAGGCCTCTGCGTCTCAGATCTCGTCGGCGGAGACGCAGGATCTCACGTCGCGGATCTCGCTCGAGAATGGGGAAACTTCCATATCGGCGGCCCCGGCGGCTTCCGGGGCTCACTTGGCCTGTCCGATATGTAGTGAGGAGATGGTGAGGAAGCAATCCTCTTTGCGGGAGATATATTTGGGGAACTCTTGCTAACAGGGTTTAAAGGTTACATTGCTACAGCTGAACAGGTAACGACCGGCTTTGAAACATCTTAACGTGCTCCTTATTAATACCTACGGCCTGCAGACACCTCGACGACGCGCACCAGAACCTCGAAGACGATCGACAGGATGAAGTCAAGGACTGGTTCAAAACCCAGATGGAGAAGGCCAAGCGCTTCCAACCGCTGGCCGTCCTGAACCAGAAGCTCAAGGGTCTGGACGTCTTCGAGTCCAACGAGGACTACCTACCCTCCTCCTCCTTCTCAGCAGCCCCTAACCGGCCGTCTGGAAACAACCACGCCGGTCCCTCTGAGCACTCGAGACCCCCCGATCCCGATGAAGTCGTGACGAAGGAACACTGGCAAGCCCGTGGCCCCTACGATGTCTGCCTGGAGCCGACATGCGGGAAGCGACTCAACGCGACCAACGGATGTGTCAACTGCAGGAAGTGCGGGAAGCTGTTCTGCGAGGAACATACCATGTACCAGATGAAGCTGTCGCGGTCGGCGCAGCATGAGCCGGTCAGGGGACTGTGGTGTCGGGTCTGTGAGACCTGCTATAAGTCGAGGGAGGGATATAATGACCATAACGGTATGTTTTCAGGAAGGGATTATCAGACAATGAGATGAGGACGGGAGGTTGACTTGAAGCTAGGCTCCGTAAGGGATCACACCGACGTCTTCAAGGCCGTGAGAAAGCAGACGGTAGATAAGGCGTTCCTGGAGGTTTCGCGCCTGGAGAAGCGGTTGACGCGGCTCACCCAGCTTCTGGCAAATCTGCCGGCGGATCAGATCCAATCTGGAGCGAACAGGCGGTGGATTTCGTGGCAGAACGATCAACGGAAGGCGCTGGAGCAGTCGGTTGTGAGCTGGCAAGATGATTCCAGCGTGTCCCGGTGTCCCTTTTGCCAGCAGGAGTTTACTAGTTACACTTTTCGGAGACACCATTGCAGGACTTGCGGGCGGGTCGTGTGTGGTGATCCGGAGACGGGGTGTTCCACCGAGGTTGGACTGAGCATCCTTTCCAGTATGCCCCCTACCGTTTTGCAAAGTAAGGTCGTTGGAGGCTGCTAACGGTGTTCTAGAAATAGAGGCGTCTTCAGAAAAATCGGCTTCCGGTAAAATCGATATAGATGTCCGACTATGCAAGGAGTGCAAAGCAACCCTTTTCAATCGACGGGACTTTGAAGCTGATGTCATGCGAAAACCGCCCGATGTGAGGGCATATAGCAACCTTGTTCAGTTTGAACGAGGTATAAGACTACTGCTACCAAAGTTCCAGAAACTATTGGCAGCCCTACAGTACGTTGGAACTACTCCGAGGCCCTGTACGATCATGATTCACTAAAAACATCGGCTTGTAGAGACCCAGACAAACCCCCTTCACCAACACAATTGTCAGAGGCATCCAAAGTCCGAAAACGCCTCATTGACTCCTTTTCCCAATACGATGTCGCCGCACGACGCATCCGCGACCTACCCACCCAGTCACCGACCCAGCAGAGGCTCCAAAAAGCCATCTACCAACAAGCCAGCAACTTCCTCCACCTGCACATGCTCCCTCTCAAAACGCTCCCCAAGGTCCTCAAACATGCTACTCCCCACGGACAGCAGCTACCCAACGGTGGCGGCAGCGGCAGCGGCAGCAGCAGCCCCAGTGCTACTCCAAATGGCCGTCCGCAAACCTCTTCTACTACTACGACCCTTGCGCCGATCCAACACCGCAGCACTGGTGGCAGCACCGTCAGCCTCACCAGCGACGACGCCAGTAGCGCCATCTCGGCGCTCGAGGCCGAAGAGAAGGCCCTCCGCGAGCGACTCATCGTGCTCGAGGAGCAGAAGTTCTTCGTGTCGGAGATGATCGCGGACGCGAACCGGCGCCGGCGGTTCGACGAGGTCAGCAGTCTCGCGTTGAACGTGGAGGATCTGAGTCGCGAGATAGATCGCCTGAATGGGATGTTGGGGCAGTTGGATTTTGAGGGGGTGTATACGGGGGGTAGGAGTTTGAGTTCTGGAACTTGAGAATCTGGAACTTGAAACTGAGACTCTTCTCGAGCTGGACTGGACTGGACTGGACTTGAGCTTTGTCCATGTCTACATTTCATCTGGTGAGTTAGCGGGAGTTACCTACCTACTTACCTACCTACCCAACTTGTTTGCTGCTTGCTTTCTTGGTACATTGGTTCTGCGTTCTGCGTTCTGCGTTCTGCGTTCTGCGTTCTGCACTGCACGGGGTACACGGGTTGTTGGTCTTTTTTTTGTCTGGGAACAGTGTAGTTTTACGTATTATTTTTAATTGTGACTAGCGGTCATCGAGCCGAGTTGGATGATGCCTTTCTGTTTTACTTGTCTGTGTTTTACCTCCCCATATACCACCATCACTCATATCGATTAGCTGGCATGGCGTTTGTGTTGTTTATCCTATTTCCATGGGGGTCAGGAG
>NW_027192531.1:1897630-1939302 GCF_041956765.1 Thermoascus crustaceus | reverse complement strand
CGTTCTGTGTGTGATCTTATCTATCTGCTACCCTAGGTTGAGAAAGAATTAAGTTACGAGGCAGATAAAGGTTGAATAGAATTGTTATTAAACTTACTTACGGTCAAGTCATGAAATCCCATGGGAATATTCATTGATCCTTGGTTACATAAGGTAGTCAGGACGCTAACTACCTGAACTATTGTATTGTATTCATAGGTTACGTAGGTAGGTAAAAGTAGATAGATGTAAACAGGTCAGAGCAGACCAGACCATATCGATATAAAAGAGAGACAAGAAAAGAAAGGACAAGACAAGGACAATTCCGGACGTACGTAGGTCAGATCAGATCAGATCTCGAGGACGTATCAGAAAGTGTGTGGACGGACGTATGTATGTATCGTATAGCAATTACACGTGCACCATAAAGCAGAGTCGTGGTGTGGTCATCAGTCAATCAATCAATCACATCAACATGAACGTCAAGAATGAAGTGTGGACGGGAAAAAGGGTAAACAGGAATCTGATGATCGGGAAGCATAATCCAGCCGAACCGACATCCACGAGGCAGTTTTTCATCTTTATCAGGGGTTTTTCAAACATGGGGAGGTGGATGTTTTTGCGGCAGGGCAGGGCAGGGCATAAGCTGGTTGGTCTCAACACACAACACCCATCCCAGCACAAAAATGAATATTCTCTTAGATCCCAATAGGATATTTATTGATTCATTCAGTCAGTCCGGTCTGCCCCATTTGCTTCCTCCCCTTCTTCCTCATCACCATAACCAGCACCGTCATCAACCTGACCATTCAGAGTCTCACCATCAGTGGTACCATTAGTACCATTAGCAGTCTCCCCAAACCTATTCGACTGCGTCCCCGTCTGGGGTTCTCTTTCCTCACTCAACGCCCTCACCATCTCCGTCAACGCCTTCACCTGCTCCTTCAATTGCCTCACTTCAAGCGTACACGTATCGACCTGGACATTCGGCTTCGTCTCCTGCACCTTCTGGCTCCACCCAACGACCCCACCGTCCGTCTCATCGAAATCGACTTCGGCCGCGACGGCCTCCCACTCCTGCACGACTTCGTCGTCCTCTTCGCCGCGGGAACGGTTCCGCTGGACCCGGCGCGCTTTGCAGGTCTCGACGAAGGCGATGAGCAAGAGGAGGGGGGAGTAGAGGATGCCCATGATGTAGTTGTTCAGGCGCTCATAGTAGGATGTGCGGAGCCACCATTCGAAGGGGAGGATGAGGAAGATGATTTCGATGAGGTTGAGGGCTGTATATATTGCATTAGTTGGGGTTGGGCGATAGTGCAGGAGATGAGGTTGATACTTACGCGGTATGAAGACGTTCTCGTCCGGCGCGCGGACGAATTGCATCGTCTTTGCCGCGAAGAGAGCCATGTACTCGTCGACGGCGTTGTCGGCGATGTCGGTGTACGCGCTGTTGTAGAGCGCGATGAGGATGTTCAGGAGCACTGGTCTGTGTTAGAAGCTTTGTCCGAAGGGGTACATAGGCTGATTCGCAACTTACAAACCATGATCAAGAATGTAAAGATGTAGTACAGGATAATGCCAAACGGAAACGCAAAGTCCTGAAAATCGCCGAACTCGGGACTCTGCAGGATCGCGTCCAACATCCCCTGGATGATGGACCCAGTCACGGGCACGTCGAGGTTGGCCTGGTTCAGCCCAATGAAGGCTTGCAGGAACCCGACCAGCACGAAGAACAGCAGCGCAAAGAAGATCAGGCTCTCCTTCATCATGACCTTCAGCACGACGAGCATGACGCCGAAGAAACGGAACGTGTCCAGGTAGAGCATCAGCCGCATCCAGAACATCGGCGCGGAGAAGGCCAGGAAATTGTAGCTCAGCTCGTTGATCTTGCGTCTTGAGAGGTCATCTTCGTCCGGCGAATGCGTCAGAGCAATCATGCGCAGGACGAAGGAGATTGTAAGCAAAGCGTAGAGCGTGGAGTTGAAGGCGTTCCAGAAACTGAAGTAGTACCGCCCGACCTTCCGGAACTTGTTCAACTCGTCACACATGAACCCCAGGGTCATTGTGTAGAGGACCCCCTCGGTGATATCCAGGTTGCCGGACGGGTTGACCGTGTTTATGGCGGCCGTGTAGAGAGCCAGGTATAGCAAGGAAAAGAAGATCTGACACACGTTCTGGTAGACGGGGACCCTCATCCGGTCGGGGTTGACGTGAGCCCAGTAGCTGGGATTGGCCTTGTCCTTGTATTCAATGAAATTGGTCGGATCCTTGTCATCCTGGCAGAGCCAGCCGTGCCAGAGATACTTGATGCATTTCTGATACCCAGAGGATCCGATGACCCTCAATGCATGCAGGTCGACTGCACGCTCAACGACGTTGGCCGGCTCTGACTCTTCTCCGTTTCGGAAGATGGAGTAGCGCTTCAGCAATGCTTGCTGCAGCAAGTACTCCTGGTCCTCCTCTGTCTCGATTCTGCATACATCTGGTTAACAGCCATTGGCAATACAAAGTCGAACTAACATGGGTATTATGCGTACATGCGCTTCGCGATCACTTCGCACGCGAGGGCTCGACAGTCGTGGAGATCAGAATCCCAGAGCTCCACGAGAGCCTGCATCTTGAACCAGCGCAGACATACTAGAAGGCAGTATACAACACATGCTCGATACTCCTCCCCGCCCGCTTCCCTGGCAGTCTGAATCACCTCCTTGGTGATGACCGTGCTGTTTGGGTTGGTGATAGCCGCTGATTCCAGCTCGCAGGGAATGACCTGCTCGATTTGATATTTCAACCGGAGGGCCACCTTGGTGACCTCCTTGGAAGGAAGCGCCGGAGCGATATGGTCGGTGGCATAGGAAGGGAGCACTGCGTTGGGTCAGCAATTGGATCTCTTATCTGCATATAGGTGTCTACAGCATAAGACGCGCGACGCGGGCTCTACTATGACGTACATCGCCTGTGTTCTTCGTGGAAGCGATCCGCGAGAGACGTTCTGCCGCCATCAACGTCAAAGAAATCCCTCCAGTGCACCATGGTGAGCTCGTGCTGGTGCAAATTGAGCAATTGAGAAAACTGGAGAGGAAGAATGGCGGAGGGGCTGGAGTACAGTTGGTGTCCCTCTCCTAGAGTCCATGCTCAGCCGCCAAGCGCCATCTGAAGAGATCGCCCGGCCTTCACTGGCTCCCGATCAGCGGCAGCCAAACCTTGTAAACTGTGCGACGCAAGGGACACTTCATCTTGACAGTCGTGATGTCGACCACTTCCGTTGTCGAGGTATGTTTTTTTCCAGAAGCACTTCTTGAAGCCTCTCCCTGTACCGATTAGATGCTGGTATCAGAGATCAGGCCAGTCCATGTTCATGTGTCCCTGGACTCGCTGTCATTAGCGTGGTCCATCCTCTTATCACCTCCCCGCCCGGATGGGGCCATTTTGCAGATCGATCATCATGGGCCAGTAACATCAAAACCGAGGTTTTGCAGGAGCCCACCAACCCGTAGTAGGCAGTATAGTGAAGAGCGCTTCGTATCAACCCAATTCCCGCTGAGGACGTTTCATTTCGGGAACTTACAGGGAATGCTACCTGGCTGCAGTTAAAGCGAGGTGCCACTACCCAGGACAACGGATTAAATGCTCATGTTAGTCGGATTTTTGCAGTGCTTCAGAGTTCTGGTTTCTCGCCGTCTTCCAGGCTTGCCTTGAAGGCAAATTGGGTATACTGAAGCTAGCTTCAGAAAGGACATTGATATGTACATTGAAATATAAAGATCTAAACAACGTCCATGGAGCCGCAAAATCCCACCGGGGATCTGAGCTACGGGGCATCAGAAGAATCAGAAGAGCTCATCAACATGATACACATTAATCGCTGAGACACCCATCACGGAGGCCACTTATGTGGCCCTGGAGAGTAATCGTTTGCCCCGTCTAGACATGCTTTACTTCCCTGCTTTGACCTTTTCTCTTAACACAAAAAAGCCGTTCCCCTCATCAGTGTAGAATCCCCGTGCTATGCATGACGTCAACCCTGATTTTTGTACTTTTGTCCTTCATTCACATATATCATCCTGCTAGCATATGCAGTCCTTGACGTTGGCTGCCTTGCTCGACTTGGAAGCCTCCGGTCAGCCACACACGCACCACTTAAGGCGCGAAAAGTCGCAGTGAGGTGTCAAATGAAGACATTTATGCCTCCGGAACACCCTCGTCGCTCTCCGACATGCTTTCGTCTCCGCTGACCTCCATGTTCTCACGCTCGCGCTTGTCCATAAGGGCTTGCAGTTCTGCATCATCGTGCTCGGTGACAGCCTTGGGTGCCATCTTGACGACGCATCCTCCGCCAGACTCCTTAATTCTAGTTTCGATGTTCTGGATCGCCTCTTCCAGGATCTTGATGCCCATGTTCTTGTCCAAGCACTGACTGGTAAGCACATACAGCGGGGGAGACACCAGCTTGACTTTGATCTGAGCGTCGGGGGTGTTCTTGGCCTCGGCGGTACGCAGGGCATCCTTGACGGCGTCGATACCGTCGTAGCCGAAACACGTAACTTCGATGTCGGCACGGACCTTCGTTGGGTGAGGGGTGAGCTTCTTGCTGATGTACTGCAGCAGCTCATCCTTGACGACCTGGCTAGGGAACTCGATGTCGTTCCACACGTCAGGGTTCCTGAGAGGTATTAGTCAAATGTCGGTGGCGCAATCAAGGAAGGCTTCCTTACGTGATGGAGAGCTTGAAGGCATCGTGGGAGTGTCCGTATTTGCGGTTCAGCGGCCAGCCGATCGTCTGGTATAGCGTCTCGATCGGGGTCTTGGTCTTCTCTGCGACGTGGCGCATGATCGAGTGGACAGCCTTGCTCTTGTTATACCGCTCCTCACACTTCACTACATCCTCTGGTGATACTCGTCGCTTGGAGAGATCAATGTAACCTGGTAGCAAAATTGAGTTAGTGATGTCTCTTTCCCGGATCCTGCAGCCTCTTGAAATGCGCTTTCTTACCCTTCTCCTTGTCGACACGCAGCACAACGACGACTTCGTTCCGTCCGATACGGATAAGCTTCTGAATACTTCTGATACGTCTCCGCGAAAGCTCAGAGAGCAAGATCATTCCATCGATGTTGTCATACTCGAGCAGCTTTACATATGCGCCCATCTCCGCAATCTATGGGTGGGATAGGTGGTTAGACATCGCCCATTCACTTCACATGGCCTTCAGAGGATCATACCTGCTTCACGTTCACCATCACATAGCTGTCGATCTCCGGATACTTCTCCTCGTAGAAACGGCAGTTGGTTAACGACATCTTGGCGGGGTTGCGCCTTTCCGAGGCGAACGGTCGAAGTGTTCGTGTCGTGATAAGTATGCAGACTTGAGAGAATCAGGTCAGTCTGGTCTTCCAGGAGAATCGGCACAGACGAGCCGAGTTTGAAGACTGCAGAGCTGATAAAGCTGTGGCGTTGGCCGTGAATTTCAGGTGGGATGGATGCACAGTCAAATCACTTTGTGGCGGCCGCAAAACCCACTCGACCTGCGCCGCAGGGATCACGGCGCGGCGCAGCCACCAAGAGCGCAGTCACGTGAGAGCGTTCTGGGCCCGAAGCTTGGAGCTTGCGATCGTCGTGTCCATCACGGTTCTCTGGTATTATCAGTTGCAGTTGATGTGCTGCAATTTCTGCGTTCTTTTCCATGCCCCATGCTGGGACATGCGTGCTTAGCCTGCATAAATTGTCATTGCTCTCAATGTTGGTCTTCATGCTTATCTTTCGCTAACTAGTAGTCCTTAGCTGCCACCTAATGGGGCATTGCGGAGTACGAGGAGTATTTCCAGTCAATCCTTAGGCACCACTCTCTTCCTTCACCACTCCTGTTAACCTCTCTGATACCATCTCTGCGGCTTGCAGCCATGGGGGAACCTGACAATGATCATCCTGAGCGTCTGAGCCAGCTGCGGGAATCCCATGCTCGCTCAGAGGGGGGTATGCCTGGCTCTAATCGGGCCAGGCTGCATCAAGCAGATGGAGGTCGTTCCCTGTGGCATCGACTCGCCAACGTCCTTCGTCCATCATCTCCATTGAACTCGTCAACAGCTCCCGACACGATTGGCAGTGGAGAAGGTGCTCGCGACTTTCATGTCTCCGGGGATGGACCTCGGCCGGATGAGAGGACCCGTCTGCTGGAATCATTCGGTCATCGCGAAAACGTCTGTGGATCGGAGCCTTGCACTCATGGCACATTCTCCCCAAGGCCAGTTACACCAGGGAGTGTTGCTGGCAGCGTAAATTCTTCCCAAGGGACAACGGGGGCGTCACGCATGGGTTCCAGCGGCATCCAATACCCAGTCGGTCGCCCAGATGGGATACTGGACGGAGAGGACATATCCCCAACAAAGAGGCTAGCTCTGGAACATGGTGTGCACTATCACAAGGCTATGTACGTTTGTCGCTTGAGGCTTCGACAGCGATGCTTCACATTATTGAATTGACCCCGAAACTAAGGAGTAACCTAGGTACATATCATATTACATTCCATTCTTCAATTGGATTACTCAGTACCGTTGGTCCTTTTTGCAAGGCGACCTGGTTTCTGCCTTGACTGTTGCATCAATCTATATTCCTATGGCACTGTCCCTTTCGTCGAACGTCGCTCATGCCCCTCCCATCAATGGGCTCTATTCCTTTGCGATTTGTCCGTTTTTCTACGCCATTTTTGGGAGTAGTCCCCAGCTGGTTGTCGGACCAGAAGCTGCAGGCTCCCTCCTGGTAGGGACCGTCATTGAAGCGACTGTAATGAAGGGACATTCGAGCGATGATGACTCCATTACCAATGCAACGGTAGTGGGAATCGTGACAGGCATGGCCGGAGCAATGGTGTTGATCGCGGGGCTAACTCGGCTGGGATTCCTGGACAATGTGCTTAGTCGGCCTTTCCTGAGAGGCTTCATCACAGCTATTGGATTCGTCATCTTTGTGGACCAACTCATTCCGGAAATGGGTTTGGATGAGAGGGCCAGGGACGCCTCACATGTCATCCATGGAAGCACCGTGGACAAATTGGTGTTCGTTTTCCGGAATGCCAAATATGCTCACGGCCTTACCACTGCGGTGGCCTTTGGCAGTTTTGCCATTATCATGCTATTCAGGTCAGTTTCTTTCTTCACATCTCCAAATTGACGGATTACTGAAACAACAATGCTGTAGGACTATGAAGAGACACCTCCAACCGAGATTTCCTGTAGTCGCTTATTTCCCCGACCGCTTGCTTGTCGTGGTGGCGTCAGCCATCCTTGCATGGAAACTTGGCTGGGACAAGAAGGGGCTGGAAATTTTGGGCCCAATGGAAGATAACGGCAACGGGCTGTTCCAGTTCAGATGGCCTTTCCTTCTTTCCCATATGCAGCACGTCCGCACTGGAATGAGCACTTCGTTCATCATTGCGATTCTTGGGTTCTTTGAATCATCTGTTGCCGCCAAAGGTCTAGGTGACGGAGCTCGCGATGGGATCAAGGGCATGGGAGTAAGTCCAAATCGGGAGATGGTAGCTTTAGGTGTGGCCAATGTTGTTGGTGGTTGTTTTATGGCCTTACCTGCATTCGGTGGTTACGGGCGGAGCAAAGTAAATGCTTCCACCGGTGGGCGGACACCCATGAGCAGTATATTTCTCAGCATTATCACGATTATCTGCATCGTATTCTTATTGCCGTACTTATTCTACCTTCCTGTGAGTCCCGATATCTTCTTGACTCCGTTTCCCCGCTGACAACTTCCAGAAAGCTGTTCTCTGTTCGATGATATCCGTTGTCGCCTATTCCCTCATTGAAGAATGTCCTCATGACCTGAAATTCTTTATCCGATTGCGTGGCTGGGGAGAGCTGATTCTGATGGTGCTCATCTTCCTGGCGACAATCTTCTATTCCCTGGAACTTGGAATCGCACTTGGCATTGGTCTGTCCGTGCTGATTCTCATCCGTCACTCCACGAAGCCCCGAATCCAAATTCTAGGCAAGGTTTCCGGAACGCCAGATCAGTTTGAAAATGCCGAGCTCCACCCTGAAAGGGTTGAGTTTATTGAAGGCGCGTTAATTGTCAAGATCCCAGAGCCCCTCACCTTTGCCAACACTGGGGATCTCAAGAATCGTCTTCGCCGTCTTGAATTCTACGGAACGAATCGAGCCCATCCGGCTCTTCCTCGCGTCAGGCAACCTGAGCACAACAAGAATATAATCTTTGACGTCCACGGTGTCACGAGCATCGACGGTTCTGGGACTCAGGTTTTGTATGAGATTGTCAAAGCGTACGTGGATCGTGGAGTGAGAGTGTTCTTCTGTCGACTCCCACATCCAAAGAGTGACGTGTTCCGCAAATTCGAGAAGAGTGGCATTGTTGAAATCTGTGGGGGGATGAGACACTTCGTGACGAGTGTCGACGAAGCCCTCCGGCTGACTGAGGTGGAGGAGATCTAGAACGACAACAATAACGGTTATGAGATTGGAATATTGGAGGTTTGTCCTCAAAAATGGGCGTTTAGACTGAACAAAGAGGACACACTGCCCACCCGAAACAACGTTACGCGGACGGATCATTACAGAATCATTCCGAAGGAAGAACATGACGAGCTACCCAAACACCTCAAGAAGAAATTGATCAGAGATGAGACATCATACACTGGCATCCATGGAGTTTGGATTGAACGGACAATACATGCGGTTGTATGTAATAGTCATTCCTTGCATTATTGAAGCCCCTAACCTGTTAATGATTGACGATGGCCGGTACATGACATGGCATACATAATTGGAATTGCATTTGAATTTCTGACTTTAGAATGGTTCTTTCTTCTTGATCATGTTGATTTGGAATCAATAGCAATGAGTTCCTGTGTGATAAAAACAGCTCAGAGAGTATTCACTTGTTCTAGTTCTATGTCACAAGCCATTTTTTTTTTCAGATTTCATTCCGTTCAACACAAGGGCAATTTAAGGATATCTCAATTTTCATAAGACTTCTTTTTCCTCATAAAACACGGTTCTAACGGCGCATCTGCGCCCAAATCCACCATCCATGCATGCATCTCAGTTTCGTATCGAGTATTCATCGTTTTCTCGGTTTTGTATCAAGGGTAGTACATACGAGGAGGCCCCTTGGTGTGATGGATTGAGAGGGCTTCCTTTTCTTCCCGGTCAAACCAACCTCCTCACAGGGGAAAACGCAGTGCTGTCATCGTTGAGACGGGATTGAGACCAGGATTGCATTCGGATCTGCGGAATCCGGATGAGACTCAATGACAGAAAAGAAGAAGCAGAATGGTATGGTTATCTATTTGCCTGACTCTGTCCCTAACTAGGTAGGTAGGGGTAGGGAGCGATTAAACCTGCGTTGTTGGCTTGCTGAGGGAAAGGTTGTGGGAAGACGGATTGGCGTCTGGAACGCATGCTGAGCTTGCGCGATTGAGTTTTTCGGTCTGTGGCTTTGGCGACTAGTTTTGTCTGCGCAATCTCCCTGGTGTGTTCCTCCGGCGGAGACTGTCTTGCATCTCTTTACAGAGAAATGAGCCGTACTAGAAAACGAAGGAAGCATGCCGTCTGTTATTCCGTCCGGAGAATAGAAACGAGCGCAATGCACGTTGCCTCTGAGGTAATGGATGGGATGGCTCTCTCTCTTAGGAATCCTGCTTATTGTCTGTGGATATATCCGACACTTCACATCCTGCTTGTTCACGTCTTCCGTTCCCCAACGCCAACCTGACCAACAGCTCTGCGTATCAAAGTCCTCAGCAGACTCTCGCTGGCTCTCAAAACCAGACGATCTCTCCTTCTGTCTGGATCATCATCAAAGACCGAATCATCCGCAGATGCTGCACCTCTGCGACCAGGATTGGCGATCAATTTCGCCCTTCCCTCGCCGCCGAGGACGAAGGCACCACAGGCGACTTTGGTCAGTCTCACATGCTCATTCGCATTGGCCTGGCTTTCACGATGTGCTAGATCCTGTAAATTCAATTTCATGGCGAGATGCTTGTCGAGATAGGAGGACAGCGATACCAGGAACGGAGTTGACGGTTGATCTTCATCTTGAACGAGCTTCTTCGTCCTGCTGGACTTGGACTTGGACACGTCGATGACGAACGAGGCGAGTGACTCCCGGGGGAGATTCACGTCCATGGATCTTAGCGCCGGTGCGATAGATGGGGAGAATGAGAGCGTCAATTGCATCTCCTTCATCACGTCCTGAAGAATGGTTCGAGAAGTAGTGGTGGAGGACTGTAAGTCATCTCCGAGGGAAATCAGCTCCGCAATGTACGCCTCCAGCGTGGCGCAGAGGAAATTGGACGGCAGACGGAGCAAGGAGCAGTAGGTGTCGAAATTCGTAGACAGAAAGGAGATGAATGTCTGTCTGAGGGAGTTCGGAAGACGGGTCATGAGTAGTGGGAGATAAGTCGACTCCCCTCTTTTTCCCTTCTTCCCCTTTTCCTTTCGGCCAACGTCTTCGTCGTGGTAGCTATACCCGTCCGGCCCAGCCAGCAGCGCAGCCTTGTAGGTGACATTCTCATAGTCCAGAACCACCAATATCCCGAGTGCGTTCTCAGCCGCAATAGGGTCCTGCTGCTGCTGCTGAAACAGCCGATCTGGATCTTCCAGCTCTTCCAACAAAGAATCCTCCTGCTCCGCACTGGCGCTCTCCGACTCATTCCAGTACGACCAAGTCGGGATCGTCAGCCAACGACACGCTCTCAGAGCTCCCGCTTTCGCGAGCGCGTCATCGGATGGAGCAATATTTTGTCCAATCTGGACACCTCTCAGGACGTCCCCCGCGAGCAGGTCCCGGAGCCGCTCCGAGTAGGCCTTCAGAGCAACGGGATCAAGGAGGGTTTGAAACTCTTTCCCATGGTGAAGGGGGGAAAGGCGATGGAGGGTCCAGGAGGTGTTTAGAAGATGTTTGGGGTTTGGGAGGGCCATTGTTGTTGTATTTTAAAAATGTAATAAAAAATATGATATCTTTTTCAGATAGTAATTTCGATGCAAGTTACATTTTTTTTTCTTGAAAAATTTATGTATCTCAGGCAAACTCCAGACCCCCTGTTGCGTTGCACTTAGTAGATGTTAGTAGTCTGCGCGACCTGTTCGTTCCGTCTTGAGGTTCTGGAACGCGATGCCCGGGCCACCATCAACAACGACGCAAACAGAGCAAACACCGCATCTCGAAGACAGAAGGACTTTAGGGCCTAGGGCTAGGGCTGAGAGCGCAAAGCGCAGCTGTATCCATGGACGTGTTTCTCGGAGACGCGGCAGGTGCCTTGGTCACCCGAACCCTAGAATAAAAATAGAAATATCATGTCCCATTAGATCAGGCAAGAGCAACGGCCTCCTGCTACCCAATACGTCGTATTGAGGCAGTATAAACCCCCCTTCTTTTTCACCTTACCCTCACCCTTCTTCTCGTTCTTTTAAGATATCCTCCGCACTGCAGATGGAGATCACCGCCAAGTCAAGGCCAGATATATACAGAAACCCGATACGGCATGATCCTGTGCACAGCGGTCTAACCGCATCAGATCAGCGGGATTGTTGGAGGTGCACCTTGAGGGCGATAGACAATACATCTATCCCAGGACCCAAAATTTTGCTAGTTGCGTAGCTATTCCTCCAAGGGCTGAACTGAATTGGGAGGAAGTTGATGCAGATCTTACAAATCAAAATAGTAGCATCAAAGCTAGGGTCCCTACCTGTCAAGGTATGGTATCTCGGATACAGCCAATGGTTCTAAACTCCTAATTCAGCAGCGCTTACACCGTACCTAGGTATATTCCCGCTAGATGAATGCCCTAAGATAGCCCTTTATGTAACTAAGCAGTATAAGTATAATTTCACTTTGTATGTAGATATTTTTTTATTTAAATAGAATGTCAATGCTGCTAGGCGATCTAACTACCTACCTCCTCCATACACCATGCGCAGCGAGAGACTTTCATCCGAAATCTTATAGGACGGGATAATCTGTCGAAATCAAGGCAGTATCCATTAGGTAGCAACAGAGCGTGTCGTATCGTCAAGGTAGGGTATGTGGTTGTCGAATTGCATGCATAGTATAAGGGACCTTCTGGCTATTAAGCTCATTTAACATAGCAGCCGTGGGGTTTTGTCATTCTTCTTCTTCTTCTTCCTCTAGGAGCAGTAGACTTTATGGACTGGGGAATACATAAAATACCTATCTAACGATAACTGTAACCGTCGAGGCTTGTTTGAAATTCTTTCTCACGTTCCGTCGGTCCACCTTCGGACAGTCTTCTACTTTACTTCCCTCTTTTCTTTTCTTTTTGTGAGTGACCGGTTCGAGGGTTTCTGTTTTCCCAAGGTTTGATCTCGAGAGTTTTCTACGATACTGGAATTGTGAAGGTTGTAGTACCTCACAGTGCAATACGTTTCTATGACATACCTCCCTAGAAGGCCATGTCAAGACGGTCATGAGTTCCGTCTTTCAGTACACACCCAGTCCAGGTTGGTCTCATTATTCGGATGTTTCGATCTAAATGCGAAGACTTTCTTTTTCGACTCTCCCGAAGCAGTTAGTGATAAGTATCAGTTTAGTACCCGACCTAGGGTTTACGGAACAGAAATGAATGGGGTTTGCTATCACGATTCCATAAAAACATACCCACTAAACCAGACAAAAATATACAAAAAGCAGACGGAAAATTTCCTTTTGGAAAACACTTCGATTCGTGTATTAAGTACGCCAAAGTAACAACCGTATATGTAAACAATACACTAGAACCGCCCACTTTACCGGATGCAGCCGAATTTATAACCAACAAAATAGAAGCAAAAAAAAGGTCACGCACGCCAACCGGCCCGATTACGACAATCCTGGCATCCAAAAAGTATAGGGACACCATTCCAAACCCATATACTCTCTATATCATGCGGCACCGCTCGTCGCGCACTCAACTCCTCCCGAGCAACGTCGAACCAGATGTCCCGTATACCTATAGAGTGATGATGTCCATTTGTATCCGTACCGAAATCAAAAATCAAAGAATTCCTCTCATCGCGTTCGTTTATCATTAAGTCGTGATGGAAATTGTGCATGAAATCCCTCCGTTGCGCCCGCTGGTTCCCGCCGTCGCCGATCTCCGCCGAAAAGAACTCCACGATCCGTGCAAAGGGTGAAATGGTGAGCAGTGAGCCGATCCAACTGTCGTCAAGAGCGCCGCCGGTCTGCTCGTCCGGGGGCACAGTGTGTCGCAGGTAAGAAACGAGTAGTTGCATGCAGTGGTGGGTGGAGATGAGGGTCGAGGTGTCCGTGAACGGGGGTGACTGGAGTATTTTGGCTTGCAGGGCTCGGTACATCGTTCTGCGTACGTGTGGTGGGATGGGCACCGGAAGCCGCCCTGCCTCGAAGTCGCGCAGAAGACTATTCCTGTGCTCTCTGCGAGCTTCGGCATATGTTTCCAGGAAGAAGAGTGCACAGTACCTGTAGTCGCAGGCAAATGGATCAGAAGAAGCCGCAGGAAGGGTGTAAAGAGGGGCGCTCACATCAACGGTGTAAGGTTGAACCACACGCTTGCTACCCCTCGTTTGAAAAAAGCATTACGCTCGCTCTTCGAGGGGAAGTTTGTCTTTATGAACGTTGTTTCGCTGTGCATGAATCTATCCATCACCCGATCTGCAAGATAGTAGCACAGTCTCGAACAGAGTTTCTGCCGTCGCCGCAGGCTGTGCAGGTATCTGAACGTATATAAATGGCCGCCCCTCGCGCTCTTTCCGGGAGGGAAGAGATCCGACAGGAGCATCACATCGTCTTCCGGATTTCGAGTATAGGTCCTCTCCTTGTCGATCGGGGACGGAAGCGTTCCATGTCGGCGGTCACGGAGGTACTGCCGAGCGATCGACTGCTCATGTACCGTCAGAAGCTCATAGAATGCGCGGCAGACGAGTCTCAAGGGCAGCAGGTCCCGGACGCTGCATTGGGCGAATATCTTTATCTGGATCTCGACGGGAAGCAGATCCCAAGGCGAGGATGTCGGCGTGAAACTGACTTCTCCGGGGCTGTGACTCGAAGTGCGGTTAGCAATGGACACAAAGAATTGTATTGCAAGCTTCCGGACGACGAGCAGATCTGTGCAGGCAGTGGTGAGAGTACCTTGGCGGTATGTCTGGGTCCCTTTTGTAGAAACCTCCCCTCCCTTTGTGGACAGCAGAGCGGAACTTCTTGGCGTTGAGTATCAAATGAAAAAGTGAAAGCATCGCAGAGCTTGTCATCAATGCACAGAAGCCCAGCTCCGCACCGAGTCCCTTGGATAGACCGATGGAGAGCTGGTGTCTCTGGCTTTGGGGATGGCGGAGCAGCAGCATTCAAGGACGGCGTTGACTAAGCGCCGTCGGCTTCGGCCTTGTGTCATCCTTTCGCATGCCTCAAACAACCGGCACGAACTGGGAGTTGGGGCCATTGTCGGAACATAGACAAGGAGGATTTTTCTGAAACATCGTCGAGTCTGCAGTTCGTTCTCCTCTTGAGAGTTGAGCTGTCAAGCCGCAAAAGACGCGCCAGCGGCTGATCGTGAAGCCCCATTCGTGGTCCTGTCACTTGGCTAGGACATCGGCTGCGGACTAGCAGCGCTTTCAGCACCTATCATCCTCTGAACCGTTCCCCTCAGATCATTAGAAGCTAAAAGCAAGCGTTCCTGCGGTATATATAGAGGCGTGAAGCGAAATGTGACACAAATGATGCACGCACTAGCTGTCTCAAGTCGAGTGCATCCTTCGCGACCGGCTCTTGTTTCAGAGTCGCATGCTACTAAATATCATGAAGAATTATTGAAATTACGTATTTAAGAAAAATAAAGACTGAAATATAGGTATATCGGGGGTGCTGTTAAAATGAACATCGAAGTATACATAATCAGTCGATTAGGTAGATGCTAAATTTAGGTACAGGAAGCACCGGGGTAGAAAATACGCAGTAATACTTCAGGCTTATATCAAATTGATGAATCCCTCTACACCGTACGCTGCGCATCAATATCATCATCTGCTCCCTCTCCAGAAGGAACCTGAACCGCCCCCTTCCGCACCATAATAGCCAACACCTTCCCTCCCAGATCCTCCCTAACCTCCCAGCCCTTAACCTCCGCGCCCAACTTGCTCTCATAAAACCTCTCCGCCTTTCCTCCATCTGACTCCCGCGAACTCGTGAGTAGCATCACCCTCCGTAAATGTGGCATTTTGGCCACGGACAGCGTCTCCGCCACGCAGTCCAGCAGCCACGACCCCAGCCCGCGCGACTGGTACGCGGGGAGGACGTACACGTCCGTCAGGTAGGCGAAGGTGACGGTGTCAGTGATGAGGCGGGCCATGCCGATCTGTTCGACTTCGTTCGGGGCAACCGAGTTGTCTGCATGGCCGTGTGATGCGCTGGTTTTGTTGTTGTTGCTGCGGTTGTATCTGTAGACGCCAAAGCAGAGCGAGCCGTTCAGGATCTGCCGGAGCTCGTCTTCCGGGAAGGGATTCGCCCAGTACAGAAAGTCCATGGCGTAGGCAGCGTTAATGGCCTGGATGGAGAGAAGGCGCGGGTCTGTGGAGATGATGAATTCTTCTTCTTTGCCATTGCCCTTCTTACTATCATCGTCATTATTTTTAATGTCCTGGCGTTGCGAGCATCTCCAGGTGCGGGGCTGGATGAGGGACGAGGGCGGGAGGGACATTATAGATCAACCAGCTTTCCGTGTTTCTTATTTTCCTTTTGTTTCCCTGTCGCTGATTTGTCCCGGTCCTTATAGTATTACCACTGGGTTCGTCTTTGTCGAATTGGAGCGGAAGATGTATTTCGATAAAGAGAACTAATTGTGGTCGTGGATCGGCGTTGTGAACCTTGTATGTATAGCTCGAAGCTTGGTCATGGTACCGAACCAAGAGGATAGCTTCGGATGTTCCCCCATCAGAGACGGGTCTCGTATAAAGGCACCTTGGTCAATGGATTAAGTACGTTTGGAGATCGATGCCTAGTATGGATGGAGATTAAGTAACAAGGATTTCTTTTTCATTCAATATACGTACAACTGCAATACGGGCCCAGAAGACCTATCTAGAACACACCCTGCTTCATCAAAGCTCCGCTGGGTGGAACATCAACGTCCACAGGGCCAAAATATTCCTGGAAAATCTTGGCCAGCAGCGTATCCGTCAGCCTCATGTGCTCGCCAGGGACGGTCTCAAAGTCCAGCTTTCCTTGCTCGTCCAGGGCCTTCAGGCCTAGCCAGTCGTCCTTGTATAGCTGCCTCTCCCTCAATGGGGTGACCTTTCCGCTCGTCATGTTGACTTCCGCGAACCACGCGCTTTCTTTCGGGACGGCCGTGATGTCGTCCTCGAACATGAACATACCGAACCGGTTCAGCTTCATCAAGTTCTCTCGATATGTGGAGTTCTTCACCTCCCGCTCATTGTTGATATCCGCCAGGAAACTGCTGTGTTCGAGGTACGCATCGAGCTCCTCGGGGTCGCGGAAGTATTGCGCGGGCACCATGTGCCCCTGGACAAACTCGGTCCAAGTTCCAGACCGCAGCAGGGCCTCAGCACCACGGCAGAGCCAGTCACTAAAGCTGCAGGATTGGAAGTGGGAGATACCGTTATGCTGGCTGCCAAAGGTGACGAGATTGCGGACAGGCGGGAAGTTGCATCGCTCGACGTAGGCACGCAGGAACTGTCCGCCCTGCGAGAATCCCAGCGCGTTCACAGCTGGTGCAGTGCTCAGAATCGGGTCTGAAGCGAGCTGCTCACAGACCTGCGCAACCTGTTCTGTGACATTCCCTAAGAAGGTAGCCTGCTGGTCGCCGGACGGAGAGTCGGCCAGCTTGATAATGTGCACGTAGGTCCCCGGGTTGACCTCCTCTGCAAGTGACGCGACCGCCTTGAGCCCATCGCGAGCATAGTTATCACCAAGTCCATGCCATATTATCAGCGGAAGAGGAGTGAGCTCGGATTCTGTGGTACGAAGGGGAGGTCTCGAAGGTAAAGCTGCGGAGAGGGTAAAGAGCGTGAGGAGGGCGAGGGAGCACGGCAGAGAGAACATGGCTGTAGGTCAGTACGGTCTGTAAGCTTCGGGCCGGGTCCTTCTCGAGGACTGAAGATAGAGACTACCTACTCAGCTCAGGGGACAGACTCACGACTGCGAGGTGAAGAGCTGGAGTTGAGGATGGAGATGGAGCAGATGTTGTAGAAGATGCGGAGCTTGGAAGGGCGGTCGGCAGCCCGAGGGCGATAAGATAGGCTCGCAGGCCTGGGATATCCTTCCCTTCCAACCCTGTCTACCTTACGCAGGCAATTTCATCGCGACTTTGAAATTTTTATTTTTATTTTATTTTCTACTACATGAATCAAAAGCTGTATGCGTGGCTGTTCGTTCTTCCCCTCTTGTTGTGGCCGCAATTGTTGCGCGGCTATCTCTTAACCTCTGTGCCGACAGCACTCTGCTGATCTCCATACTTCCGATTAATTCCAGAGATCTTTAGTCCAAAGGAATACTAATATTTGCAAAGGCTTTTCTTGGTCTCTTGCTTGGTGATTTACAACGACACCCCCTTTCCATGCCGTTTGGCGCGGGGAATTTGCCTGATTCTTTTTTGGAATACTTTTTTCTACCCAGGGTTATGTCTACCACGGAAACGCCGGGATAGCCGTCGAAACTTGGATTCCAATCGTTCTTGGTTCCATTATTTCTCAGGAAAGATGCGGGATGGATGTATTAAGGCCAAGCCATCCGGAAGCCTTAGCAACAACAATGACAAGCCATCCCGGTGGACGCGGTTCCGAAGTCAATCTCGGATGAGACCAGCCGATGATGATGAGCCACAGTACACAACTACCCCGGCCTTCTTCTTCGATATCACCTTGATTCCGTTAGACTGACCGCCTTCCAGGGACTGGTGGTTTGCGTCAACGGCTATTCCTCTTGTGGCTGCGACTACGGGGCCCCTGGCAAATGTCATGTCTATCGCTGCGTTAGTTACGCCATGGAGGAACAACATATTATCTGATACTGGCAATCCGGATGAAGACCCACAGCAAGCAGGATTCGATGACCCTCGATGGTGAGAGTGCCAGCGATAATGCTAAGAGAGGCTCTTACAAATATCAATAACTCGCAGGTCTATTGCCCTTAATGCTACCTCTCTGGCCTGTGGAGTCATCGGAAATGTCTTTCTTTTGTTTAACTTCACGCGAGTAATACGATACATCATTGCATTGCCTGCTTCTATCGTCCTATGGTTTCTGGCAACAGGGATAGTAAGCTGCTGTCCCTCCAATTGTCTCTCATGAAAGATTTCTCTGACTGTCTATTATCAGCTAGTTGGGACCACGGTAGGCATGTATGTATACGATCCTCCAATTTCACCTGACCAGACATTCTCCCAGGGCTACTGGAGTGCTGTTGTTGCAGCAATCCTCTACTTCATACTCGCCACGATCCTGATGATCAACATGCTGGGCTATTTTCTTGGGCATTACCCGCAACATTTCTCCCTGACAGACGACCAGCGGACCCTGATTTTGCAGACGACGGTGTTCTTTATCTGGCTTACAGTTGGCGCTGCGGTCTTCCAAGAGGTCATGAGTATCACGTTTGCAGAGGCTCTATACTTCTCAGATGTCACTATCCTCACATTGGGATTCGGCGATGTAATCGCCCCAAATGATCTCAGTAAGGGACTAATATTCCCCTACGCTGTAATGGGCATTATCATCCTGGGTTTGGTTGTGGGAAGTATCCGTCAATTTGCCATGGAGGTGAACTACGACAACGTCATCAAGGCTCATTTTCAGCGCAAGCGACAGAGGACCCTTCAGCGGTCTATAACCATCCCGCGCGACGATGAACGGGATCTTGAGAACATACTTCGTCGCCAACGGATAAAACGACGTGGACGTAGCCGCTCGATGTCAGGGCGCCGCTATGGAGAGAAGCACCGAAAGCAACCGATACGCAGCACAATCCATGCTGTCGGCCGCGTCGCAGCAAACAGGCCTAAACTCCTCGTGATGAGGGACGAGAAGGACCGGTTCGACGCCATGCGTGCCATCCAGAGTGAGACGATGCGCTTCCAGCGCTGGA
The DNA here is from genome assembly GCF_041956765.1 of Thermoascus crustaceus. Taxonomy (NCBI): domain Eukaryota; kingdom Fungi; phylum Ascomycota; class Eurotiomycetes; order Eurotiales; family Thermoascaceae; genus Thermoascus; species Thermoascus crustaceus. The sequence goes on along the minus strand of NW_027192531.1, from coordinate 1,920,227 downwards.
ACGCCCTCATCCTCAGTCTCATCGCCTTCGGGATCGTCTGGACCTGCGGCGCCGCCGTCTTCTGGCGCCTCGAGTCGATCAGATACTTCGACGCACTGTACTTCGGGTTCTGCTCCCTCCTGACAATCGGATACGGTGACATAACCCCCAAATCCAATGCAGGGAGACCCTTCTTCATCGTTTGGTCCCTGATCGCCGTGCCAACCATGACCATGCTCATCTCCGAAATGAGCGACACGGTCGTCGCCCATTTCAAGCATGCCACCGGCTGCTTCGGAGACTGGACTATTCTCCCGCGCCTCAGCGCAAGCAAAGAGTTTATTTCCAAGCATCCCCGACTCCGTGATTTCCTGCAACGACGCGAAGAAGAGAGACGCATCGCGCGAGGGTTCCAAGTCGGCCCGGAAGTCGACGACGGGGACTCGGAGGAAGGCAACCATACTAGTACTTCCAACAACCTGCACCTACACAGGAGACAGACGCTCGAGCAACTAGCGCAAGAACCAGCCCCCACGGAGCAGCAGCTCGCCCGACAGCTCGCGTTCGCGATCCGGCGGACAGCAGACGACATGCGCACCGGCGAAGCCAAACGGTACAGCTACGAGGAGTGGGTTGAGTTCATGCGACTGATCCGGTTCACGAACACCACTGCTCCCGGTCCTGATGGCCTCGCGCACGACGAGGACGAGTACGGCGTGGTCAATTGGGACTGGATCGGGGAGAACAGTCCCATGGTGGCGGAGCAGACCGAACCGGAGTGGGTGCTTGATCGGTTGTGTGAGAGTTTGATGCGGTATCTGGATAAGAATGTCTCATCTAGAGATGAGCAGAATAATGAGGAAGAAGAGGCCGTGTTGAAGAAAGAACGAGATATCGGACTGCAAGAGGACGAAGGGGTCCAAACCCAAGGTGTCGAGCCCTCTGCGGCAGAAGAGCAGCCAGACGACGACGACATGAAGAATACGACTCCAGTCACCGCTGATTGGGCTGGAGACAATCGACCTCTTTCATCCAGTGCTGTCGACTCGAAGGCTAGCATCGCACATCCAAACTCCTAGTCGGCCTCTTTCACGCCCACGCCTCGACGAGGCCCGTTCAGGAACCCGCCTGGTGGTAATCAAACCGCAGATCATCCAGCGCGACCTCCATCGCGAGATAGAGGAGCTTGACCAGTCTATTTACCAAAGGAGGTGCAAGGTAATGTGAGACAGCTTAACCGACTCGTTGTCATGTGTTCAAATGGGTTAGGTAGGTATGTACAGTATACGGTGTATATACGTATATATATGGATTGATGGATGTGTGAATCTAATGTATTTACGGGCTCATGTTGGTCAATACTCATTTTAAATGCTTAAAAGCTATGATGATTTCCTAATTGCATTTAGAAGACTGTTCAATCGAATACGAAATTTCTGGACATAGTGAGTAGTAGACACAAATGAACAATAGCAGAAACACGAGAAGAATCTTTATGGAGATTTGAGGCGGACAGACAGAATATTCTGGATATATACCGCAGAGAAGAAACAATCGCGAAATAAATAACGGGAATGAATGGAAAGAACAACAGTTGACATGGACCATTATCTACCGTCGAAAAGGAGTTCTGAAGATAGGCGCTTGCTCCCCTTCATCAGCGTAGATGTTCCCAAACGCTCCATTGCGATTTCCTCCTCGACCATGCCTACCCAGTTGAATACATCTCATGCTGGTAACATTCTTCTCGATCCCTGAGGACAATGGCTCGCTCATCGCCAGCGGATCTGGTGACGATATTTTCCGTTCTGAGAAGGGTGACTCACTTGGTTGGTTTTGTATACTGAACAACGGACCTAGGGAGGTCGACGATGCGAAGAAGGCGCTGGACAAATTGCTTTGATTATCTAATCGACTACTGGACAGGATTGCGTGCTTTCCCTTCTGCTGCTGGCCAATCACCGGAGAAAGGAAGTCCATTGTTGAAAACACGCTTGGTGATCGAATGGTTCGAGGAGCGTTATTGTGGACGGAGATCTGGGCCAGTGAGTCGTCGAGAAACTCTCTCATCGGATTCAGGTGGGAGAGGAAGTCTGTTTCCGATTTTGGTTGAGCAGAGGTCCTTTCCTGCGATGGCTTTGGGTTCAAGTAGGTATTTGCGGAAGTTTGGATGGTGGGCTGCGTACTGAATGATGGTGCAGTTGCAGTCGGGCAGGTATCTCGAAGTAATTGCTCTTCGAGGAGGCTACTCTTGTCTGTTCTGGCGTGTGTTGCTTTGTTGCTGGATGGTGAATACCTTTTTTGGCGTTGAATATCATCTTGGGTTCTATTAACATGTCCATGTCCTTTTGTCTGCTCAGATGTGAGGGCAAATCCAGTCCAGGATTCGAGTTTATTGGCCTGAGTGACTGGTTCAGGAACAGATTGGATAGACTGCCCGAAGAACTTCGCACCAGAATCGGTATTACCCACTGAACCAAGAGACGCATTTTGTCTTTGGCTATCTCTGGTAGTTATATTTATCCGTGTTGGTTCTTCGAATCGGGATTCTAGATTCTCAGAGCGCAACACCGACCTGTTATTTTTGGTGAATGCTAAATCTCTGGAGATCTTATGTCTAGTCGCTGGAAGCCATCCGGAATGCTGGTTACTTGAGAGAGATTGTATGTTTGTCAAGGAGTCCTCGTTATCTTTTGCACTGCGAATGCTTCTGCCGGAGTACTTTCCTGAAAAGAACAGCGATGATTTCTTGGTTTGCTTTGGAGTTTCTAGGAATGTCTTGTCTCCGACATACTTTGGTTTTCTCTTGTATATACCCTGTGTTTCCAACCTGGGGGAGCTGATACTCAATCTTCCTTCCCTTTCCGCAAGGACCTGGTCATCCAGTGTAAATCGATGACGCACTGGTGGTTCTTTAGTTTGAGAAATGGATGAAGAGCTCCTGGGTTGGGATTGACTAGGAAAACCAGGGGACTTAGACCTTGGACTTCTTGAATTCCAATATATTGAGTGAGCCGTATTAATGACTCCGCCAGTGGTGAGTTTCTGAGAAGGCGTTGAAAAGGGGACACTAGACGCAAATCTAGCAGATAGGCGATCAGGATCCAGATGCCTCAGTTCAACTAGGTTATCAGGAGAGGTATTGGAGGCGATCGATGGGCAATTAGGGATTCGAGAGCTTGCCCCGCGACTGCTTGCTCGTTTCCTGGTACCTATCGGATTGCCATTGTAAACTGCTTCCTCTCGATCCAGAAGCATCGACTCAGAAGACTCTTGACTAAGCATGAGCTTCTGGCTGTCAGACTGTAACTTTGAATTCGTTCTATATCCGTTTATCCTTATGCTTATATCCCCAAGTGTGCTTGTATCTGAAGGCTCGTTTCCCTGACGTTTCCTTCGAAGCGTAGTATGGAACTCGGGCGAGAATACCTTCGCGACTGGTGCAGCCTGCCTTCTCTGATCGTCTTCTGTTATCTCCCTCCTCTTTCCTACCATCTCCCTCTCAGCGATGGATGCAAATGTCATCCTCAGTGGACGAGAAGCTGAAATAGCGGCCCAGTCGCCTTGACGCAGTAGCTGGCGCTTCAGATCTTCTAACTGGGATGAGGTTTGGGGTCGCTTGCGGGGGCCCTCGTGATAAAGAGTGTCCTTTTGAGTAAAATCTTGACTCCTTGACTGCACGCGTGATTCTGTCTGCCTGTTCGAGCTCCTATGCTGATTGGAACCCGCCTCATGCGGATGTTGGAAACGGTTATTGCCTTCGAAGGATCTGGAACGACGCTTTGGTGCGTGCTTTTCATGCGAGTGACATGGCTGCACATGAAGAGAATCGTCTGTTCGTCTTCTTTTCGCTGTTCTGCGAATCTCATCCTCTGGGGTGGCGTCAGAACGGTCCGCCGCGCTCGGTGTGAATTGTCCGGAAACCTTACGTAGTGGCTCATGGGGTGTAAAGAAACGAAGCGGGGATGCTTGATAAGCGTCATTTCGAGCCTTTAACCTGGCCTTTGCGAAGTGTTGCCTTTGGCTCCAGGACAGTGAACCAGGCTTGTTGCGAGAATGGCGATGCAGGCTGCCTCCGGTCCAGTTCATGAGAAAAAAAGGGCTATTAGGCTGCTGAACGGGGGGAAATGGTGCAAGTGTGGAAGATATAATGCCGTTGCTCTAGCATTGAAAACGAAGATGGTACATCAGATCAGATAATAGCGAAACCTTGGAGACGAAAAAGAGCAGAATTTTGGCATATCTGCTGGAGACGTTTGCTGGACTGCGGGTTCCGAAGGAAGCGACTCTGGATGGTTCCGGACGGAACCCCAGCGAGGCATACAGAGTGCACGGCCATGAGGGTAGGCCAGTCCTGCATTCACCATAGTTGCATCCCTTGACTGTGACAAGGTCAACCCACCATCGTCATAACGTAGCAATCACATATTCGATGGATTAAGAGGACATCAGCAAGGAATTTGTCGCTTATATTGTTCGTAGAAGAGGAATCTGACTTGATCCCTAGGCAGTATGGCATGTGTTCTCTGTTGGACAAACAGTACGAGATACCTCAAGAAATATACTATGAAAATGAATGACAAGGAGAAGATAGATTTATGTTTCTGGAGGCTAAGAACGTTTCTAGAGCTCATTACATCATGACAGCAAAGCAGTTTTTTTTTGCCAAGTAATAAGGGATTAAAGAACACAGTTGGATGTTAAAAGTCATTGTTATTCTGGGTTATAATTGAACCTTAAAAAAGATAGCTTCTAATACGGTAGGCTGTACTGAGTGAGACAAAAGGAGATGGTGAGAAAGCGGCCACGTACAGAGTACGTAAATTGGGTCCAGATATCCCCTAAAAGAAAGGATAAGTTTTAAGTTGAGAGGCATTGGCCAAAAAATGCGGGGTTAGATAGATTAATTTTAAAACTCAATATCGTACATGAAAAAGAACGACAAATAGAGAGCTTGGTCAGGCTATGACTGCGAAATATGCCTGTTTTGGGAACGATACCGAGATAGTTCACTAGGTCTCGGAAATATGCTGACTCAGCACTAATGGGGAATGGGTCCCGACGGGCCGACCCGTGACCCGGCGGCCGACCTCCCCAAGCTCTGGAGGGAACACAAAAAATGCAAACAAACTCACGTGCCACGCCTCGCTTCACCGCTGGTCCAAATTCTCGTCTGCGCCGGACAAGTCGCACAAATCCTAACACCACCGACGGGCAGCAGACACAGCACATCTAGGCAGCGTTGCGTCTGCCAACACCAGTTTCCTATCCAAAGGTGGTTAGATATCATGATATGATGGAACCTTCAGCAGTTCTAGTGAAGCAATGATGATATGGCTTCCGTGCCACGGGTGCTCGGCTTGACAGCGGCTGCACTCCCCCTGGGCCCTTAAGAGTAGGTGAGAGAAGGTGCACACGTTTCGTTTCTATGCTAGGTGAGTCGATTTTTTCTATTTACTATTTGCTTATCTTTATTCCTGGCTCAATGATGAGCACCTATCCAAAAGCATAGTTCACCTGAGTGCCTTCGGCCGCTGAACGACAAACCCAAACCATCTTTCACCTTTATCTGAAAAGCCTCATTTCAAATGTGTTTCGTTTTGCGCTATGGCCTCCGTAAGTTGCTGCAAGGCTAACCACGAGGAGAACCCATAGGATTGGTAACAGCCGATATCGCCTAGTTGAAATGTCGCAGTCTGCATTGCTGCCCAACGAGCCCGGCACCGTCTGAGTGCCGACACCCACACCTCTTTGACGCCCAAACCAGTAACAGCTCAGTGTATGAAACGGCTCAGTAGATAAGATCAGAACATCCGCCCCTGAGAGTATTCCAGCTTCTGTCTCTCTCTTTTCACGACCTGAACAGCACCCTGTGGAAGAAGACTGTCGACGTCACTGCGGAATGATGCAAGCCGACGTCCTCAGTAATAGTTGACTCCCGGGTCAGATAGGCTGTCCCCGTAACATGTGCCATGGGCGCACTGCGATGCGAAGGGTGGGATGCCACCCTTGAAAACCTCGAACCCTGAACCCTCACATGGAGGGCGCCAAAAAGGGCCTTGTGCGGAGTAGAAGTTCGTTCTGTTGGCCGATGCTTGCAGGAGGTGTGATTCGGCTGCCGCTCAGCCCTGGCAGCGTCGCACGAAAAGCATGCAATCCTCAGCAATGCGTATCGTGTGCGAACGCTGGGGTCCAATCGTCCCCTTCTTCCTCGCTTTCAATGACAGTGCATATGCCTGTGATGCATACCTCGATCATAGATTGCGCACGATACTGACAGTCGACTGGCGGGGGATGAGCCTCATCCCAAATGTTCCCCTCACTGCTGCTGTGGTGTTGAAACATGGGAAGCCGCGGTGACGTTAAGATGCATCCAGTGCCACGTCAAACATGGCATCGATTGGCGGGCGAGCGTGGGATTGCAAACATCTTTCTGCGCCGCCATCACGTCTCCTCTTTGCGAGCGCAAATCATCGTGCTCGACGGCGCTCGGAGCGTCAGACAAGCCAGACCGTCGCTGCAATAAGGCGAGTTCGGCCCACGCCGGGCGCAGCGCCCCACGCGATGATTTCGCGCAGTAGGGGACCCCCTATGTTGGTTAAAGCCCAATGCTTCCCCCTTTTTCCTGATCTCTCGACCTGTCTCTTTTTTTCCCTCAACATTGACGACTCAAAGATTTCTCTTCAGCTTTTTCAGCTTCTGCTAATAGCTACTTCTGCTTGTTGTATCATTGTACGCTTAAAAACTGTGCTTTGATATTGTGAATTGGTTTTGTTGCCTTGCAACCCGTGGATCTCCTTGCCGGACCTGGCCTCTATTCAAGCTCTCCATTTGGGAATCCCGTTACCGTGGACAGGACCTGCTTTTGTTATTGCTCTTCAGACCTCGTACAGCTTGCCTCACCAGGGTGCACCCTGTCTTTGCTCCCAGGGCGTTGTCCTTTCTGAACAGAACGACAGATAACAGGTAGTCCCCTTGATTTTCTTTTGTTGCTTTTTTTGCCCCATGCGTGATATTTTCTACTCGGTCCTGTACCTGAATATCATGTACCTACCTGGATGTTGTGCGTACCTGCACTGCCGACTGAACTGGATTGCCTTCCCGGATTACTGTCGCCAGTATTTGGCGCCTTACGAATGATGATGATGACCTGCCATGGATTTAACGTCTGCCTCCACGACAACCGTCGCAAGGAGGTGTCCGTGTTGTGGATACTCGAGTGCATAATGTTGCAAACTCGAGATCTTGCTTTCCCCGGATGGTTCCCCAGGCCACAGTGCTCTACTCCAAGCCTGGAGTCGGAGCTGGAGTGTTTTCCCTTCGGAATTCCCAGAGGACCAAGACCTAGGATCTCTTCCCCGGATAGGACCCCATGGATTCATGATGATGCTCACAACTTCGCTGCCGGCCCGTGGATTATCTGGACATCAAATTGTTCTTGTTATGACCTTTACCCATTGGCCTGTTTTATCTCGACGTTGTTATCGATGCCAGGGGAGCCACAGTTTGCTAGCTTGTCAGTTATGCTCTGTATTGCTGCATGTACTAGGCCCTGCTTGGTACTTCCTAGGACGGACGTTATGTGGATATGAAATTTTCTAAAAGGACCTTGGAAAGAATGAATTACGTTTCTTTTTCGCCCAGGACATGATGTGAACAGTGTGCTACATTCCAGGAATATGATCTTCTGCGACCTTTGGCCCTATCTCCTGAGGGACCAAGAGTACACTCGCCATGCCAAGGAGAACCAATTCCCGGGAGTTTCTTGTGTCCAAAAGGATCCTGGATGCCGTTGCTATTGCTGTTACTGGATAATGCTTTTTCTAGGCAAATCAGTCTGGTCGGTAACTGAAAAACTCTTGCCGTCAAAGCTTACACGAACTAACTGAGAGCACAGGTTCTCGTATAATGTCCGGGTTCTGGAAAATGCTTATTTAGTTTGTCTTTTCAATTGTGAAGTTCGGACTAACTGACTCTTGCTTCAGTGCATAGTGCATTTCACGGTGTCGAACTTTTCCATCTGGATTTCATAATGTCCCCAAGGATCAAGGCAGACCCAGGGAGGGTCCCAGTACCTCAGTTATCTCTTCAGACAATGAACCAAGGCTCTCGACCCAGACATACACCTTCCATCCAAGGGATTTCCAACTTGTCTTCCAGAGCAATGCAGGATGATGAACTTTCAAGCCAGGATAACTTTTCCTTATGTTCCAGCTTGACTCGGGCCTCCAATGAAATGGAACACTGGGAGCCAAGTGCTGCCATGTCAAATGAGCCAGAATCCCCGGAAGTCCAGTTGTTGTCTTTTTCTTTCTCCCAACAACTATTGCCATCCACTGCAGGACACAGCAATGCCACTGGCCCTGGTGCCATGTACCCACCACTGTACCCGGACCTGGCTGACCAGAACGAGATGGACTTTTCGCACGCACAGGACTTCCAGCACTTTTCATCAATGGTGGATTTTTCCTTTGATCATGATGCTTGTGCCTCCAATGGAACGCAGAGCTGTGCTCCTGACGATGCCTCGTCAGTGGGACACAGCTCTCACACTGATGACAGCCAGCTGATTAGTGGCAATGAGGCCTGGAACTCTCTGACTGTGGACACTGCGAATCTCCATGGTTCAGCACTGGACCAGCTCTCCTCCACCATGTTTCACCCTGTCCCCGTATCCCCTCCCTTGACTGAAGCAAGCAATGATGTCTCTGTAACTTCTTCATGTTCAAACTCTGGTTTTCCCTCATTCCCCGGCCAGGATGAAAACTTCTTTGGTGATATTACACACCCCACTCTTGGTGGCCAGAGCATCAACCTTGCGGAGCCTTTCTTCCCATTGACTCCACCATTGAGCGATCAGGATCCCAACAGGTTCGAAATTATCCCTTGTACCTTTCTCGTGATGTGATTTAAGCTGACTATATTATGCCACAGGACCATCAGGCCAAGCAAACAGGCACAGAGGCCGCTCTTGTCGGCAGCTACATCCAGGAACCAAAGGAAATCTGATCCGGAATATTACGCCTCCTTGCCGGTCAGGGAGTCTATCCGCCAGCGGTCTAGGGACAACTCCGAACAAAGATCACCCCGGGACCATCCCTACTATTCCCTGCCTACTCGGAGTGATGGAAAATACTACTGCCCATTTGCCACTGGAGAGAAGCCTTGCAATCACCCCCCTACCACGCAAAAATGCGCCTACCAGTAAAGTCTCCTGCTGCCATTTTCCTTTGGTCACAGATCTGAAAGCTAACCGTTCCACTAGCAAATATCTGGACTCCCACTTGAAGCCATATCGCTGCAAGGTTCCTGCGTGTATGGATGCTCAGTTGCACTTTTCTTCTAATGCTTGTCTTTTCCGTCACGAGCGGGAAGCTCATGGATTTCATGGCCACGGAGACAACCCTCACCTTTGCCTCTTTGAGGGATGCGACAGATCAGTCCCAGGAAATGGATTCCCCCGTCGGTGGAACCTCTATGACCACATGAAGAGGGTCCACGACTACGCTGGGTCTGAGAGGCCCAGCTCGCCCGAGGCATCCTCCGCCGCTAGCGGTCAGAGCTCCAAGAAGAAGGACAACACTGGACGCAAGAGGAAAGTTGGTACCTCTGGAGCTCAACCGATGAAGCGGAGCCGGTCCAACCAAGCCCAGACAAACCCATTGAAGATTGCCCAGGTTTCAGCTCACCATGGACAGCGACTTCAGAATGCGGAGCGCAACTATTATAACTGCCGCTCCAGGTTACTTGAGGAGCTTAGCAACATCAACCCCAAGGATGCTGCCATGCATGACAAGGTGAATGCTAGCCTTCAGGAGCTGATCACGCTGGGATTGAACTACCGCCGCATCGAAGCCAGCCAGGCTGCGGCCCAGATGGCCAGTGGTCTCTCTGCTTGAATGAAACTGCCAGGTTGATCACGTATTTTTTACTACGGGTTCTTTTTTGTCTTTTCTTCAGATGGTCCCAAGCCCAGATGGATTTCCCTACCAGGTTTTTACTGCCCCATGATACCAGCCATGGGTGTAGACCGGTCAGTCTGTTTGATTGATATCTGGATAAAGTCGCGGGATCCAGTCCGTGCAAATTTGACAGCCCAGCCTGCCAGTGGAACAACCATTTCTGCCTGCCCAGATGGACTGTTAAAACAGCCGGAAAAGGTGGCTATCGGAGTTACAGGTCCCAGTCAAATTGCTGACACTCCATTACTGTTGCCATCGACAAAAGGTGACAGCATCTGATTTCTCCCTGTTCCCCGTCCGGTTCGGTGGATCAGAGGAACTGTCCTGAGTTTATCCCAGCAGCGACCACATAGAATTGTTGAGAGGGAAAGAGTGGTGGTAGACTGACTGGAATCTCCTCGTCGCCACGACCAATAGACCGCTTCGCGGTTGGGCAAGTGAGTAATGCGGTGGAGTCGCCATTGGTTCCTCATGCGGTGACCAGGCGCCACTGTTCACATTTCACTTGTATACACCACTTAGGACTTGAATTTTCCTTAGGGGTGGATATTTGCCTTTTTTTCGTTCTCATGGCCGGAACAGGCCTGTGTGTTTTTCATATGTGAATGGCCAAAAATTCGATCGGTTGGATGGGTTTGGTTTTTTGTATCTGAAGGTTTTGGGAAGGATTAGATCTGCTTTTCTGTCTATTGTTGGCTTTTTGGATTGTGAAACTGATTTTAGCACTTTTATTCTTGTGATGTTTTCGATTCCCCTTCGTTGCGGTATCACATGCCCAGCCGCTCCTGTTTATGTTCGATACTTTCGCTTCGTTTCCCAGATCATGTCTGGTTGTTCCACTGTACATTGCCCCTCGTTTGTGACATGTTGGGAAGAGGACCAAAAAAAGGGAGAGGAGATCAAAAAAGTGCGTGGGATTTTCTTTTTTCCGTAGGTTTGGTTGTATTTTGGTTTTCTTGTGACTCTTGGTTGGATATTAGGGATCTTCTTTTTTTTTCTGCGGTTTGATACCTGAATTTCTTTTTCTCATATTCGTGTCTTTATGTTGGTTTGTATGTACATCTTTCTGATTGGTTTTGTTTTCTATTATCGTCCCATTTCTATGAGGTTTATATCATTCATATTCTTTTTCCGCAGTAGCTCTTCCTCACTGCACTGCCTTTTCGGATTGGATAACAGACATTCCGTAGTTTGGGTTCGTATTGTACGTATCGCATCTTATCGCATTAGATCGAAGAAGCCGATCCATATAAATCCCGGACTCGTTTCTCGAACTACTTTCTTTCTTAAGAGATACCTCCTCCCACTCATCTCTTCTGTACAAAACATCCCATTCCATTCCAAAATGGACTTCTGCCACTCAACTTTCGGCCACCTTAGCCCCCTCACCCGCAAACTCGGCATTCAAAAACCGCACAAACGCATCCCCCACCTGATCGGGACTGAGCGCACCCTTCCCCTGCCCCTGATTCTGCGCAACATACGCACGGTTCAGCCCGACCCACTGCCTCCTTAGCCGCTGCAAGCGCGGTAGGGCAAGGATCCCACCCGCGCCGGCCAACTCGTCCGTCGTCGTACTCGCCACGACGTGCGCGGGGATGAAGACGGGCGCGGAGGAGACGTCTGTGGGGATGGGAATCGTGATGCCGTCGGGGCTCTGCGCGAGCGCGGCTTCTGCGGAGGGATTTGCCAGCGTGAAAGACCGGATGGCAGAGACGACGGCGGAGGTGCGTTTCTCCATGTTGTAGAGGGCCGTGGGGTCAGTGGCGGCGGGTTGGACGGTCGCTTGGTGCGGTTTGATCTTGGGACGGGGGAGGGCGCCTGGTCTGGTTGTAGTGGTAGCGGTAGAAGGTGCTATGCTGACTGCGTCGGATGGTCTGAGGTTGGAGCCTGGTGTTCCCGGTGACAGGACATCTGTCGAGATGGGTTTAGGGGTGGACGGTAGTGATGAATCCGGGAGCGTGGTGCCCGTGATCGCAGCCCAGATGTCTTTCACTGGAGGCGCGGCGTCGGACCAGGGCACCGTGAACAGAGGCTTGTCCCAGCGGCTGTGGGTGCTAGGTTCCTCGTAGCGGAAGATCAGGTTGTTGAGCAGTTCGGGAGGGTAGGGGTCTTCGTTGTCTGGCTCTGCGCGGCCTTGTTCTCTTGCGAGCTGTTCTGCTATATCGTCCTTTGGAGCCTCTCCCTGGGTATCAGACGGTGGCTGTTGCGTGGCTTCATCCTTCTTCTCCTGCTGCTGCTGTTCCTGCTCCTGTTGTTTCTCTCGACGGCGCAAACGGGCTTCGTTGTTCGCAACGCACTGGTCAACAGGTGTACCAACATGGACCTAGATCCAAAGTAATTCAGCGTTAGCGCGGTCGTCCAACCAGATACACTACTCGCATACAAAACAAAAAGCCCCAAGAAAAAAAAGCCGGAAAAGAAAGATATACCACACAGCACGTCGTCCCCGCCGCCTTAGCCTCACACCAAAGCTGATACCTCCACCCCTTAATGTAATTCATCCCATCCACAATCACAATACTGTCCCTCCCCAAGACGCGCTTCGCCCGCGCATACACTATGCCCCTCGCCTCCTTCTCCGATCGCGCATTGTCGTACACGGTCCTGGGGTGCGACGCATCGTGCGACGGGACCACATGGATCTTATACCGGGGTCTATCCTTCGTAGCAGTATCGGTGGTGGTGGATGTGGAGGCGAGGAACTCGTCCTGCGCGGCTTCGAGGAGGGAGGAGAGTTGGCGCGCGCGGTAGGTCAGGCCCGAGCAGGGGTAGCCGGTGAGGATGATGAGCTGAGGAAGATGTTAGCGAGGAGTTATACATATGAGTGAGGAGGGGAGGTGGACTTGCTTACCGGCATTGTGACGGCAGGAGCAGGCGCTGGCGGCGATATGCGTTCTGGCGTCGCGGGGAGTTTTGAATCTGGCGGGGTTCGGACATGTGACTCGGGAAAGGAAGCCGGTTCGGCATCCCGAGTGGAAACCCCACCAGTTTGAGTCTATGGTACCCCTCATGCCTTACTGTCGCGGTATTAGACCCAATTACAGAGAATATACATTGTATTCTATGGAGAAAGGCATGCGAAGCCACAATCATTATTTTAAGAAGCAACCATGCGCTACGGTATAGGCATCGCATTTAGATACGTCTACCTATGTACTGGTAGGAATAACACAATATATTACGCATAGGTGCTACATCATCAACCTTAAAGGAGCAGAATAGAAAACATGATGTTTTAATGGTATATGCTAGCTGAATCTGCCAACAAAGGGCCAGACTCAGTCGCTAGCCTGATGATAAAGGACACGACAGATGCCCACATCAGATTTCGAAGCTACAACTCAAGACACCAGTTTCTCTCCACCCTTTATAGTTGGTCTGGAGCCCATCTGATTTCATAGCCAAACACGGTCCGTCTCAGTCTCTCATCCTGCAAAAATATCAGCATCTGAAGTCTCGATTCAGCAATGGTCGAGCATACCCCTGGGTCATCCTCGAAGAGCACCTTGTCCATCAACTTCTCGAAGATTTTCGTCACCTTAAATCCGTTCTCTTCCGCCAATGGGAAGAATTTCTCCGTCTTTGGCAGCAGCCACGGCTGATACGGTGTAAAGATCACGAGCGCGATCGCATCTGGAGACTTCTTCAGGGTCCGCTGCATCGTGAAGATCAGATTGGGGTGCTCGCGGTGGCTATACACCACGTCCGCCATGATGAGCAGGTCAAACCCGGTCGAGCCAGGCGGGAGGTAGGAGAGCAGACCCTCCACCGGAGCTCCCCATTTATAGCCGTCGACGTGGAGGCATTTCGGGTCTGGCATGAGGTGGGCCGAGGACGAAGCGTTCTGGCGCATGTTGTCGACCAGGTCCGGGTCTGGGTAGTCCGTCATGACAACAGTGCGGGCTCCCTTGATCGCACTAAGGATGCTAGGCACGCCAGCTGCAGCCCCGATCTCGAGCACATCTTTGCCCTGCACGAGCTCTGCGGCTCTCTCCTCCAGGTAGTCGGCGCTCGTCCTGCCCGCGTTCCACAGCAAATCTCCCTCCAGAGTCCGTCAGTCGGAGATCTCACACAACAAACATAACATCACCCATCCGTAGATGGGGCAATCAATGGGTCAGCCTGTTCGTACGTATAGAGGATGGCCGCCGACGAGGCGCACGCGCAAGGTCTGGCCGGAGAGCATCGTGTGCTCCGCAAAGGTGGGTTCCTTTTCCTTGTAGTAGCCCTCCGGGTCAGCGAAGATGCCGCCGACATCGAGGCCGTCGGCGAGGGCATCCTCGTCGCGTTCCAGGCCCATGTCGCCGGGCTGCGAGGAGAGATGAAGTGATTGACGAGCAGAAGCATGAAGACGCGCAGGAAAGAAACTCGGGATGTTCCTTTTCGGCCTTCCGGCGGGGCCTGCCCGATCGGGACTAGATGTGCTGAGGTAAGCATCCCAGATCACATGGGGCAAATCACGTGGCATCCCGGCGCCGTGGCCGAGGCTCGGCGGGACGCGCCCGTACGGTAATGATACCGCATCCCGCGGCCAAAACCCCGTGGGGCGGGGCGGAGATACGGCAGCGATACGGGTCGGGTATTTGTCGGGCGTGGCTCGCGTTTCCCTTCGCCCTGATCGATCTTCTCCAAATCTCCAATCTCCACCTCCGCTTCTTCTTCTTCTTCTTCTTTCTCCCGCGACGCTCGTCAGGCCACGGCGCTGTCTCATCCTGCTTCGTCCCCTTCTTCCCTTTTCATCAGCGGTTTTGGTGCCGTCAGGGCCAGCACGCAGCAGGCTGTGCAGCGTCTCCGTCGTTCCGGGAAAGCCTCTCCGAACGTCATCCCGCATTCATCTGGATCAACCCCACGTTTGATCGCGCTGCTCATCTCCTGGTCCGCGCTGTCTCTCCGCATTGTCACCTGCGGTCTCCTCTGTTTGTTTTCCAAATCCCGAGCGGCGTTCGGGCACTGGGGACTTCTGCCCCGTCCTACAGCCATCGGAAGATCTCATACTTCTGTCACGACCCCCTGTCAGATGAACGTCTGAGCCCACCTGCCTTGCTGCCTCCAAGATCGCCCTTCTCCGCGAGACCACCACGTCCTCCCGCTTGATCCAGCTCCCACATTCGATCGAACCCTTTATCGAAATACTATCATCATCCGTGGGGTCCATGGATCGCAGTCTGAGAACCCCGTATAACCTCCGCTCGTTCAACCAGACCCCTGCGCAGAACACCAGCGCACAGCCATCCTTTGCCCCGTCCACATCGGCAAGCAGCGATCGGTTGACCGCAGCGAGCTCGTCTTTCGTGATGTCACCGCAATCTCAGACACAGACACAGGCCGGCCTGGCGCCGAACAACCAAGCGGCTACACTGCTGCCATCCCCGGCTGGCAACGAACCTCGTCCCTTCTGGGGCCAAACTCAGTCACAGATGGTCAGCTCACAGAATATCTGCGGGATGCAAGTGCAGGTCGAATCGGAGCAGGAACAGCAGCAGCAGCAGCAGGGCCCCAATTTCGCGCCAATCTCCCAGGCTGTCGCTGACTACTACCCCCACCGCAACAACGAGAAGGGCGGCCCCACGGCCACAGCGCCATTCTTGAGAGATTTCAGCCTCGTCGCGGAGGCTGCAAAGAGAGCACAGATGGCTGTCGTTATGCGTGATCTGGAGAGCGTCACCCTATAGAGCAGAACAGAGCAGAGCACAGCAGACTTCGATGGGCCTTTAACCTTCACTGGCGTTTTCGGAATCTTCTCAGTGTGCGTTTTCGTGGATCATCAGGGGTGTGTCCATGCTAGACATTACGTTATGACCGACTGACCGACCGATCGATTCGGATGCCCGGTACCGAGATCGACTTCTCGGAGAATCCCGCTTAATATCCCTTTTTACTTTTCATACAAGGCATCTTTTATTATTCTATTCAAAAGAGGCGACATGCATTCGAATATGGAGTATCGCTATCTATTTGATGGAGGGAATATCTGTATTGTTATCATCTTTTTTTCGGTTTCGTGATTTGGTCTCCTGATTGATTGATACCTTTATCGTTTCTACTCTGGAATTGGAATAATATGGATATCTCCCGTATTTGATACAACCCCTTTCTCCTATTAATATAAATTCAGATTGCATGCTTTTCTTATATACTTTCCAGATCTGTGTGGGTGGTCGCTTAAACAATAAATGACAATGTTAGATTGTTATAGAGCGATAGGGTAGCAGGTAGACAATAAACGATAATGCATCCTGGACAATGCAAAAATAAAACGCTTGCTAGAAACTCCCAGATCAGATGAGAAATATTCCGAATGCAATGGAATAAAGAAGAGGGCGGGTTGGGGTGTGTTTATCTCACGAGAATAAGAGAAGGGGAAATGCGATATGGAAAATATAAAGAAACGAAGAAATAGACAAAAAAAAACAAAGGAATAAATAAATAACATACGGCGAAGAAGAAGAAACTAATCTGTTTTCTTCTTCCAAACCATCTATCTCCAGATCGATCGATCCAGTTAGTCCAGTTAGTCCACCAAACGTACTAACGTCCTGGGAAGTCGGGATCAGTATCCACATCTGGCCTCTGCACCTACGTCCGTGTTAGGATCTGCATCTATATCCATGGCCAGATTCTTTCGTTTTTCTTCTTTTCTCTTTTTTTTTCTCTCTTTTTTTCTCTTTCCATGTTTATATCTTTAAGAGGTACATCCTCAAGGTCCATCTCCATCTCCACATTCTCCGGCTCGGGGCAGAAGATCTCAGCACTCCCGCAGAGTGACGTGACGATGAAAACGCAGTTCCCGCCGCAGCGGACGTGGCAGGTGTCCAGGCCGTGGACAAGATGGCTTATTGTCACCAGGGAGAATGGTGGCCTAGTGTTCGTGTTGAGATTCGGGGATGAGCATGGGGAAGGAGGTGAGGGGTCCGAAGGTCGTGGATGTAGACATAGACATAGATAAGGGGTAGCAGTAGGGGGGCTGTAGAGCCGGAAAGAGGGCTAAGGGATGTAGAGACAAGGAAGTATTATCGATATCGCCAGTAGTGTTGTTGTATAGTTGCTGCTGCTGTTGTTGAAACGCAGCAGCGTTCCAGATCTTGTGCAGAGCAGGCCAGCGGCGTTCAGCTGCGTATCGGAGAATGGCATCATAGGTCTCTGGCACTGCGTTGTGGTTGGGAGTGCAGGTGTAAATACGGTGATTATTCCCTTCAGGAGCGGTCTCGGAACGCACACTCTCCGGATTCAAGGCTTTCATCGCAGCGGAGAAGCTTGTATACGTGGGACGACAAGAAAAAGGGCAAAAAGAAGAAGAGAAGGTGGGGTATCCGAAGGGATTGATGATCGGGTGGTAAGGGAGTTCGGTGGATGTCATCTTACGATTGGTTAGGTAGGTATGTCCTGTATGGTGTATCAGTTCTGTCCAGTGGTGTTGGGGAGTATATTATACGATGTATAATCTGGAATGATAAGATAAGAATAATGACGAGGTAAAGCCAGTGCAATAACTTCTATACGATGGCAGTGGTCGTCGACGCTCATCGAAAGAACTGCTGGATAAAAATCATGCAGAGCAGCGCAGAGATGGGAAGAGGTATTTTATGCCATTTACTCGAGCAAGCTTCATCTTATCAATATCGATATCCATTGTTCCATTGTATAGAAGACACACATAAGGCCTTGTGTCTTGCTTGGCTGTTTAGGAGGGATGTTTCTGCACAGCGTGTGTTTTCCTTCGACTGTAATGATTTTCGCAACATCCTTTTCCGGTCAACACATTGTCGCGACATTGCCAGAATCTTATCGTTATCATCATTATTAATCTGCATTGTTCGACATTCGTAGTATTGCGACGAAGGTCATATCCGTTGATATGTTTTCAATCACTCATAGACTTGTTTGACGCGAATTAGCGAAAGAGAAGGATAGCTTCATAGTGGACTGGCAATCTGCGATTCAGATTGGTGCATTAGCTCCGTCTGCTACTGCGTGGCATGTCGCATCCTGTACGTACTAAAAAGTCTGGACATCGAAGACTAGATCGCTAGACCCGAGGTAGACCCCACAAAACTGAAACGTCCAAACTGCAGCCCTCAGTCCAGTAAACAATTCGTCACATCTGGAGATGGTCGTGCTCAACTTATGAATCTGGAAAGAGATGCAGATCGATTACGCGTGTCATGGCCCATGAATAGAAACCATCCCGCCTTTTCTGCACGGCGAGCTCGGACCCATGGGGTAGTGTTGTTCTATGTATAGAAAATACCGTGTGGAATCCCTGCAATTGTTTCCTAGAAATGATAATATGTACATCAGAGTGGAAAATGCGATTATTTATGCCCAGAAAAATAAAAAAAAAACAAATATCATTAGATTTACCTCCGTGATTTGTCATTCAAGTGAGATTTCTTTGTCTATGGTCGTTTGGTTTCGTGAAAGGGCGCCTCCATTCATTATGATGTGTGGCTGTCAACAGAGAGAAACTGAGGCGCAGTAGAAAGTCGCAGATGGAGGTATAATATTAATAAACCGAAAATTCGGAGTCAACCATATTTTTCCCAACCAAAAAATTTTTCTATCTATCGCACTTCTCCCTCGTCGCGTTGAGACGCAGAGACGGGATTCGGGTGTGAATTTCTTCGGAGGCGGAACGACCGCGGCCGCTTGTCTTTGAGCGAATGGAGGGAGGAGGAGAAGCCAAGGGTGCTGAACCTCCTGTTGGGCGGTTTCGGCGCAGGAGTAGTGGTAGCAAAGAAGGTGTCGAGAGAGAGCACGGAGGCCATGGACAGCGGCCTGCTGCTAGAAGGTTCGGTGGGCGTGCGGCTTTCCGCGCCTTCCGACGTCGACGAGCGTTTGTTCTTCCAGCTCCAGGCGCGCGGAGAGAGGGGGAAGTCTTCTTTCAAGTCATCGAGGGCGCCGGAGATCCTGTTGAAGAAGCCGGTCCTGACCTTGAGGACGGAGGGTTCGCGCCTTTCGTAGCCGTAGAGGTGCACGGGCGTGGAATCGGGGATGTTTGCATCTAGGGGAGTGGAGTAGAAACGAGAGGCGCGCTTAGAAGCAGCGGTGTGATGATTGGTATTATTCTCCCTGGGGAGCTCCCGTACCGGAGAGTCCAGGAGGTAGTCAGAGGTAGTGACGGTAGAGGAGGCCTCGCTGGGAGCCGAAGAAACACGCATCGTTTGACGTGAGCGAGTGAATCAAGGGTCAGATCAGGTTAAATAACAAAAACAATAAACAGTGGCAAGAATTTGAGTTTTGTCAGCCCAACATTCCTGATCGTGGGCCGGAAGGGGAACATAGAAGACAGAACCATGGACTCTCCCAGTAAATCCCCCTCCCCTCCAGGCGATGGAGGGCCATGCGGCGGTGCCTCATATAGCTCCAAGCCCGAGTTTAGAGCTGATCGGATCTCGCGGGGCTCATGACTGTTTCACCGATTCCGGGACCCAGTTCACTCGGGACACGGAGTCGTGCTGCTCGGATGACGCGGCTGAGCGGTGCAAACGCGGAGAGGAGACGTCAGCTTTCAGCTTCAACGAGCTCGACCTATTTTTGTGTCTATACCATTCCTCGAGATCTTCTGTACTTCTGCAGATGCATGTGTACAACCTGCACTCCCAGCAGTCTCGTCGAAGTCTCTGAAGGCCAAGAATCTAGTCTTCGTACCTGGGTCTGCTCATCAAAGATGAAGAAACCAATCGTCAGAACTATTTGATGCACGGGCAAGATGCAGTTCACTGCAGTTGCAAGCTAGCCTAGCCTTAACTTTAGAAGATGGATAGTCGACGCACTGGCATCGCACAATAGCGCGGCAACAATAGGAATAGCGTACCATGTCATAGTGTTCACCGGAGAACTTTTCCCTGCAGAACAGCTACGAGAGCAACCGCACCGTGAATTCCCTGATCCCGATTTATGTTCTTCGCTGGGATTTCGCCCAATCCCCGAACAGAGGAGCTCAAGATGTTCTTTCTGCTGGAAACCTCGGCTTTTGATTGCAAAAATAGCTGCATTGTCTCATTTTCTATACCTAGTGAAGGAAACATCCCTTTACTACTAAGGTACTTGCAGGAACTAAGGTTATCTCCGAGGTCCACGGAAGCGCCGAGAAAATCTGTCAGCATACGGACTACTGCTGGGTGATCTACATAAGATCGCTGATCGCAGGTTCGATGCTCGCCAGGGATGTTCTACCGTGTGTTGGTTTACCTATGGATTTGCTGAGGGTCGGATCTTGGACTAATATTGCGGGTAGGTGTCCGTTTTCTGAATAGATCCCCTGGTGCGCCCCATAGAGGGATTTAGTAATTTTGGTCAATGATGGCGTTTCAATTTTTCTGCCTTTGGGAATCGCCACTCATCATCGTTTACCGCCTTCTATATTTTATGCCACATTAACCGGCTTTTTTCAGAAATAACTCTTTATAGATTGAATAATTCTGTTCAAAAGAACTTGGGCAATAGATAAGATTTAAAAGTTGTATCAAAAAACCAGCACTGGCCAGCACCCACGTGGGTCGCACCACGGAATCTAACCGACCCCTACCCTAGCTCTGTACAGTACTATACTAATGTGCGAAATGAAGGTCCACACATTGATAGTATGGGTTTTGGGTATAGAGCTTGCCCTGGTACGCGATCTTAGTAAAATGAGCTCTCATAGATGCCACTAGTGTTCTGGATGTCATAATATAAGTAGTTAGCTCCCTCCTTTATACATGAGTCTCATACAAAGAGATGAGATGGCGTTCTTGACTGAAACGCATTAAGGAGGGGCAATGAGGGGGTAGGAGCGTCAGTAGTACTACTCTCAGGGTTGATTTCTCTTCTAATTGAAGAGAGGCGCTCTGACCCCACTCTAAGAGTGCTAGCGAAGAAAAAGCTAGAGAGGCTCCCGTATCTCACCTTTTAAATCAATCAAAAACCACTCTTGCTCGCATACAGAGTACTCCACACGACCTGTGAACCACATACTACTAAGCCAGACCACTCCTACATCACTACTACCGCTTATGCTTTGCATTGCTGAGTTATCTAAGGTACCACTGCACCAAACCGAGGGTGCTCGGCATACATGCATGTCCATTTTGGGGGCGCCACAAAGTTCCCCCATAAGCACCGAGACAGAAAACCCGCAATTCGCCTCAAGAGCCTTGTCCTTCACAGTCTGGGGAATGGGGGGTCGATCCACGCCATCCTGAGCCGCATTGAAGAGCGGAAAATATCCTGCTCTCAAGCGGTTTATTCTATGCATCCACCACTGCAAGCTGGAACATTGACACGATCAGTGGCGCCAATACGGGGTTCTCCCCCCAGGAGTACAGTTCAACTCTGCAGGGACATTCGCCCGACTCAGCTCTGTAATATCTTTTGTAGCTCCGTAGCAAGTGACTCAATGCTTGCGGCATGTAGAAAGCGCCGAAGGTCTTCGAGGATCGGTTCATTATCTCATCGTCCGACAAGCCCTCATAGATGCGCCAATAGAGGACCATGTGGCGGAGGTAGCCGACATTGCGGTCGCAGCTGTCATGGTCTGGGCCAAAATCTTTGATGAATGGGGTTATTAAATAGCTTATTGTCATGTCGGAGAGGTCGTCGATGCGTGTGCCTCGGGGGAAGGAACGGGTTGGTGCGTTGGTGCTGGTGTTGTCCATTGCTTCCGTTGAGATATTTTCACTTGATATTCGACTGATTGTAAAGTGTAAATCGTTCGGGAAGTTCTATCCATTGTCTTGTTTTTTCGCTCGAGTTTCGTGGCAGATACTCCGTCCTAGATGTCATACACACGCATACATATATGTCGTTACAACGCGTGCAGAAGTGAGGCTATGAGAGGGGGAACCTCTCGGAGAAACTACAGGCCGACAAACCAATCAGGATACAATCAGACCTCCTCCTTCGATTCAGGCCATACGAATCGACGAGGGGTCTTCGATTCAGGCCATACGAATCGACGAGGGGTCTTCGATTCAGTCTCCTAAGCAGAAGGGCTATTTTGCTTAACAATGTATATAAAGACGCTCCTTAACCATGGGGATCAGGACCCCGTGGTCAACTCAAATAGCAATCTTGATAGCAACATTGCTAGTAACAGCCTATTCATCTATCTCTTTCTCTTGCTTTCTGTCCTCAAGATAAACCCAACAAGCCTCCGCCTAAGAAGTCTTAGGTCCGCCGTTACACCATCTTGTATCATTTTTAAAGCAACATATCTTCAAGAGGCTTGGTTTCAGGAATCAAGCCTACCACCTGATTGGATGATTGAGAAAAGTCTTAATGGATGGACCACTGATGCAATTGGAATCTCATGGCTTCAAAAAATCTTTATTCCATCCACAACTGTGCGTGCAAAGGGGAGATATCAGATGTTGATCATGGATGGCCATGGAAGCCATCTGACTCCACAGTTTGATCAAATCTGCATGGAGAATGATATTATCCCAATCTGCATGCCACCATATTCTTCACATCTTCCGCAGCCATTGGATGTCGACTGTTTTGCTGTTTTAAAGCGAGCATATGGCCGTATAGTTGAGGATAAGATGCGCCTTGGTATCAACCACATTGACAAGCTTGATTTCCCTGCAGCCTATCCACACGCTCGTGCAGAGACATACAAGCCAGAGAATCTTATCAATGGCTTTGCAGCAGCTGGATTAGTCCATTTTAAT
>NW_027192531.1:1879048-1896761 GCF_041956765.1 Thermoascus crustaceus | reverse complement strand
AAGTGGGTGCAATATTATAGGGCATAAGATAAATCAATGCCATAGCCGCAATTTCTCCTAATTTCTTTTGTATGTAAAGCAGTTTTGGTTGAATAAAATAGGTTCAAATTTCATATATTGACGCGGTCGCGTTGGGCGCACGGCTCGGTGGCGGATTACGTTAACGTATTCCACAAGCGAGCCGCCACCACAAGCGAGCCGCCACTTCAGCGCGTTTTTGACCGCGTCAAAGGTCTCACTTATTTCAACCACCAACCATGCCTCCAAAAGCGCGTCAAAATTCAAAAAATTCAGCAGAACAGGAGGGAAGGATCCTATTAGCGATTTCTGCTATAAAAAACAAGCAAATTACCCAAATTGCTAAAACTGCGCGTGTATATAATGTACCACGCTCAACTTTACGCGACCGACTTTATGGCAGCAATTACCGCAAAGATACACGCGCCAACAGCCATAAAATGACCCAAAATGAAGAAGAATCGCTTGTACGATGGATTCTATCTTTAGATCAACGTGGAGCGCCTCCCCGACCATCCCATATACGAGAAATGGCCAATATTCTTCTTGCTGAGCGCGGTGCTACACCTATTCAATCAGTTGGAGAGAACTGGGTCTCTAACTTCATCAAACGACGTGATGAAGTAAAAACCCGCTATTCTCGACGATATGATTATCGACGCGCTAAATGCGAAGACCCTAAAGCTATTAGGGAGTGGTTTGATTGCGTACAAATCACTATAATGCAGCATGGAATTGCAATGGAGGATATCTACAATTTTGACGAAACTGGCTTCGCTATGGGCCTAGTAGCTACTGCTCAAGTAGTTACTAGAGCTGATTACTATGGGAAAGGCTCTCTCGTACAGCCAGGCAATCGAGAATGGGTTACTTCTATTGAATGTATCAACTCTACTGGATGGGCGCTTCCTCCATGCATTATCTTCAAAGGAAAGGTCCATATAGAGGGTTGGTATCAAAATCAGAAGCTCCCACGTGATTGGAGAATTGAAATTAGTCCTAATGGATGGACTACTGATGAGATAGGCCTTCACTGGCTTAAAAATCTCTTTATTCCCGCTACTACTGGCCGTACAACTGGGAAATACCGTCTCCTAGTTCTTGATGGCCATGGCAGCCATCTCACGCCCCAATTCGATCAAATATGCAGTGAGAATCATATCATTCCTATCTGCATGCCAGCGCATTCTTCCCACAAGCTCCAGCCTTTAGATGTAGGCTGTTTTGCGCCTTTAAAAAAGGCGTATGGAAGCTTAGTGGAAAAGAAAATGCGCTTAGGAATCAATCATATTGATAAGCTTGATTTCCTAGAGGCCTTTCCAAAAGCTCGCGAGAGCGCTTTTAAAGCAGAAACTATTCAGAATAGCTTCGCAGGCGCTGGCCTAGTTCCATTTGATCCAGATAGGGTGCTCAGTCTGTTGAATATTCAACTAAAGACCCCTACACCACCACCTAGTCGCTCAACCAATTCAGCGCCTAAAACGCCCTATACTGCTAGGCAGCTAGAGAAGCAGGCATCTGCAGTAAAAAAGCTGCTTAGAGCGCATACACAGAGCCCTTCATCTTCGCTAGAAACGCGATTAGACAAGCTTATTAAGGGTCATGAATTGCATCTTAATGAGCTTATTCTTGCACGCGAAGAAATACGCGAATTACACGCTTCCAATGAGAAGCAGCTTCAAAAACGAAAGCGCTCTACTAGGCAGCTAGCTACTGCAGAGGGCTTTACTATTCAGGAAGGCCTAGAGCGATTCCAGCGTGAGAATGAGGTTCATGAAGCTCAGGATACTATTCCTATAGATCCAGCTCTTTCTGCAGTTGGTTCACGCGTACGAGCGCCACCGCGCTGCAGTGACTGTCATAATCTAGGACATAGGTGATTGCAATGTCCTAATCGAGTTCCTAATTAGTTTTTATATAGAAATGCAATTGTTTGGTTGATAAAGGCCCTAAAATCTTGCCTGGAGGTGGAATCGGGAGCGGAGGTGGCGGCTCGCTTGTGGTGGCGGCTCGCTTGTGGAATACGTTACCTACGTAGGTAATTAGTAAGCGTACCTAGATTTGGTATGTACTGTACAGTACAAATAGGGACTCGGACTTTTCCGATATGGTTTCGATTTGGCTTAAAGCACAGGGGTATCTGGTCCTCTTACGGAACGTGAAGAAACTAAGGGGCAAAGATGAAAGTCCTTTTAATTTCGGATGAATACCGATGATCTCTCACGGGTACGAGATAGTAGTTATAATAGTGCTTTAAGGTTGATCGGGGTACTAGGAGCGTCGTGGTCCGAATACGGCAAGCTTGGTGGGGGTCCATGGATCTATGACATCAGGTTTCCACATATCATGACACTAGATCGTCGACTCACAAACGCACCAAAAAATTGCAGAAATTGAGCAGAAATTTGGCAACTGCTTGTAGATAGGTCTTGAAATGCACGAAATTTCAGTAAACGAGATATCCTTTCTGCGAAACTGAATTGATATAGAATACATTCTGTCACTTCTGGGAACTGTTCCTTCCACCATATATACAAAAAAGTAGAAATAAAACCAAATGCACAAAAAAGTTTCCAACCTCCTCCTGCTGGAGGAAGCCTGAATTGACCGACGCAGGACTCGAACCTGCAATCTCTTGATCCGTAGTCAAGCGCCTTACCATTGGGCCAGCCGGCCTGTTCTATGTAAGCAAGTGGCCCAGCGTGCCAGATCAAGGGGGCCTCCATCCTCCTGTATTCTTTACAATACTAACACTGGCTAGTGGTGCTGCTAGACCAGGATATTACATCACAAAAAGTAAATTCACATCTGCGTTCACTGTTAGTGATCCGATATAAAAATCTCAAGACGAGCGAGTTATATATGTAACTAGGGACCAGTGACCCATAAAGGATTGAGAACGACTTACCAAGTGGGTGACTGCAGCTCAGCTGCGGCTTCTGGGTATATTTCCCTTCGAGCTCAGACCGTATGCTATTCAGCAACTGCAGATAGCTCTGCTGCGGTGCTTTCGTGAGAGCTTCGGTAAAGGCCCAGCTCAGCGCACCTCGCGCTGCTCCGCCCTGAAAGGTATCCGCCCTGGTGGCCACAGCACGTGTCAATGGAATATATTCTCATGAAGGGAAACTTCTATTATATATAATATCCATAAACTCACGATGTCTGCGTGTCCTTCGAACCAGAAAACATGACCACGTCTGCAGGGGATGTCTTCGTCATCATTGTCCTCTCACGGGCGGAGTTTCCGATCGTTGCTTTCTTAAAAAAGCCTATCGCCGTCGAAGCGGCGCTCCCTAGATCTCCCTTCTCATATGCAGTGAACACGCTGAAGAGGTCCAGCGCTGCTTCCTTGGCGAGATTCGGCTCTTTCAAGACACCCTACGCGAAGGATTGATCAGACTTGAGCAGTTCTCGTTTGGAACTTGGAAAAGAACGCACCTGCGTGGAGTAAATATAGGGAAGGTCCAAAGCGGTTCCTGAATGGCAAGAGTCCATGATGGCCGTCAGGCGAACTCCGGGGCGGAGAGGACAGACCCTTGCAACGGTTAGCAGGCTTCCTATGGAGAAACAAGGCAAGGAAATGCACATTATATCGTGCATCTCATCATCCACAATATGTCCAGCGACCTTATAATCAACCGGATATATCACGTCATCAAACCCTGTTGACCGTATACGTCAATATCCAGGTTGAGCTGTAATTGTCTGGAAAGAGAGTATACCATCGTCTTCATCTCCATCCATATCTGGTGTGCGGCCACCGTGACCTTTTCAATGTCAGAAATGACAGTAGCTAAACAGCTAGGAAGCCGTTTTTGCTTACCAGAGAAATGGAAGAAGAGCGAATCGTTCGGCTGCGCATCATGAACCAGCCAATGCATTGCCCGAATAATGTTTGCCTTTGTGGGCTGGCTTAGTGGATTGGCTTGGTCGTCTGTTAAGATAACCATGTCCTCTCTCCGATACCCATAGCGCTGATTCAGGAAGGTCGATACCGCTGCAACATCATTGACGCAACCTTTCAACTGGTTCGGTTGCCCGATATAGTTGATACCGATAAGGAGGGCTCTCCGACGGCCTGTACACGCCGAATATTGGAACCGATAGTTAGGTGGAGCACCATGGCCAAAGCTTTGACTCTCCTGAGGAGGTCGGGGAGGGAGAGGGGGTGGATGATCCCATGATTGTGAGTCTGCTCAACCATCTCAGTATATAATTGTTCGGAGTTTATATGACGCTTCTGCAGTCTTCCCAAAGGCAGAAATGCACATACGGTAATGATGACTTGTATGAGGGTTATTGAAGTAGGCGGATGGTGGTTGCTGATAACCTATAGGCGGGGGCGGGGAAGCCATCGAACCCCCCGGTGGTGATGGGTGCTGGGTCCTAACAACGAAGCTCAATTAGAAGGAATGTCGTGTAAGAGATAAGGTGAAGTGGAATATCTCTTACCATTGTTGTGGAGGATAGACAACCCAGCCAGGAGGCGGTGGCTGGTATTGGGGAGAGAACATAGAACTGTATGCGGAGACTGCTGTCAGATGGATACCCCTCGGGGTATGGCTTATGGGAGATGACTTGGATGGTGTCTCTCCCTCGAATACCAGTATTTGTGAACCGAAGGAAGACTCTCAGGCGCCCTGCACTGCAGTGAGCTTATCCTCACGATGCGAACAAATGAACGAGCGACGGACGCCGAAAGGGAGTATTGAGATACTTAATGTATCTCTCGAGGGCTGACGGCGAGGGACCGATAGTACCGCATATCGCGTAGACGGACTTTTTGTTCCGTGGGCCCGACTGCGGACATGCATCTCCAGGCCGAGCAGCGTGGTAAGACTCCCCACTGTCGAGTTGTGTTCTCGTCAAGCGTTCTTTATGACAACCGTTCTGGGTCTAAGGCTGAGGTGCAGCCCTAAGCGGGCAGCGGCATGCCTAGAAAACAGCGGTGAGACGCCCTCGGCCCGGAAGTCCTCCTTTAACTGCAGCGCTTAGCATGTCTAACCTGTCGTTCATGGAATACCCCTTCCTCTCCTTTTCAAAGGGACTCCCCTCGTGTTGCTCTTGGCGAGAACATTTTGCCTGTACCATATCTTTAAAGTCCGTTCGCCGAACCTCTCTGACCAACCGTCGTCTTTTATGGATCAGCATCCAGCCAGCCCCTGGACAACATGACACATCTTAGCATCTCCAGATGACAGCATAGCGGCGCATTAGATCTGACTAGACTCCGCACTGCGTAGGGCTAACTGCCCTACGGACTCACGGAGTGCCCTGGGAGATGTGGAGTAGACTGTTGGTCACAGTTCTCCGTTCAGCGTCATCATCGGTGAGCAGTGACCCACCGGCTTCTTGGTATCCTGCGCACAGGAGTATGATAATAATAATATAGCTAGATAGGCCGATGATCCAGCTCTTATTCCTTCCTGAGCAGTCTTGGAATGTCTCACGTGTCCACGTCCATTCTTAGTGACTACGTCATCAATTGAATTCAGACAGTCGTTGAGCCGTGTTTATCCGAGTGTTCACAAGGTTGTTCTCGAACACAAGCCAAGGATCACTTGGGATCCATAAAGAACCACGTGGCTTCTTGAATAGCACGAATCATACTGTCGAGAAGGCTTTGTGGGAATTGTCGGGTTTATCGGATCCAGGCCCCGGAGGCCGCAGGATAAGGTAGTGCAGAACTGTCCAAGATCTTGATGGTGGTGTGTGTGCGTTCGGCAAATGTCCTGCTACTTATATATGTTGCGTCCGCCTCTCATGAGACCTGGTAGGTTCTAACTACACAGTGCTTCTAAAGAAGCCTGGCTGCCTTACTTTCCAGGTTAAAGAACTCTATATTTTAGCAAGTGTTGGGAAGTGCTAAGAAATAAGTCCACAGTCGACGCCACCTCAGTCTCTAGGGACGACAAGCGAGTAATGCTTTCTAGATGTGCATCCGATTGCCATTCTTAAGAATAGCATCACAGCCATCAGAAGTGAACAGGTAACCCTCTTCAGAGCTGACTCAGACGTTGGAACGCCTGATCATTGTCAATCACAGATGACACAATCTTCTGGATGAAAACAAATGAAGCAAACACATTGCAGA
Source organism: Thermoascus crustaceus (assembly GCF_041956765.1). Taxonomy (NCBI): domain Eukaryota; kingdom Fungi; phylum Ascomycota; class Eurotiomycetes; order Eurotiales; family Thermoascaceae; genus Thermoascus; species Thermoascus crustaceus. Next base: position 1,890,649 of record NW_027192531.1, on the reverse strand, counting down.
CTTTACGTCAAATCAACGTCCTAGTGCCGCTTTTACGATAGTTTTATGACTGTACCTGGGCCTTTGCTCCCAAGACGTGCCTGTGAGTTTCGAACTCTCCACGTTTCCAAGAAGTAGTCAGAGAAGATCATCACTTCTTGGAAAAGCCATTGCTCGTGAAAGCTGAACGAGTTGACCAGCTGCAAATTCAATGGTTGCAAGTAGTGAGTGAATCCATTGGTAGTATTGCTGTGATTGTTCCATCACGTACAGGGTGATGTATTTCATTTCCTTGCCAGCAAACCTGCCCCAGCTGCAATCGCGGCCAGCAAGTCCTCCAAGATTCCCATAGAATTTCCGGAGGCAACAGCATGCTATCGTCAACAGAACCTCTTGTCTAGTCGCAGGAGCCCCATGCATCATCGTGGCTACTTGTAAATACGGCTCCCATGTATGTCTCACTGATAGCCTTGGAATACTTATGGAACGAGATTGTTACGTATCCACTCATTCTAGATCTATATCTCGTGGTACAGCCAGTACCTGTTGGTTTGTGCGAAGATTAATACCCAAAGACTTGAGGCTGAGAACCTCATTCTGGAGACGGGATACCTATTCTGTGACTGGTAAGACGAACTATATGACATACATGCATCTATCTCGCATCAGTTCATATTCGTGAGCTCTGAATTTCGCTTCACGATCCACTGCGGCTGAAATAAACAGCTGGCGTACAATTTATGGCCATGGACTGGTCTAGACATTTCGAGTACATGATGGAATTATCTTCTAAATAATTGTTTGGAGTAATTTGTGCTATAAGTACGAGGCCCTTTCGTAGCGGATAGTTGCTACCCGCTACCCGACCACTTGGCAGGCTATCATTAGATTGTCGAGAAATTTGAGGCCCAAACGAGGCTAATCGGCAGAACTTTTAAAAATTGTCGGATAATTTCTTATTTGCTGTTGAATCCATGATATGTAGATGACTCTCCATATAGATAGGATCTTCAGTGCATCAACCTGCGCCGATAGATCCTGAACAGCGCATAGCAAAAAACCACTTACATTTCTCTGAATCCAAGGAAACCGGGCATTACACGCTTACTGCTGCAAGAGGTGACCTGTGGAACTGCGAAGTGGGGGACATGAAATCTGGCTTGTGTTCATGCGGCGCAGAGACCTCCAGTTGCGGCTCTCTCAATTGTGCCGCAATCTGGCAATTGATTCACTGTCCGGGGACAAGGGGAATATGGACACCCGATGGGAGGTGGAGGCTGCATGGTGTCGCGACAGTTGATGATATTGGATGATGGACAGAGCAGGAAAAGGGACGCTGCGGAAGGTCGGTTACTGTGGACATATGTGTTGTTTTCCTGGTTATAAGTCTAGGTTCTGAGCGTTATGGGCCCTTCTGTCTTTCTTCTGACCAGGGAATTGTTGGTGACGAGATAATCTTCATCAAAGTCAGGGAGCCTGTGGGTTATTGAATGGAGAGAGAGAGCTGGTGGACTTCTATTCCCTCGTTTACGTTTGGACAAAGAACAAATATCTTTCAATTTAAGACGTCTGTATACTACACAAAGAAGCAATTCTGAAATAGTGAGACATTCTCTTTTCTCTAATACCGAGTGCAAAGAGATGTAAGAGTTTCTTAATCCCTTTATGGATGATACCTACTGAGCTTGAGAAAATTATCAACACTTTAGAACAACACAAAGGGCCACATGAGAAAAATAATACCTCCTGCCACACTCTTTATCGCGGGGACTATAAAAGTGCATTTCCACCGAAGTTCCCATATCTGATAAGGTATAACGAAGGGTCCTAGAACAAAGAACAACTTTGGAAAGTCAGAGTCTCCGAATATTGTCGTAACCTCGTATCAAAAGGCGCCTATATCTCTAGCGCCTGATGTAAGATCAAAGACTCACTCTGCAACCCGTCTAACAATATGGCCAATTACCTCCAAATATGTACATCCCTAGTAATTATCGACAGCACTCTTGTCTGGTCGAACTGGTAAGTGTTATACAACCGAGAAGCAAGCCACCCAACCTTCATGTTGGAGAAAACCGATAGCTGACTTCTCCTACTTATTATGACCCAGAATTATGCAAAAGAAAAAAGAAACGTGGTCCTGCCATAATGGAAACAATCAATCCGTTCGGGAAAGGCACGCAGTTTTGGGTACCTCCTCTATGTTCTCATTCAAAATGGAAGTCATCATGGGGTTACTATGAAGAAAAAAAAAATCATAAATCATTTTCGAAGGCGATATCTGCCCAATTTGGCATACTTGCATATAGACCAGGTAGATAGAGTTGTAACTGAGACCTGACCAGTCTTATCAGCAGTATTTCTCTTCAGCCTGATGGGAAATGACGCGACCAGAGGGAACGAGAACTGAAAACTCATTTTTTTTCTGTTCATTGGCCTGCTCTAGACTCAGTGCGGAGCTGAAAGAGATTGAGAACCCAAAAGGTAATTGCAAATCCGCCTCATCTTCTGAAGTCGTGGCTTCGCCTTTCCGCTACTAGTACTTTCGTCGGCTTCATATCCCTGATTCCATGGTCCATTACCATCGTGATGTGGACCGTCACGTAGCAGTGTAATGGGAAGTTTTACTGTCATGATCTGCAAGTGGAGTAAAACGTACTGCACAATTAACCTTGCATTGTCAATGATGGAATATTGATTACCATAGGCCATATTACGTGTACGACCCTTGTGTCATGGTGGACAGGGGTGCTGATTCCTTTGCTAGGGGATGCGGCTTCTAGGGTTTTGTAGAGTTTCCAATCTCTTCCTTATTGGGTATCATAAAAACTGCATTCTTTTTGTTTTATTATACGCATACCAAAACGTAGAAATCGGCCTGAAGTAAGAAATAGTAAATAGTGAATATGGAAAAAGCATCATTAAGGCCAATACGAGGAGAAAACAGGACAGGAATTAATCTATAGGGTTGCTTCTCGTAAGGCAAAGTGAGGCTCTTTTAGAATTTTCTCTAAGCAAGTACCTAACTAATGCAGACATCATCTAATTTGACACCCAAAGTGATCTGCATGTCTAGATGGGTCTTTCTTTATCGCTAGAGATAGTGCGAAGGAAAGCGGGGTTATCTCCACTGCAGCAGGGCACTCTGATCCCTGAAGGGAAGCGATTTCCAAACTGGGAATATTGGACTCGATCACTGGCACAACAGGTAGTGTGCCCCGTGGTCTTCCAGTTGTCATGTATCACAAACACCCGATTCCGGGCAAAGAATGAATTGTCAACATATCCTTGCTCGAAGCAACTTCGCATATTGCATGCAAAGCAGCTAGGAGGGATAACAGCAGCACGTAGAAGCGGACTTTAAGTTGCAACAGAACCCATATGCATGCAGATCGAAGAGCGAACAACTGAGCTATTTTTTGAAAACCGGAAATGTACCCGTAGAACAAGGGGGGGGGAAAGTCTCTTAGATGACTTTCCAGACTTCTACCTTTCTGAAAAGACGGGTGTTTTACAATCTAGTGGCAGGATGTTAATACTGAAGGACTATAGACTGGGTATTTGCCCCAGTCAGAGCAAATCTCTGCCACGGTGGGGGGCGCTTAGGCGGTATCGGCACGGCGACTTTCTTAATCTACTGCCATCGTCTGAGCGCTTAGCCCTGTTTCAGCTGACCCGCATCTATCTATCGCTTTGCCCCCGCCAAGGTTTTACTGCAGGCGCTGACTACACGAGATCTCGAGCACATTCTTGATAATGATTTGGGGCTGGTTGATTGGAGACGGTCCCGGTAACGACCCAATTGAGGCCCATGTTTCCAAAGTACAAGATCTATCCGTGTTCTCGAGCCGTATCGCCATCTCTTGTTTTCCATTCTCAGACTGCACTGCTGTCTTCTGTACAAGGTATCTCTCATCATATTCCTGGTTGAAGTCTCACGCTTGCATCTAACAGAGCTTTCTCTGACACGGGCCATATGTACCTAACCATCTTGCATGCGCAATGCATCCGGGAAGGTTCTAAACCCATGCTATCAGCAGGATAGTGGACGTGACGTAAGTAGTCATTTGCAGTATGGTATTTGTGTTATCTTTCCCTTAAACTTTATGGCACAGAGTCAAAGTCCACAAGACCTAAACATACTGTATCATACTGTTACTTTGTACTGGTCTCCCGATGGCCAATAAAACCATATAAAATAAGAGACAACAAAAAAAATTGGGTTCGTTACGAGGCGGCTTCTCGTGGGGTCCAGAAAGCGTTAGTTAGATGCCGGTGAGTTGGTTGGTCCACAAAAGCGGTCGACGCGGCTCTTCAAGTTTTTGCGGCACTTTTTTTTTGAGCCTCAATCGGGAATGTGATGCAGTTCCGCGATCAAGCTGGTCTCGATCAACTCACATGTATAGGTGGCTGAAAGTGATTCTGATGGCAAGATGCACATCAGCATGCCTGATCCATGTTTGCGCTGTTGCTATCACAGCGGTTGAGCCACATGGCAGTTATAAGTCTCTGGATTTACGTCTATGAATTTACCCAGTTTCCATGAAGTCTGTTTCTAGAAGTGGTCACCAACTTCGGTGAAAGTGCTATGACTACTAGGACCTGCTTCCTGGGACTTTGTTTCTCTACTATGATTAGCTCATAAACACTTGGTATTTGGATCCGTCTATGCTCGCTGCTTTATCAATGTAATATCTCGTCACCGGCTAGATCTCAAATTTGCTCGTTACCGGAATTTGTGTTCCCACCTTCACAACCCTCACTGTCATGTCGGATGGGGCTAGGAGTCTCGACTCCATCCCATATGACATCTTTTACAATATCGCCTCAGGTCTTGAATGTCAAGATTTCATCCATCTTAGCCGGGTGAATCGGAGCATAAACACGTTGATGCGCAGTGAGTTGATAGCAAAGAAGTCCGTTGAGGTACACATACATTAGCATGTCGGGTGCAATTGCAAGCATTCTTCGGCCAGTCAGAAGCTGATATGTTTCCAGTACCACATGTCACATACTAAGGAGGGACAGCTCGCACTGAGGAAGAAGATTGGGTATCGAGAAGCGATTGGGCGTCTCTATGACATCAAAGAAGCATTTGCTACAGCCCAACCCTACAGCGTAACCGTGCTGTCTTATGGGAAAGCATTCCTGTATAATCAAGGATTTTTGTGTTACATTCACGCTAATGAGATTCGTGTTTTGGACGTCCATTCCGCTAAGGACGTGGAGCAGGTGCTGAATATCAGGACCGTTCTTCGACGTGTCTTCCCCGACTTGATTCCAGAGGAAGAGGATTCGGTTCAATTGTCCCTCCTGCACTACAGCGATGGTATTGTGGCATTCTTATGCGAGATTTGTGACAGGGGTGAGTCATGGCTCATTGCGGTTGACATGACGGAAGATCGGAAATCTGGTCGAGTGCGCGTGTGCAAACAATTACAATCAACACGCAGGCTGTTTGTGCGTCATAATCAGGCTTACCTCTACTATGGAACTCACTCTGCACTTGGAATCCACGGATATCATGAATGGTCTATTCAGTGTGTGAATCTGAAAGACAGGCAGGACATAACACAGAGGCCTGTTGTGCTAGATGGCTTTGCAGGGTCCGAGATTGGGCAAACAGTCTGCTTCGACATTTATAAAGATCATCTTTACGCGGTCACGAATCAAGTCAACTTCGAAGAGGAAGAGGTCGACTGGACATCATACTATGTCTGGGCCTGCATACCGCCTAGCAAGGATCCGAAAAGCGTGAAACTGAACAGGATCTGGCGTCGTCAACATCGCGAGGGTCCAATAAACGACACCTGGACGGATATTTCGCTTCGAAAAGACGAGGCAACTGAAAGGCTCTTGATTTTAGAATGTCGCCGTGAATGGAAGGACGGGCGCAGTGAAAATGTCCGGAGTTACTATACTCAGCCGCTTCTCTCTCCTGAAGAAATTTCTCAAAATGGGCACAAGCTAAACATAAGTGAGAAACAAGAGCAATCACGATCAGCAGAATCGGCCTCGAGTGTCTCGTCAGCACTTTCAGAGTCGAGACCACCTTCCATGAGGTTTCTGCCAGACGAGCCATTGACCATGACACTGGATTCGTCAAGCAAGCCCAACTACGAGCCGCCAAAGGAGAGGCTAGGCAGATATGTCCACGCCGAATACAGCATGGAAGAAGCGACAATACTAAGAAGAGATTTCATCCTCGCGAAAACAAAGTGCCGCACATACAATCCATCAGCATCGGCGTTCTTGGACCTCGTCAACGATCCGAAGCAAGATTCCGGTCACTCAATTCCACGGGATCGTCTCCGGATCCGAACCGTGTCTCGTAAACGAAGATGCCCTATTGACGAGGATGGAGATGAAGGAGAAAAGGGGATGCTCTTCAAGCCCAAACTCGGGGCAGAAGGTCGTCCCATCGAGTGGAGTGAGGAACGATTCGTCTCGCGGGGCATCAAGCTCTGGCCGCCCGACAATGCACCAGAGGAACTTAGTGAACTCCTCTGTCCATCGAAGAGGACGGGAAGAGTCTATGCAATCGCTGACGAGAGATCTCTCGTCTACTCTGTTGATACGCCCGGGATGGAAGAGCAGGCCATAATATTGATCAGCTTCGATCCTAAGATACAATTTGCTGGTCTAAAGCGCCTCAGCTCTACTACGGTGATTCAGGCAGCAGAGGTAAAAGGTCCAATCGACATCGAGCGACCGAGGGCTGGGGAAGATAGCCGAAAGCGAAAAGCCACCTTTCTCGACCAAGATGCGGCTGATTCCGAATCGCCAAGGCATCCCACGCCATCTTTCAGAACTGAGCCAGCGATGCATCTTGGCGTAAAGCGGGGATACTGGTTTCGATAAATCTTCGAGCTCGAGCAATGATAGAAGGGCGGCATCTTCGAATTATGAATAGGGGTGGCGGTGTCTTGTTCAAAAAGCATTTTCCTCATGGGAAAAGAAATTACTTGTCTGATAGAGAAAGCACACGCATACATAATTCTCGTTACTAGCGATGGGAAAAAATGAAAATCTATTTTTTGAACGTCGTTTCGGTGATCTACCTTTATTGATCATCGCCAGCGGGGACAACAAAACCCCCAAAATAATAGGGTCAATCCAAAGTGGATATTGGAAACCGTTATCCGTGAAGGCACTAGTCGCTCATATGTACTGCCTAGGTATGGTCCTGTACCTAACCTATGATACCCCACTAATAAAGTGCCAAGTTGCATACACCCCATCAGACCGATCATGAGGCTCTGCGTGATGTTCACCTCGTACAGTAGCACCGCGCTACTACTACTAAACTTACCCAGCCACCCTTAGGTATGTATGTATATCACGCAACCCTGGATCATTCTATTTTGTCGCTACCTACCTAGTCCACCTCACCTCTTGCGGGTAAGGCGTGAGAAGTAAGGCGTGATCTACGCATTGGCCTGGGGCGCAGCACAGTGCGGGGTGAGTTAGTGAGTTGAGCGGGTGCTCAATCAATCAATGGCACTTTATGGTTTTCCTGTGCGGAGATGTGTCCGACAGACAGGCTTTGGCGTTTAGTGGAAATTAGCATTTGGGCCGCCCGAAAAGAAAGGCTGATTCGGGAGTTCGCCTTGGGGCGAGTTTTCAGGTTGCAGGAGGAACATCATCATTTTTTTTTTGTCGTTGATGCATGTTGCCACGTTCCCGTTTGCCGCTACACAATTTATTTTTGAGTTTCGTATACACCCTTGCTATATCTCTTGCCAGTTTTAAAGTCATGTGGCTCGCGGATTTTATTTAGGCACCAACTACCGAGGTAGGTAGTTGTTAAGACTAAAAAGGTGCCATGACACACTGATTAGTCCGCATTTTCTGACAGTAGTACTTAATCGTTGGCCGCCAACAATAGCAACGATCGCCTAATCACCAGGTAACTAGCAGGTATGGTTTTTGTCATCATTCTTCCCCAATTCTTTGTTACAGATAGCAACTGCCTTCGGTGAGTAAAAAACATGTAGAATACATGCTATTCTATGCCTATCGATATACAACGTACATATAAGAATAAGCTGTCACGGACTTTCTAACAGATTAATCAGATGGCAGTGTGGCACAAAATGTTATATGGCTCCAAGTTTCATTTCCCAAATGCGTTACTCCATCATGCATAAACAAAGGAATAAATCTTTAGGAGAGAGTTCCGATCGGATAAGCACTGGGAATATTCTTGGTATCCGGCACGATCGATGGAACGGACTTGTACGGACGGATTGGGACTGCCTTCTCCGTCAATTTTGGCATGCGTCTGATCTTCTTGATATCCGTGATGCGAGCGGCGATATTCAAAATCTTCGGCTCTGTCCAGGGAAGGCCAAGTATCTCCATCCCAATAGGGACTCCTATAGGTGCGTCTTCCGTCGCTGGCGAGAAGCCCGCCGGCACAGTCACGACCGGGAACCCGGTTACTGCGCCCAGGATCCCGTTTCTTCCCGATTGGGATGGAGATCCGACCTTGACAACGAGGTTCTTCTGCTCCGGGTATATGATTGCGTCGAGATTGTTTGTCTTGAAGGTTGTTTTCAGCGTGAGAATGAGGTTCTGTATCTTCCGCTGTCTGGAGATATAGGAGGAATTGCTCGTTGAAGAGACCAGCGCGTCGTTAACGTACGAATACTCCGAAGGGATGACAAGGTATTTCCCGCTCTCGTAGAGCTCCTGGAGCGTTTGAGGATGTTCTCCTTGGAGACCATCATTCTGCAGATACTGGTCCATCGCTTCGCGGTACTCAAATCTCTGGACGTCGCACGAATCGATTATAGCGGTAGCATTGTAGACTGACTCCTTGATAGGGACAACAATGGCACCGGCTGCTTTCAGCTCTGCGACCATGGAATCCATAACTTCATTTACGGGGGCTGTTTCATCGCTGTTTGTCCGGTTGAAGAAAGGCAACAGAAGACCAAGGCGTACGCCCTTCAAAGTACCGCCATAAAGCGCAGCGGAATAGTCAACTCCCGTTGTAAAAGGCGGGACAAGGGCTGTCGCATTATCAGCAGGATCGTATCCCACGCTTGCCATCACTGTCAACGCAGCTGCGACGTCTTCGAGAGAACGGGCAATGGGTCCCACGACGTCCTGAGTGTACGAAATGGGTATCACTCCAGCGCGCGAAAGCAATCCGCGCGTGGACCTGATGCTGAAGAGACTGTTTGCACTTGCAGGGCTTCGTAACGAGTTCACAGTGTCAGTCCCCGTTCCGAATACCGCGAACGAAGCTGCAATGGCAGCACCCGTTCCTCCTGAACTACCCCCTGGGGTGCGAGTAAGGTCGTACGGATTCAATGTCTGCCCACCCGCGGATGAGACGGACAGCCCTTCTAGCGCGAGTTCATGGAGATTGGCCTTCCCAAGAATGATAGCGCCGGCTTTGCGGAATGCAGTCACAGTCGGTGCGTCCACAGTGGGCTGGGAGTCTTTGAGATCAAGGCAGCTGCCGGTTGTTTTCATATCCACTGTATCGAAGTTGTCTTTCAACAAAATTGGGATGCAGAACAGGGATCCGGTAGCATTCCCAGCCGCCAGGGCTTTGTCCATCTCATCAGCAATTGACAACGCATGAGGATTAAGACCGATAAGAGCATTGATGTCTCCATTGTATCTCTCGATTCGCGAGAGAAACGATGACACGACTTCGCGGCACGACACGGTTCCACCAAAAAGTGCACTGTGGACGCTGCTTATGGTGGCTTCGCGGCTGTCAAAGGTACCAAAGTTCAGCGATAGACATGGCACGGCGAGAGAGAGCGAAACGAGACCTCGTACGAACGATGAAAGGCGCATTTTCGGTTATCCGTAATGGAACTAACCATAGAGGGTGCTTGATTGTGTGAAAAGATCTGAAACACGGGAAACCACACCACTGTCTTTATACTTAATGCATCTTGCAGCAGGATTTGGAGTTGCATTAATCTAAGGAGAATCGGGAATGGATAACAAAAAGAAATAGAAAATTGATAATCCATATCGACCCTGCGGAGATTATGTACTGAAAGTATACCAACACAAACAACGATCGCGGCTGATAGGCGGGGGAAGTCTTTCGCTTATCAGCCCCGGGATATGGAAAACACGCTGACCTTCCCTTCTCGGGATATAGATAATAGAACGCTCCCGAAAACCACTTCCCGGGATCTTTCCGTGCCATCTTGGCACCAAGGAAAAAAAAATCATATCATGATAGCATCATCAGATCTCCTTGACTCATCTCATCGTACAGTACCTACAAATATTTGTCCAGAACCGGTCAAAGTTCACGATTCTTCCCCAGATACCCGTGGGAGATTAAATACTAGAGCTTGGCATTTTCATTGTCCGTTCTGTCCGAGGCCTTATGCGTCATGGCAGCGTATGTTTAGTGCCCGTTCAGGTGAATTTGGTCCTCGAGCAGAAAGAATCGTTTAAACTTGGACGAACTAATATTTATAGTATTGCTAACAGGTTTTACTGGGGTGAAATTCGGAGAATTTCTCGGCACAACAAGGTGCTGAAGAGATCTATATCTGAGCTATATTGTGGTACGGAACACATATCCTCAAATTTATCTGAAAAGTTCTACTGCTCTTCTATTATATGACACTTTGCAGGTGACGGAAATCAGAGCTTCGTGCAGCACATACGATTATTTAACAGCTGCCACTATCTAATAGCAATGCGAAAACGACTTATATTTCTCTACAAAAGTTATCGGTTAATATTGACGAATTTAGCAGAATAATCAACATAACCTCTATGTAGCTTGAGGGTTTATTATGAAAGGAAAGGGTTGCATTAATAGCTCTGGAAAGACTTTCACTTTGTACACGACTTTCATTTCTCATTCCTTGGCTATTGCATATACCCCGAACATATTGTTCCGATCATGAATTTGGTCTTAACACATCTTGGACAATAGAATATCTGACCGTGAGATAGACCAGACTAATTTGTCACCTTATAAATCTTATACTCGACGGCTTGCTTCCCATTATCCTCCACTACCCAGTGGCCCTGGGCCACGAAGAGCGAAGTCTCCACCCACTTGTATTTCTCGCTGCTCGTTTCAATGATGGGTCCAGCAAACCACTCGTGGTCTCCGTAGTTGGTACTCTTTGCGTCCTTGCTCCAACCCAGCACTTTTGCTGAAGCCTCGTCGATCTTCAGCACTCCGGCATAATGGACGTAGATGCTTTCGCCGTCGGCTGTGCGTCCCTGTACTCGGACATCCAGATGCGATACGGAAGTTGTAGGGTCCATCTGCCAAATGTGAGCGTCGTATTTCCGCACTAGTTATTTGAAGTAGTATTTGAAGGGCATCTCCGGTGCTTTCCCTCGGATCTAGAGGCAAGATATGCAAGAACGGGGACGTAAACGGACCAGAATCCAATCTCCTCCGCCAGGAAGTATTTCCGCCTTTAGCCCCGAGCCCTCGATATTATTATTATTATTATTAATCAAGTTTAACGTCCATATGGAGCCTTCCGGCTATGATAGACCCTGATTCCTGGGCTGCAATTCTCATTCTGAACCACCAGTTCAGAATGAGAATTATTGCCCCTATCTAGTCCCTGGGGCTAGACCCCCATCTATAATCATTCTTGACCTTCT
>NW_027192531.1:1774653-1876655 GCF_041956765.1 Thermoascus crustaceus | reverse complement strand
AGGGCTTTCTGGACAGCTTGGCTAAACAGGGCCTGTTGCACTATCTCCTCCCTGAGTTGGGTATGCCAGGTTCCTTGGGGCAGGTCTTCTTGGGGGCTCCCCCTGGGAGCAGGTGGGAATGCCACCTCCCGGATTAGAGCTTCCTTCTCACTAATAGTGGTGGCCACCTGCCCCTGGGGGCCCCGGAGTGCTGGGGTTGTACTGGTAGCCTTTGGGGCAGTATACCGCAGTGCCTGCCAGCACCGGGCAGTATTTGCTGGGCCCCGTTGACTTCCAGGATCCTCCCCCTCAGGGCCCATTAAGAATCTCTCCCAGCACACCCTCTTCATCCGCCGTATAGTTCTGTAGTAGGAGTTCCGGGCCTCCCGAAGCTCCCCCTCTGCTATAGCTCCTGCCTGCCACGCCCGCCTGGCTTGGGCATAGGTCCCCCGCCCGAGCCCTCGATAAATCCGTCCGTGATTGGGACAATGATCCTATGTGGACCACTCTTGATCGCTTTCAGGTCCAAGGTATGTTCCTTAGACATGTAGCCTCTCATGGTAAAGCAGTACTCAAGACTAGGCGCCATTTCGAAATTCTTTCTTTTGTCCTATATTATAACACCGACAAAGAAGTGTTTTTTGGAAAGAGTCTGTGAAATGTGAACTTGGGAAAGTAGCATGGATTTATAGGTACACAAACGTTCGGTACCACCATCGGACTGTTTACCGAAGCTCGACCTCTGACTACCCTGATCGACGGGGAGGAGAAGCGGGGAAGTTCATCCAGGACCTTACCACCGAATTTACCGGAAGCTATAATGCGAGGAACTGACCTTGAAGCCTGCATTGTCTTCCTCGTCAGTAATAACTTAGGGTTAATCAGTGTTCAGTCACCGGTAGAGTATTTTTGTCTTCTCGAGTCGTGGTATAGACAGCTTTTTCTGAACATCTTAAGGAGGGATGTTCAACTAGAACGGGGACGTCCAAGATGCTGCAACTTCTTAAGCGTATTATATATTTCGAGGATTACTCGTTATTTTACGGTCTCTGATCAGTACGTTAACGTAAGAAAAAGATAATTAATTACTTATAACGTATTCATAATTACACGAAGACCTTCTTCTTACTCGTCAACCTGGCAGCAGTCTCCTTGTCGTGGCCGAAGATCAACTGAGCATTGAACAGCTTCTGCAGTCTCTGGATCATGTTCCGACTTCTAACCCAAGCGGTGTGATCACGAGCCAACCAGCCATGTGGATGAGCCTGCGTATAGTTCTCTGCAATATGGAACTGATCGGTTGTCCAGATGAAGGTTCCGTCGTGTTCGAGATTGACCTGCATGATGCACAGACCCGGAGTGTGTCCTGGAGAGAAATGGAGAGTGATGCCCTGGCAAAGGTCAAAGTGGTCATCAGTGAAGGTGTTCCAGTTCAGCTTGTCCAAAGTCATGTAGCCCGCGAGGTAGACACCAAGATCAGCCCCCGTGGCGACCGCCCAGCAAGCGTGCTTGAACTCTTCCTCGTGGACGTAAATTGGAACATCGGTGCCAATGAAATGCTCGAGGCCACCGGCGTGATCGAGGTGCAGGTGGCCAATGACAACGGCCTTGACATCCTTGATGTCATTACCAGTGGCTTTAATGGCAGCCGGAAGGCGTTGGTCTTCCCGGTATTCAACACGAGGGAATATATCGGTTATGGGAGCGCCCCATTCCTGAGCCCAATTGTCAGCGCAATCACCCGGCGTATCACAATAGGCCACGTACCACGTCTATATCTTCCGCACAGCCAGTTTCGAACAGAATGAGGCCCATTTCAGGGTGCTCAATCAGAGCAGCCAATACGCTGAGGTCTCGACGTTTGCTCACCGGGTTCTGGTTGCTCAGAGTGCTTGTGTTTGCACCGCGCAGGAGCCTAAGTGAAAGAAAAGATGTTAGGGTCCGCCGTTCAAATGGAAAACACTTCTAGTCACTTACCAGCCTTCGTCAACTTGCAGGGTGCCCAGATCCAAGATGTGCATCTTAGTGCCGGGAGGACATTTGAAAGCGGGAACGCCGGCAGCCGCCAGACGGCTGGCCACGCTGGGATCACTTAAGGAGCCCATGACTTTTGTTGATTAGAAGCGATCGATCTGGTAGTATGGTGTTCTTTGATAAATGCCTAGGTGTTATAGCTTTCAGATGCTCATGCAGCGACTTTTATAGCTCGACGCAAGCGCGCGTCTTCCCCAGCTTTCTCCGCATTTTCCCCAACTTCCCCACCTATCCTCCATCCGAAGATCACCTTCTATTCCGTCCAGTGATTCGTTACGCGACTCGAACGGATGCAAACAACCTCTCGGCAAACCTTGCTTTACGTGTCTCGGGCCGATAATCACTGAAAATAGAATTCCGCATCTGTGAACTATCGAACCCCGCTCCCAATACCTCGGATAGTCGGGGGAAGAAGACCGGGATGAGGCAGCAGAGACCAATTGACAGAGTTCCTGAAGTCTGATAGCTTGTCATACTGGTCCAAATTACCCTATGACACAGTTGGCGTCAGTTGGGTTCCTCAAGGAGCGAGGACGGTCTGTCAAGGCCACCATCATCCCGATGGAGCTGTAATGACAACCCGGCATAAAAGCAGCCTAATTGAGCGCGTTTTGGAATGCAGGCAGCTTATTTTAGTTGTCAGAAATGGATTCGACGGTCATAATACCTTGGGCGGCGATTGAGGATCAGAAACAACCAGACTGAAGATCCATTAAGGCTCATGTCGAATAAAACAAAAGACATGCTATGCTGCATTGTTGAATCTGTCCTCACCGGGTGATGTCCTGTCTTTATAACTAGCTCTTGGAGTTAGGACACTGTGCAGTACCAGAATAGCACAAAAGTGCTAAGCTGTGCCTCATGTCTTTCTTATATGCCCCTGGGGTCCCTGACAAGGATAACAAGAACCACACTTGGAAAATCCTGGTCCAGGGTCATGGGAACAATTAAGCCGTCTCTGTCATATTTGTCGACATTTATCCACCAATAGATAAGGACTTTTGGTTTGCTACAGCTTCACAACTCAGCACTACCATCCAAATGGTTAAACCAGTTCTTGGATTCCCCGCATTGATGAAATCGATGGGAAATTAACCTCTATTTTCGACTTAACAGTGTTAGTGCAACGCTTTCGTCTTGTTCATTATTAGGGCGCTGAGCACAACAAACTGATTTCGATGTTCAATGGGTTCGGCTCGTCTTTACCGAACGTGGATGCCATTGGATTATGTGTGAAGTGCCGAAATGTGATTTTTTCCATGATTTATGAGTTGTGGAATGGCCGGGGAAGGATTTGTTAGTGATATATATAGGTAAGCCACTTTTTACATAATGGAGCCCAGAGCTGCATGGTGTTTCGTGATAGTCCTGGAATTCCCACGCCATGGCGACATTTCTCGCAATTCTGTTTCTTTGTTTGTCTTTGGCCTTCTGTCATTCGACAGACGTCGCACCTCCCAGGCACAGGAAATGTATCATTGCTTCTGAATATAAATCATCCAATGGCACAGCCGATGATTCTCCTGCAGTCGCTCAGGCGTTCTCAGACTGTTCGAAGAATTCCATCATAGTCTTTCAAGAAGGCGTTGACTACAACATTTTCACTCCCATCAAAGCCACGGAACTTTGTAATGTGGAAATCCAGCTGAACGGAAATCTCCATCTGCCGCAGAACATCACCGCGATCCAGCACCTCGTCAATACCACAGAGGCTCTCACGTACTCTACAGCTCTTTACTGGTTCACATTTGAAGGACCGTGGATAGACTTCATTGGTACCAAAAACGTCACAAATGGCTGGATCAACTCCTACGGTCAGGCTTGGTGGGACACCAACCCAGTCAATGGAACTGGTGCCCCCTCTCGCCCGCACTTGATGAGGTTTAACACGACAAATGGGTCTCTACAAAGCTACAAGTCACGAAAACCCATCGCGTGGAATGTTCAATTGATTGGAAACAACATCACCGTCACAGATGCCATAATCGATGCCTATTCGACCACTCACAGTTTCCCATTCAACACGGACGGCTTCGACGTGACAGGAACAGATATTCGGATTTTCAATAGTGTCATCTTTAATGGTGATGATGCGATTGCTATCCAATCTGGCTCTCATGATGTCCTCTTCCAAGGAGGTACCATCGGCTACCAAAGCCATGGCATGAGCATCGGATCCCTTGGTCAGAACCAGGCAGCTTTCGCAAACGTTTCCAATATAAAATTCGACGATATCACGGTCATCAACGCGGTCTACGCATCGCGCTTCAAGTCCTGGGTCGGTGGCCAGGGACTGGCGAAGAATATCACCTGGTCAAACATCAGAGTCTACAACGTCACTTTCCCAATCTTCGTGACTCAGACGTACATCAACCAGGGCTCAACGCAAATGCAGCTCGAAGACGGTAGCGTCACGGAACGGCCGAATAATTCATCCGTTGTCATGCAGGACTTCACCTGGGCCAACTTCTCCGGTACTATTAACACGTTCCGCCCGGGTGACGGGTCCTGCGTCTCGGATCCATGCTGGTACGATGACGGGCTACCGAACCTGAACCATAAAGAGGCGATTATCATCGAATGCAAAACGAATTCATCTTGCAATAACTTGGCGTTGAGTAACATCCAGGTCTTCCCTCAGAGCATGGAGCAACCCACACTGATTTGCATAAATGCGACAGCGGAATTGAACCCAAATTTGGGATTTGACTGTACGAATGGGACATATGTTCCATTGAAGGAAGGGATGGGTAAGAAGAATGGCTGGCACAGTAGCCATTAAGTATGTTCAAGATGTAACCTTGATGGAAGCGAGAAGAAGGTAGTGTATGTGGTTGGATTAAAGCAGCACGTGCATATATGCAATCGTTTATTATTTCTTCGTAACCAATTTTCATGTTTACAGAATACCAGCTACAAAAGCCTATATTCTGTAAGTTGTCTTATATCACGTATGTACAGTACTATATCATATCATTCGTCACCCTTCCCCTGCTCTCTGTTCGCTTGGCAAATAGCTATTGTAGAACCATGCAATTTTGAAGCTATTGGAGGGTACCCCAGAAACTATAATAGGTCACAGCCCCTAGGCAAAGCCAACCCGGATTGCAATATTGTGGGAGATACAGCCTCGTGGATGATATTGGTACTGAAGCAATGCAGAAGAGGCTACAACAGAGGTAGGTCAGCTCTTAGTCTGCTAGGCCCATTCCAGAATAACACTTCAGGCGACAGGAACCATCCTGTCACCATGCTGTCCATACTCGCCCAAGTAACAATTTCCTACTGGAGAAAGATTTCCTCAGAGATTTTGACCGCTACAGCTTGCAAAACTCTGGCATAATTCAGGTTAGGCGACCAACCATGGCAATGACAGTTGTGGTATCTTCAGAGCTGTCTACATTGATATCAGCCGCGAGCTTCAAGTTGTTGAGGATGTCATGCTGGGCGGTTCCGGTAGATCAAATTGCTGCATAGCAGTCTGATAGCCGTCGGTTTTCTTCAATTTCCTGTATTCAGCATCCCCTACTATCTCTTGTATCCACCGTTCAAAACTCTTGTTCAACATCAGTGAGCCAGAAAGTCCACCTTGCCTCTGTAAGCGTCACCGTCTCCAATTGTCCTATTAAAGCAGTACTCGACTCACCCAAGCATGGAACAATTTCTTTCACCTTGAAAGGGCTCAAGCTCGTGATTTCGTATGAAATAAGATCAACAGTACCTCCACCGGCGTCGCAAACGACAATCGCGTCTCCAGCCTGATAGTAGGCTTACTATATATTAATCTTTGACAGGCACCAGCAAAATGCAATTAAACTAAAATTCAGAGTCGCACCTGGAGACCCTTGTTCTTCATAAAGTGGAGTGTGTAAAGGGCAGCTGCTTCTGGCTCTTTGATCAGTTCGACCGGACGGATCCCCGCGTTCCCGGCTGCCTGGCATGATATTTAGCAACTTATCCTGATACTAGTTATAGGGCAGGCATACTCGCAGGGTCAAATCTTTTGCTTTGTCCAACCATACTGCCGGAACAGAAATAACATATCACTTCTTGTAACTTTCAATGTAGCCTGCAAAATATGCACTGTCAATTTCCTTAAAAGAGTGCTGGTGAACAGCTCGCATATAGTCAGATGTAACCTTAAGGACGCGGTTCTCCAGTTTCTTAATTTCAGCCTTGGCATCGTTAGGCACATAAAAAGGCTGTGGTCATTCAGGATCTAGGAGAAACTTGATGCCCTCAATCTTGTTGGGTGACGTTGAATCAACCTCATATCCCCACTGAAAGTTGGCCCTCGAGCTGTCATCATATCTGATGGTGGTCGGGGCTTTGGGAATCTTCCTGTCATCGGCTCCTGGCCATGAGGTGATAGAGTAGACCTGTTCAGGATCTGTGCTAAACCCGTACGCAACCCTGGTAATCATTCATGCATATGTTAGTTGTATCCAAGATATTATGGATCAGGGAATGCCTCCTGGCCCGCTGAATGTCGTCCCGAAATCAAGGCTTATAATTAAAGCGTCTCCGTCAGAACCATCCTTTTCCAAATCCTTGCCGTTTTCCATCGTGCTGAGTGACCCCAATTTCCTGTGGAAGATCACTGTACGATTCCTCGCCGTTGTTTAGAAAGATGAAGTGCGAGGTCGATTTTTAACGGTGTAATTTTTGATACTGCCCCTCCTTATTGAAGATAGTCATACTGGCGCAATTAAAAAGAATTTGCTAATAGAGCCTTATGGATGATGGAGTCATTGTTGCCTGTGCAAAGGTCGCGAAGCCGCGACTGGATCGTAACAATACAAAGCAACAGCATATTGGACATTCTGCATCATTGACTAGGAAAATCAGGCCTTCGAGCATACCTTACTATCACGCAGCCAACGTCAACCCTTCCTGAATGACCTCATCTGTCTGCTGATAGTCAAAGTTCCGCCACCTTACTCCTGATGCCGTAGATACAATACTGATGCCCGTAATGATGAAGAAGGTCTTGACATAATTGCGCAACGTGGGACATTTTAAGTTGATCTACAGCTCAAGATTGCATCAGATTTACTGCTTCCGACTCTTATAATACTATTCAAAAACTCTCCGCGACTTTGTATGAGTGTTTTTTCAGAGAACGCTACAGACAATTGCAGTCGCATTGGACTTAAGAATGGAAGTTATTCAACCATCCTATTCCGGAGAGCTACTGAGAAACGCGGAGCAGACAGAACAGCAGACAGATACTTGCGACAGGATCAGTCAGCAAATGGTTTCTGCGTTGGTACAGGCTGTAAGGGAACAGATTGCTATGATTCCGCACCTAATACAGAAACGGTAGGTTCAAGATGACTAGTTGTCTCATAACGCAGAAATCAACCCTTACGCTTATTCCCCGATAATATCCACTAACACTGCTCAGGTTGGAGAAGCCGTTGCTAGAATCAAAGGACAGGCAGTAGCTCAGCAGTGCAATGATCAAATCTTGGAGCTTCAGCAACACCATGAAGGACGGTTGAGAGGTTTTAAAGAAAGGAATGAGAATCTGGAAAATGAACTGAGTGTTCTTCGACGGTAGTGCACGGAGAAAGATGCGTCCCTAAAAAGGCTACATCAGATGATACTCAGAACGCCACATAGGGATGAGGTGCCACTGGACGATGAGATTATGGCCAACTTTTGCGAACTCAAGAACAAGATCCCCCAACTGATCAAAGACCACTATACAAAATCTGTTGAACCACACGCCTCCACTTCCACCAGGCGCTTCATCTGATCTTCCGGAGCTCGCCTTGCGTTCAGAGGTGGCAGACTTGCTATACGATTCGTTATTTTCACCACAAGCCTTGATATTCAGTGTCGGGGGCGGTACGGATAGTGTTTTAGGCAAATTTGAACTCACTGTTTGAAAACAATGGTAGTAAGGGTAAGTGGCATGTCCGATACTGGAACTAATCGATTAGCTGACACTCCAGGAAGTCAAGATGGAGGACGTGATAGAGTGGCAGGTTCGAACTACTCGGCTGGCTAAAGCGCTCAACCGTCCTGTTCGGAACGATCGAGCATATGATACAGCAGTCTACCTATACAATACTCTTGGTTGGTATTTGCTTCACGAAAAATGCACAAAGGCAGAGATTGAAAAAGTCATAGGCGACATAAAAGATCTCTGTATATTTGCGCACGAGCTAGCCCTTACATTTAGGAGCAACAAGACGGAGTATAGATGGGAGCAGAGGGCGGATCCATCTACACTAGCAGAAACAGACATTGAGTATTTGGGTACAGAAGGTCCTACCTCCAGTCAGCCGCATCTGATCGCGAGGATTGTGTTCGGCGGAGTTGTGAGGGGAGACAAAACGACAGGCAAGTTAGCGGATGGATCAACCCGCATATGTAAGAGCCGTGTGATTATTGGGCGCCTTTGAGAATAAAAATGGTATTCTACAGGTTCTCTTTACTGGGGTTGAAGACACTGCCAGAGAGGAATAGAGGCACGGGAAGAATGAGATCGTAGCTGAATATGACGACCAAGATAGATTTCCCTCGAGAATCCATCCATACACATAAGCCCCTGTTGAAGAGTTTCTCCTCCTAGCTCATTGCTCCAACCTGCTTTGATTATCCCAGCACGGCGGCAATCCCACTCTATGACCTTCCTTAGGGCGCACAAAGTGTCTCGCTAGACTAGCAAATTCTATCTCCTGTAGGGGTTTTCTTTCTGTTAGATATACAATCTTGTACACTAAGCCATCTCTGTAGAGTACTGGATTGCATTCCGTGCTTCGTGGCACTCGTCGAACAAGGTGGGGAATGAGATGCATGGGCATTTAATCAATTATAACTACATGCAAACAGCCGTCCAAGTGAGATATCTTTGAAACTGAAGTCATGACTGTGCCATTGGAATAAGATCCGTGATCCTTGTTGTTCCGTTTGGAACTAGAGACTATATACATGGATATGTATTATATTAGGTATGTAGTAAATGTTTCCCATAGAAACATAATAACCTTGCCCTCGGACCAGAGTGTAGGAAAATACAGTAATCATCGAAGTCATCTTCCGTGTCGTAAACATAGAGTCGAAAAATCATACGATTCAAGCGTCTCCATAACTTTCAATCAACCTTCTCAACGCTTCTGGGTCGTTCAGGGACTCCAGAAGGTTAGGCGACCCTCTTTCCATCAATTTCCTCACGGCTCCACCGCCATTGTTCAAGCCGTCCAGGAGGTTAGATGACCCTCCAATGTCGTTTGCTGAATCTGTGAGATTCAGCGATGCGAAGGGGTTTGTTCCATTTAAGTGGAAGAGGTCACGGAATGTGTTTTGCAGAACCTGCATGACCGGAATCTCCGCTGTGAGGGTAAGGTTCTTCATGATTCTAGTGTAATAGTCGACGGTGACACCCTCGTAGGTGACGAGGCTCCCTGTAGATTTCAACGCAATGTTCCCGTTTCTCAGAGCATTGCGTTGCGACGCTAGAACCTGTTGCAGGTTTTGCATGATGGTCTTTATGTCCAAGATTCCGCGAAGGGGGTAAGTGTGGTTGCCAGGATTGATGACGAGGTCCTTGATTGTTGCGTTTCCAATGAGGAGATCCCCGCTCCAGAGGTCTAACAAGGCGTCTCCCTGGAAATTGTTAGCATCCGTAATTCTCTAGGGCACCAATTGGGTCTTGCTTACTATTTCCAAGGTCATTACTGAAGGATTTGGCAACATTGCATTGGCCACAAGATTCGTACCGTCGGATTCAGGAGGGAGAAGGAGTTTGGAATCCTGGACTGAGAACCCCTCAAACCGATTGAGTGCTAAGAAGAGCGCCAATAGTCAGAAATCTGAGTAGATCTGCTTTTCAGACAATCCTCAATCCTTACCGTTCGACCAAACGTCTTTGTCCAAGGTCACGTTTGCTTTCAGTTTGCCGATGTGAGAAATTGTCCAACCCTTCAGTGAAACTGGTCCCTGTTTATCATTCACTGCGTGCTGCAGGAACGTTTCCCACCCTGTCATATTAAGGATGGGAGTATGTTGGCCCTTGGTACCCTGCACAACACTTCCATGGATGTCGGCTTCTGGCAGATAAAGTTTGACGAAGGGTGTAAAGGGAGTGAGCTGCCGGATAAACATGTTCAGAGTCATTGGGTCGGTTCGAATTGGCATTTTGACCGGCAGTTTTAGGTCCGAAAACATCGTTAAGTTCACCGAGTCGGGCCTTGGCTGCATGATCATCGCGGATGTAATTGTCAAGGTCGAGTCGTCCACGACTTTCTGCGCAATTGCTGGAATAGCATACACGAAACTTGGCGTCTCGTCAGCATGTGTTTTCAAGGCACCCTTATATACTGTATTGTAACGAAGATGACGGAGCACTGGGAAAAAGGGGTACGGGACGGCAAAATGTGGATGGACTCACAAGAGAGGCAGGAATATCGCCAAAAAGATGACATTCCCGAGCAGATACCAGCACCAATAACGCTTGAAATGGCGCTTTATCCTTTCTTTTTTATTCGGTTTTTGGCCTTCGGTGTCCATGGCCTCGAGGTGTTCGACAGCATCGCTGCCCGAGACTTGATCACCCTGAGAAAGAGCAGCGCCTGACTTTTCTCCCTTTGCTTTGTCGCCGTCCGAGGAAGTCGCCAGCGGACCTCGATTCAACCCAACGACATACTTGGCCAGCCGGTCCTTCAGGGACGACGGCTTCTCGTCCATGATACCATCTGCGCCGTTTGTGGTACTCATATTGTGCAACGCCCCTGAGTCCAATACACTCGGTTCTGAAAAAAAAAGAACGATCGTGTTAGGGAATCACGACATGGACCAGGACTCCGAGGGGAGGGGGAAGGGGGGCAGTGAGTACAATACAATGAATTGAAACGGGCGGGGGATCGTGGCCCTTTGTTTCTTTTCGACGAAGCCATGACTGAGATTCATAGCTATGCTGCTAGCCTGCTAAGCTCCACGGTATCCAGTTCGGCATCAACTCCGCACCGGTATTGATGCGGGTTAGGTCATCGTCGATCGACATGGGTCTTGGAAGGCTTCGATGGTGGACCGCGGGTGAGAACGACTGTAATTGAATTTCACATGCCGCTATGGGCGGGGGCGCCCGCGATCAACAGCGCTCGTCGATGTTTAGCTGGTGCCCCGCGCGCGCTGCTGTGTGATAGCGTACGAGGGCCGTAACAACGTCCAATTCTAATCCTGCGGACTTTGTTGAGCGCACGCGCCCGAGCATCCCCACCGGACACAGTGTTGGGATAGCGATCAGCGCTGGAGACCGTCTCGTTGTCCGCGGGGATAAACGATCGGCAGCAACAACGTTTGGGGCCCCGGAGCAGGTATCCCACCCCGAGCCCAACGCGGGGGTTAAGCCTCCAGTTTGGATGTCTTGCCACAGACTCTAATTTGATGCTAACTTCTGGCGTCTGTCTGTGCTTGGATTGGTCTGGGGACCCTTGTTGCTCCCAGTATTGAAAGATCCTCTTTGCAGTTGCGCTCGGGGCAGCTGATACGGGACTGTGGGCAGACACGATACTTCGAACGTTCACTTCCCGAGGTACGTTCAATTCATCTGATTCCACTCAATTGAAAGCGCCTTTTTGACATTTCCGCAGAGTGATAGAATGTCGTTACACCTTGTCATTCGAATCGTGCAATAATTCCATATTGGTGTCTTAATTCTAAACCGCAAAACGAGAGACGGTGGAAGTATAGCTATGGCAGAGACAAAATTGGCATCTCCTATTCCCGATATAGAGGAGAAGGCTGAGGCAGAGTCGGCAAATGCCGTTTCTGGTAGTGCGGAAGCTGAATCGGAACTTCTCGATGCTCTGGAAAAGCTCAAAGAGGTTCCTAAAATCTTGCGCGAAGGCATTCTCCTTACTGGCGGTGGAGTCGCTATCCTGCTACAAGCAGCTACACCCGGTGTGGCAAAGGAAGCAAGTCAGAACAGCAACCTTGCCTCTCAGCTCTTAGAGGGGCTTCAGGCCACGATCACCTATATGTACTGCTTGGCATCCGGAACCAGGGACGAAAAGAAAGCAGTCCTTGATATGATCAACCGCTCTCGAGCTCCACTCAAAGGGAGCGATAACTACGCCGAGGACCCAGACGTCCGGCTGTGGATTGCTGCAACTTTTTATGCAACAGCCACAGACTTCTACCAGAGAATATATGGCAAAGTCGACTACCGTACGGCCGAGAGGGTATATCGAGAGTACACTCTGCTCACCACGGCACTTCGCTTGCCGCCTGAAACATGGCCAAAGGACCGTCAGGCCTTTTGGACATACTGGGATGAGAAAGTCGAAAAACTCGAGACTCCCCCCGAGGCGAGGACTGCTGCGAAGGACCTACTGCATAACACGGACCTGCCAGGCTGGATCCGAGCACTTAAGCCATTCACTCGCGTGGTGACGACTGAGATGCTGCCTCCTCAAATTCGAGAGGGATATGGGCTTGAGTCAACGAAGGCAAGTCGGTGCTTTTACAGATTTACGATGGGACTCGCGGTGGCCATGTATCCCGGCCTGCCTAAGTTCATTCGTTCGCATCCACAGAGATGTCGGTTGAAAGAATTTCGTCGGCACATGAGCAACACGCTCTAGCCATCGCTGGTACTTTAATACGATTATTTCTCTCCTTTAATACCAATTGTGACGTCTTAAAGTGTTATTTCTTTTCATTTGTCTTCATGTATATAATCAGGCATATAATTAGTACCTAAACATGAAGTATGCAAAATCTCATCTTTCATAGAATCTTAAAAAAACCAATTAATTCCTATAAAAAATGTATCTAAGATTTCCCAAGTCATATCCTCATTATGTACGTAATTTCATTTTACTTAGCCCCTCAATTGTACATCTCATGCCCCTGTGCTTGCGAGAAGTCTTCATTCAAGACCCTTCCAACGCCTTTGACAAGAGCGCGACCAGCTGCAAATAAAGAATAGCACAAATTAGCAATCCTACTACCTTACACATACCCAATTTACTCGATTCTATGGCACAAAGAAACTCACCGGCGTGGCATCATTAATCAATGTCGTTGTCTGGTTGACAAAATCGGGCGTGAGCAGCGCATGCGCACTCTTCAAGATATCCTTCAACTCGCTGATTGCGTCCGGGGTCAACAGCTCCTTGATGCCGTCGACGATAACGGGTAGGTCTTCGAGAAGGCCGCCAGACTCTTGGGGCAAGGGCACGGGGATCGGTGCTGGATTGGCCTTTGGGTTGGGTGCTGGAGCAGCCAGAGTGAAGGTTGAGAAGAGGAATAGAGGAAAGAGTCTGGTGAGGAGCATTTTGGAGGAGTAGCGCTCTCTTTGGTGAGGTAGGTTGTTTCTCGTGCGGGCGGAGAGAGCGTTTCTAGTTGAACTTTTTAGGTCGACGCTGATGTTCCTCAATTGCTGACTGCAAGAAAGCGTCGGGGTAATAGGACATCTGATAGGAAAATACTGTGCCATATCTCACTAACTACAGCTCTTATACCTAGGAAGGCTCAATCTCCCCCGCCTCTGGTCATGTCCAATGCTAACGGATCTGTTTACATGATAGTACCGCGTCTAGATCCACCAACAGCGTGTCCCGCCGCACGCAGTACCTCAACAGGCCCAGATTCTATTCTGCTTCTACAGTTACGGAGTATACTCTGAGACATCATCAATGAGCGCTTTAGTCTCTGGGGAGAAAGAGTGCCGATCTTTACGTCTTGCAGTTCGGAACCTGCCTCATGGAGAAAGAGATCTGCGCTGTGAACAGGCCTGGACCCGGACCAGGTTCTATCAGACTCAGAATCTCTCCGTGCTTATGCAGCTAGAAACGGCACCGTCTTTGGGATCTGAAAGCCGGAATTCGGCATATATGATTACGATCCATTTATCGCACCTCGTGGCCCCGAATGAAGTTGAGTTGAATACAGACCAGGAAGAACAATAATCGGGCCCATTGGACCGCTCCACGTTCTGGGATACATGCAGGCAATGGATAGCGTTAGATCGATACGTTACCTCTGGAATATACGCGGTGAATACTGCAGATGACAATGGTTGGTGGCTTGCACGATCACACGCTGGTAGCCATGTCCGTCAGGGTTGATAGTGTTCTTCTCTGGTTGCCTGGCCTTCTATCTCCCAATCTCTTTAATTCATGCTAACTAGTCATTGATAGTTTCTGCCTCATGATTTCTTCTCTTCGGATCCTAGTGTCCTTTCACTCTGACAGATCTGAGAATTTCTTCAGCAGTCGCCGATCGTATCAGCCATAACTGGAAGTTCCGATCTTTGACTCACCAGATATCAGAATCTTACATTACCAGACAGAGAAACGGGGATATTGCATACAGAGCATAAGCACCTGAAGAATACTCCATAATTCCCAGAGGTCTACTGGACCAAGTTCCCAGGACCTCACTGTGGCTGAATCTCCACCCTTCCACGCTTAAACCCCGTTATACGCACAGACTTCTGCCCAAACAAGCCTTGACAGCAACCAGCAACCTATCGGTGATGAACAGTGCAGAGTACTCCTATCCCTGCCGGTAGCGCATGGCACCAATGCGGGGTCGAATGATATCTCTCGCCATTTTCTCACATCTTAGGCATCGGTCTTCAACTTGCCTAGGTAAATACTCACACTGTTCCTACATGTCCGTTCATGTGGGCTGGGAAAATACCGGGGATTTGCCTCCTCCCCGCGGGGAATGCGATGCGCCAAGGTCTAGGCATTGTCCATTTGTACCCCAGACGCTGGACAGATGCCTAACCTGTGGACCATCATATCCTATCCCTCGTTTCTCTCCGGGTCCAGCCTCCGACATCCTCTCTACATTGACGCCATATCGATGCAGATCACGACGTGTTTTCGGCGGCGGAAACAAGATCTGAGTTAATTAGGTAGTTGGTGCAGATGGCAGAACCCACACTCTTTCTTGCATTTCCTTGGCTTTTGACTTTTGACTTTGTGGCTGAAATTCAGATCACAGGTCCCTTTCTGTACTACTGCGACCTGGAAGTTTAAGTATCTATCTGCCAGGAACCTCGGGCCGACAGAAAAAAAAAACGACATGTGATGTTGTTTTTTTTATCTTCTTTACTATGGTTTTTTGAATGTTATGTTCAACATCTTGGATTCACTTCTATCTTCTCTGCTTTCCCCGGACTTTCCCGTACCCCACTCTACCCCATTTCCCCCGTCCGCCCGTATATGGGGGCAGAGAACAGACTAAACCCCAGTATTCTGTGATCCCAAGGCCCACTACACAATCCACAACTTGTAAAAGTCCCAAGATTGAAACTGCTCCATGCGGAGGTCACCGTACAAATCATACTGTACAGTAGTACACTAGCAGACCCACCCGCTCTTGAAACCTTCCCAGGGCTACGGGCGCCGCCAATCCATCCATCCCCATCCATCACAGCTCGAACTTCCCACGAGCATACTGCAGAAGAGGGAGAGAAGCTTGTTTTCGCCAGCCTGCTAATGTATTACATTCTACCTACCTGTGCGTAGCATGTGACTTAGCAGAGCCAGGCATGCACGTATGCATGCATGATGCATGGCTTTTACTTCTTTTTACTAAGTAACAGCAACCCATGGTTGGGTATCGGATACCGGACATGTATCGGCGCGATGGCAATACCTAGGATGTGCGGTGCTTTTGTGCGTTTGGTGGAGCGGGAAGAGGCAACATTTCCATCTGCTGTATCCTAATGGACGTTTGGATGATGCGACGATGTGAAGTGAGATATGTCTACCTATGGGACTGCAGACTGCACACTAGCTGTATCTGCATTCTGTATGATCTTCGATGATCCTGTTGATAGGTACCTACATTATAGATCTCAATGTAAACTGTCTAATTTACGTGCTGTATGTGTATGTACTCTAGAGCGCTATATCTAAGTAGATAGAAACCAGCTTTTCCCATGAACATCGTTAACTTGCTTTGTAAAAGGCCCTCCGAAGCGTGCAGTATACCCCGGCTCTCCTCATCTCATCAAGCAGTCATTCCACATGTCGCATAAACATCATATCCAGAGTAGTTTTTTCAAAGACAGGGCCCCGTTTCCCGTCCGATCCGACCCATTCAAAGAGCTAGAGCCAAGCCAACCACACCAAGGGCCCCAGCGACATTGGCAGCCAAGAGACCAGCACCGGTAGGACGGACAGGAGCAGCCATCCCGCTCGACGAAGCGGCCGCAGCGGTACCAGCAGCGCCATCTGTTCCTGTTCCCGTCACTGTTGGACGTGTCGTCTGGAACGCAAGCCCCGTGGTAGCGGTCAACGCGCCCTCCGAGATCTGAGACTTGACGACGGAGAAGTAGCTCTTCACGTCCGGCGGCAGGCTCTGGTACCAGCCCGGGGTGTTGCCGGCCTTGAACTCGTTCGCCAGAGAGCTGCGCGCGGCGGGATTGACAAGGTCTAGGAGCACAGTGGGAGGTACGGCCGTGATGATGATCGGGACGAGCGACGAGGGGGGAGGTTGGAGGTTCCCGAAGTTGGCGGTCTTGGTTGGGAAGAGGTCTGAGGGGACGCCGCCTGTGGATGGGGGGTTCTTTGCATAGGATGCACTGTGTGGGTTGATTTTTAGCAATCTCTCGATTTTTTTGCGTCGCTTCTAAAATCCAAGAAAGAAAGGGAAATAAAAATATAAGGAGAGGGATAAGGAGAGGCTAAGACTAAGGAGAT
This sequence comes from Thermoascus crustaceus, assembly GCF_041956765.1. Taxonomy (NCBI): domain Eukaryota; kingdom Fungi; phylum Ascomycota; class Eurotiomycetes; order Eurotiales; family Thermoascaceae; genus Thermoascus; species Thermoascus crustaceus. The sequence continues at coordinate 1,859,967 of NW_027192531.1, read as the reverse complement.
GGACGTACATCTCTGCTGTAAAAGAGGTCCAATTGAACCCGGATTGGTTTTGCCTCTTGCCCAATTCAGGGACCGCAATCGCGGTCGCAGCAAGGAGCAGCAGGGTTAGCAAACGCATTGCCTCGACGGCGCCAGAGTAGAGCATATATAGGGGGAAAAAATCATGGGAGTTGGAGGAGCGTCAAATCAAGAGATGGTGTGAGAGATCAATAGTGCTCACTTCTCATGCGCGACATAGTCCCATCCTAAAGGAACATGAAGATCTATACTCCATAATTCGGTAATAGTGCCTGCCGAAATAACGACCTAGACGCCATCATTGTATTGTGCGTTAGTTAGTCACAGGCAATCAATTAACATGACATCTACTTGCTGGCATCTTACCAGTTCTAGGTCCTTCACCTTGTACTGTATTATACAGTAAGAACCCCGAGGTCCAAAAATTCATCCTGTGGAGAACCAGATAGTCATCCGGAAGGTCCTCCGTATCGTAGCCGTAAGACTCAATTCCACAAAACACCACTGGGCTTTCCTCTCGCACAAGTTGAGTAAACAGAACCGCCGATCATCCCACCGGCACAAGCCAGCTGAGCTTCTTTCCAAGTTCCAGGCGTCCAGTCCACCGCTAGGCCAGCCGTGGTATAAAAAAAGGTCGCCCGGGGTCCGGAGGAAAGGAGACGAGAAAGGAATTGATCACCAGAAGTCGCGACGAAGTTGTTTTCGGGGAGTCTCTTTCGGGCAAAAGCCCCGAAGCCGGGGTACCACTCTGGTGCGGGGAGGTTGTCTGGGGTTGTCCCGTGTTGTTTGTGCCGTTAGTCACGCGCTACAGCTGGAATTTTCGATCTGCTTCTGCATTTTGCTGCTGGATCGTTCTCCGCACTGTTACTGTTTGCAGCTCCTTCCGGACTACTGTGCAATTTACCGTGAAGTGTTGTAGCGCATCCGACGACGTCATCGCTGACCGACTCGACAACTTCTTGAAGTAGTTGTTGATTCAAGCCAGTATTATTGCTCTGGTACATCGTGTAGGGGAGCAGGACTGAGTACCTCCTATTAGCAAAGCACAATACGAGAAGAAGTTCAAAGAATGGGGCTTTGCCAAATACTCGAAGAGTCAGGAATGGAAGGCGGTCGGCTATCATGTGCTCAAGGGGAAGAGGGAGGGAAAGGAGACGGACGTGTACCAGGACGGCAAATTAGTCCCACCGGAGAAGGTCCGAAAGCAAACCGCGCGATACAGCTTCCAGTCCGCATGGGAGCCACTACCAAGCAATTTCTTTCTCTGCTCGCCCCCATCTCAGGGGCGATTAGATATCATTCGAACTGAGAATGTTCCATGGCTTCAATTCCGGACTTTGTTTGGGCACCAAGGTAACCATATGCATATCATAGAAACAAGTCTAGAAAGAAAGCTAAGAACTTGTATAGCTACACTTTCTCTTCTCGAAATAACCTTCTGTGACATTGATTGCTCGTCTATCGGCCTGCATCAGAGCTGTACAACTGCCATTAACTTCTTTGCGATGGTCTGATTTGGACAACTACTTACAAGTCAGATACCACGACAAAAATCGCAGTTCCAGTCTATTACCTCGCATTCTGAGAAGAAATATTGAAGAGCAGCCCATAGATGCTTGGACCATTTTCAACCCTATGCTTCATAATTCGCCATTAGACGCCCTAATGACCGTTGTCTACTTCTACTCAAACAATCTTTTCCTACCCGAGCTTCAGGACATAGGGACTCGGCTCGCTGGCTGGCTCCAATATAATATTGATATTTTCAAAAGGATTTTGGCATTCTCTGGCCCTACCACCGAGGCATTTGCAGAAGCGCTGTTTCGAATAGCATTCGAAGATGGGAAGGCCAACATCATAGAAGTCCTTCGCCGTGCTTTCCCCAAAATGGCAAGAGCCCAGATGACCAGTGGCTTTTACCGATCCTACAGCCCCTTACAGTATGCCGTGCACAAGGAGTTTGTCGATCTTCTCGCTATTCTGATACAAGAGGGCGTAGACGTGAATGCGACCACGACATTCTCCAAGGATGGCGCTCTTCATATGGCCGCTCGCAAAGGAAATCCCCAGATCATCAATATGCTCCTTCTAGCAGGAGCAGAAGTTGACGCACGGGATGAAGATGGTGATACCGCACTTCATGAAGCTGTACGGGCTTTTTGTCCCGCTCGTATCGAGGCTTGTCGGATGCTACAGTCATAACCGGAGAGGTTGCAATGGTCCAACTTCTTCTGGCTGCTGGGATCAATGTCAATGCTCCCGCATCGACAAGTTATCTCATGCAGAAGAAGGAGCGCTCACTAATATCATTTCAGAATGATGTAATTGGCTATCGAGAAGCGAAACCTTTCGATGGTGGAACTCTCAACGCTGGAGCAGATCCAAATACCATTATAAAAGGGGCTTTTCCTTCTGAAGGGATTTTAAGAACCACTCTCGTGGAAGCTGTGCACAAGACAGATGTTCAACTGGTGATGATTCTTCTCAAGGCAGGTGCATCAATAAACTCTCCGGGAAAAGGAAAATATGGACGTGCCGCGCTTCAGGCTGCCGCTGAAAAGGGTGACAATTCTTTTAGAAGCCGGCGCTGATGTCAACGCTCCTCCAAGCGATGACAGCGGGGTTACAGCACTGCAAACTGCCGCAATCGTGGGCTCTATTGACGTTGCTCACATGCTCCTCGACGCCCACGCAGATGTCGATGCTGCTCCGGCAAAAAAAGGACGGCAGAACAGCGCTCGAAGGCGCAGCAGAACACGGCCGCATTGACATGGTGCAATTGCTAATCAATGCTGGAGCTCAGATAGAAGGTCCTGGTGAAATGCAATACGAGAGAGCATTGCGGTTCGCAGGAGAGAATGGTCACTTTGCTCTCTGCAGGCTTCTCCGGTCCTGCCGTTCAGCTTGCAGCAGCTGATAGACAGCGCACTCGACCTCTCCATAATACCCCGCCTGCAGTTTCCTGTCCAGCTAGCCTTTGCCATGTTGATCAATGAGCCCATGTTAGAGTTGACCTCTGCTATCCGTCTTTGCACATGGTCAATTCTGCGTTGCGTTTTCAAGAACTACGGATGCACAGAACCTATCTGTTTTGTTGCCAGAGGATGATAATGGTGATACCACCCAAAATGTTGTCCACACTGAGGTCCTACAGCTCTATATTCTTTACTATGTACCTTCGGAATCTTACTTCTAGCTTTACGATTCAACACGTCTTTCTATCACCTACTACAACATTCTCAGCTATTATGGCAATTGCTGAACTATCGCCTTACACGGACCTCTGCGCAGAGGTATCAAGGATTCCAATTGTGCCTAATGAGATCCCTGTCCGTGCAACTTATTTCAATATTTTCAGGCAGCCCTTTATGCCTGACTCCGCCGTGAGTTGTCAAGGCTCTTTGTACACAACGCCCAGAATTACTTTGATATACTGCATCGAAGTGTAGCGCTTTTCTGTGGTGCCTGGACAGCAACAGAGACAAGTGCTCTCCAATACCATCAAACGCCGATTTCACTATTCTGTCACATTAGCTGGTGAGAACTTACATCCTACTGAGACTGGCCGCCGTCGGATTATCCTAAGACGACCAAACCTGTGAAGTCATGAAAATGGCAGATATATTGATCTCTTGAAATCGAACCCTATTTAAGAGTCATTTCCCTCGTATATATATTGAGGGTCTTCCGTCTTTCCCGTAAAGATGCGGATTATTCCTGTGGGTTTTAGATTAGAATCCACAGATAAAATTATACAGACCTAGTCAAATAAAACCCGCCGATTTTGGACCCGACCAGCGGACCTGGTCGCGTCCCTACTCTCAGAATCAATCTCAGCTATGATGAAAGGAAAGAGCTGCTCGCAGATATCTGAATGATGGTTTTACCTATCTATCTCTGTATTGCTCAAAACAAGATCATCAATCTTTCCCAGAGATATCAAGTAATACAATATACGTAGGTATTATTGCACATACAGTACATACTCGCACATCATAAATACACGGAGCGAATCAACTCAACACGGGATATCCATCATTAAATAGACAAGGTAATTTTATATCATCCCCATCCCCACATCTTTATACATACCATACTCATACCACATCATCCACCCCCTTCACCAACTCCCAACAAATCAATCACTCACTTCCCCCCCCCTTTCCTTTCTTCCTCAGCCCCCTGACTTCTCTCCACATCCCTCTCCACCCCCTCCTGCCTCCTCTTCCCCTCATCATGCACCGCCCTCCACCTATCCTCCTCCTCCCGATCCCCCGCCACCGCCGCCCCCACGGCCCCCAGATGCCCCTGCACCCGGTCCGACACGCCCTGGCCCCAATCCTTCAGCTGGGCTTCGGCCTCGTGGGCCTTGCCGGCGGCGTTCTGTTCCTCGCCGGCGCGACGGAGGGAGGGGTTGCCGGTCAGGTTTCCCGTGGCTTCTTTGAGGGAGCCGACGGTTTGGTCGTATTTGGGGTTGTTGGTGGAGTCCTGGGTTTGTTTCGTTAGTATGATATGGATGGTTATGGAGAGGGAGGGAAGAGGTAGGTTCGTACCTTGTCAGAGGAAGAGGAGTTGTTGCTACCAGACCCGATCACAGACTCGGTAACGGAATTCACAAGGTTCTGCGCTGCGCCGGCTGCTTGGTCGATGTAGGACTTGATGGTAGACGTTGCGCCACCACCACTACCAGTGCTGCTGTCGGAGGAAGACATGGTGATCAAATCAATCGATGGTAGTCGATTAATATAATATGCAAGTAGTATTCGGTATTTGACAGATGAATGAAAATGTCTGTTTATGTGTGTAAACGCAGGTCAATTAAGAATATGTGCTTTTATCTACTTCTTTCTAAAAAAGAGAAAAAAAAACACCCAGGGACGATGGAACCCCTTCTTATATACCTCCTTCTCTCCCCTGTCCCTGTCCCTGGACGTAACTAACCCACCACTACCTACCTTGCCTCACAACCTGAAAACGGTATTAATCACCACCATACCCACTCCGGCCACGACATGATACCATTCAACCGTTCAACCTGATCCTGCTCTGGGAACGGGAATGTGATCGATGATATCACCGTCCAGGGGGACCCTGCCAAGAACCCCAAGTGGTGATGTCAGTGAGGCACGTGATGCCTTCTCGGCCTGCCCTTTTTGTCTCTCGTCACAAGTCGAGCAGTGAGTAGAGTGTACTGCGTACCTAAGGTGGCTGTGTCAATTGAACTCGCAATTTTGCTGCTTACTTGTTTGCTAATTAATGGATGCCACGTACTGCGGTCAGGTCAGGTCCTTGGCGTTGGTGGTATTGCATCATCATCATCACCACCATCACCATCACTATTGGTGGGTGTTAGATTAGTACCTACATACGAACAGTGAGTGAAGCCAAGGCTGAGAAGCAAAAAAGCAGAAACTGATAAGGAAATAGACGTCTTTGGCCTCCGGGTCAATTCCCTTGCTAGCCCACTCGGTGGTAATGGTAGGCACTAATAGAGCTCGCTCGTCTGGATGGAAATTGGAAAATCAAATCATTACGCCCTTTTTTTGAGCCTCCGAACCCCTAGTACATGAGATGAAGAATCGTCCGCAGATAGCAGCAGAACAGGAGAAATTCGAGACGTCCGCAAGAACATGCCATTAATCATGAACGCCCATGGCGGCGACTTGCCAGCCCAAGAACACCGATAAAAAAAACAAAGCATAAAAGAAAAGAAACTCGTCCGCATCGTACACACGGTGAAAGCAAGATAGGAGAGGAGGGGTATGTTCGAAATCACCAATGGCATATGCCACCTTCACTGTCGTCCATCGCCCACGTGCCAGCGAGGCCCACGACCTCGATGTGGCCATCCGCATGCTCGTCAACCTTGCTTAGGGCCGCGAAGCTCGAGTCTGCAGGCCCATTGCTCAGCAACCGCCTCGCCCACGCGTCGATAGCTGGCTCGCCGGTCTCATCTCGAGCCTGTTTCAGGAACGGGATCAATGCCGTTCCTCCAGTTCCACGCAGCTTCTTGCCGCTTCCCTCATGCTTCACATTCGCCAAGTTCACTGCAGGCGCAGGCCGTGGACTGGTGGACCGCGACTGACCCTTCGACTCTCTGGACTTGACGATGATGTATCGCGACACCATCTGGATGTGTTTGTCACGGAGGGCACGCAGCATCGCCAAGCAGGCGTCATACGCCATGCACAAAGCCTTGTCAGAACGACGGTTCTCCACATACTCGCGGATGTTGGCAACAGTGCTGACGTGTTCAAGGAACCGACGGTGAGGGCCTGGCATGTATGTCCTCATCTCATGGATGAAGTTGTGCCGCGGCTTGGGAGCGACACCATCCTCGTCGCTCGAGGCGGCGTCGTTGCGGGTCACACCCGTAGGCCGGTGCTCAACACCCAGCACAATGTCGAAGAACTGAATGATGGAGCTCTGCGCGTTGCTTCCACCGCCGTACTGGCGGTAGTCTTCCTTGTCGCTACCGTCATCGTACATCAGTCCCTTGGGAAGCCCTGCATCGGCCATGTTCTTACTGCCAGCGAGGAAAGGGCGGATACGATGATAGAAGACGTGAGGATCGCAGTTCTCATACATCCTCGTCAGAAGTGTGCCAACCTCGTCCAACGTCTCTGCAAAGCTCTGTAGACACTCTGTAACAACCCTGGTGTTGCCAACACGAGCGGCAGCGATTGCCTGCAGCATCAACGGGATAGTCGGGGCACTGCGAGCCTCAATGGCTACCGAGACCAGGTAAAACCATTGCTCGTCCATAGACCCCGTGAATGTGTTGATGCAGGCGAGGTTATCGAGGTCGTCCGCTGGTTCATCTGGGAAGATGGGCTTGTAGTTCCAGAGACAGACGGCAGCATATGTGGCGACTGGAGGCAGTTCCAGATAGTCGCAGACTTCAAAGAGCGGGATTGTGATCTGTGGAGGAATTATCTAGAGCATCATCAGTACCGTACGACTTGCCTATCCAACAACAGAAACCTACCTCTGCAGGCTTGTCGCCACCCCAGACATAGCCATGCAGCATGAAGACCAGCACGACGTAGGCCCTTCTCCATTCTGCATCCGAATGCAGATAGGAGGTCGAGAGAACGGGGAGATTGTCGATAGTCTGGCGCAGTCTCTTGCTGAGGACAAGCGCCTGGAGGTTGGAGACTATCGCCTCCCACTTGGCGTAGTACGGATCCGGTATGATGTCCAGTGGCGGTTCTGGGGGGAGGAAGCCACGGTCAGGCGAGATACCGTAGTCCGCCAGGACAGGGATTGGAGGGATCATTGCAATGCAGAAAGGGGTATCTTAGGAAGAACAGAAGATAGAGAAAAAGAAGATATGAGAGAAAGAGGGATTGACAAGTGAATGCAGCAAGGATGGAGATGGATTTCCGCTCACGTGCGGCCTCGGTGACAGGTTCCCTGAAAGTTTGGGGGACGCTCCGAAGCACGGAGGCAAATCTGAGATCAGGTACCCAGTGGGCGTTTCACAACCCTGGGAGTCGGAGAAAAGCAGACCAAGAACCGTGGAGGGCGAGAGAGGACTCAGCAATCTGCCACGGTGAAGGCGAGATTATGAAGAAGACGAGGGAGGTGAAGATACATTCGCCTAAAAAAGAAAAAAGGTGCGGAGAGTGTGTGAATTGACGGAGATCAGGGCCGGACCGTCTCCCTAGGTTACCTACTTAATTTAAGTAGAGTAGTAGAACTGCCCGAGACACACCGGAACCGTCAGGATGTACAGTACAGTACACCAGCAAGGTACAGGGTCCGAACGTCACCCGAGCTTCTGGCCCTCAGTAGTCAAAAGACTACATATGAGCCTTATGAGGAGAAGCGTGAGGGGGGATCTGATGACGAATGTCGACGGTGGGACTCGAATGAGGGGGAAGTAGAACGGAAGCCCCGGAGGGAGAAAGCGAAAGTAGTAGGAGGGCACGAATGCCTACAGATGTTTAAAGAAGGGGATTTCAGAAGAAGAAAAAAAGTTCACGCGACACGGAAGCCTCGCTTGCACAGGATTGCGGGAAAAAAAAAGAGAGCCAGGGGAGAGCGAAGTCGCAGGACCGTCCCGGCAAGCCTCTTGGAAGCTAAATGTGTCGGCCACCGATGTCCAGGCTGAGAAGCATCTGGGATACGGGCTGGAGATCGGACGGGCTCCGATGCCAGGTCCCATCTTGGGGAGAGAATATTCCATGAGAAAACAGATTTATCCGGCCATATGAGTAATCAGATAAGGGCGCTGAGGAGAAAAACGCTGTCTGGTAGGCCCGGGGTGAGGAGAGGCGTCGTCTTCAACACCCACGGAACCGCATCGAGCCAACATGAGACAATTTCCACCGGGTTGCGCATCATCATCTATCATCATCAACCTCAGTTACCGCGACCCGCGAGTGGGCATGTCGGGCGGGCGGTAGGCAAGAAGACAAAGAAGATGGGGAGAACGGGATAATAATGGAGGTTCGACAGAGGTTACGCTACACGAGATCGACTGATGGAGCGCATGCTGCGGGGAACCTTAACGGGCAGCGCTGGCTGTCGCGCGCCCGCCAGCGACGCCATCGGGTGGAAGCGAGAGGGGAGGCCTGGCCGGGCGACGATAGCGCGGGTGCTAGAGAATGAACCGGAGGCCGTGGCAAGCAGAGAGAGAAGCTCCGGCGTCGCACGGCTGCCGACGGCCCGCCGCAGCGTCGCCTCGGCCACGTTCGCCTGCACCCACGCCACCCCATTTGGGCCTGCGGTGAGCTGTGAGCGGCTCCACCGCCGCCATCTCCTCCCCGGCCAGAGCCGCGTCTGTCAGACCACACGTTCCTGAGCCCTCCGACTCCGTCTCTCCGCACGGAGGCCTCCGTAGAGACTATCTCAAGGTACTCATCGGGTAGACGCAGACGCTTCTTATCCGCGCGCTTCCTATGTTTCCTATGTTTCCTGCGCTTCCGACAGACTACAGACTACGCAAGTTCCACTTTAACGAATGCTTTGTACAGATTGGTGCTACCTACGTATACATACATACATCTCAAGACCGCGTCGCAGTAGCTGCGTTCGTATACATCATGCCAACGCCCATCCATGACCGCTTAGGAAAACCGCTGAAAAACACAGCTACCAGACTCAAAACAGGAACAGGAAACAGAACATGAAACGTCAGCGTTGTGGTTCAGAGATCGCAAACCCGCCGAAGATCCCCCCTCCAAATGATCGTGTGCGTATATCCGTGAATTAATGCTGACTCCATTCGATCGTCTTCAGGTCGATGCCCTCCTGCACCAGCTCCCACAGCGGGGACAGCTCGCGCAGGAAGTGCACCCGATCCTGCACCGCCTTCAGCACATAGTCGATCTCGCTCTCGGTCGTGAAGCGTCCGATACCGAAGCGGATACTGCTGTGGGCGTTTTCATCGTTGCTGCCCAGCGCGCGGAGCACGTAGCTGGGCTCCAGGGACGCGGACGTGCAGGCGCTGCCCGACGACAGCGCAACGTCCTTCAGAGCCATCAGGAGGGACTCTCCTTCGATGTACGCGAAGGAGACGTTGACGCATCCGGGGTAGTGACGGTCGGGGTCACCGTTCAGCATGGTGTGCTCCATGGACAGAAGCCCGTCCAGCAGCTTCTTGGAGAGGCGGCTGACGTGTTGCGCGTCATACTGCAAAGAAGGTCAGTGACTCCGGATCCTCACAGGCTTCCAGTGACTAGCGCGAAGTAAGAAAGGCAAGAAAAATGCGGAGCCTGTCATTACCCCTGCTACAGCAATCATTGGGAAGCATGGCCACGCCCGAAGGCGTGCACGCTTATACCAGCATCTCTCAGAAAGCCATGCATATTTAGAGCATATAATCATCCAGACTCCGCACGGGAAAGGGCCAAAATGCATTGAAAAGAACTGGAAACAAGATAAAGGAAAGACTTACCTCCATGTCCTGCTTGGCAATACGACACGCCTCACCAAAACCGACGACAAGGTGCGGCGCAAGTGTGCCACTGCGCAGACCTCTCTCCTGACCACCTCCCGTGATTATCGGGTCAAGACGGACTCTGGGCCTGCGGCGGACGTAGCACGCACCAATGCCCTTCGGTCCATAGATCTTGTGGCCAGAGATGGACATCAGGTCCACGTTCCACTCGTTGACATCAATCGGTATCTTTCCAACCGCCTGAGCGCCGTCCGTGTGGAAGAAGACCTTCTTGGAGCGGCAGATCTGACCGATCTCCTTGATAGGCTGGATCACGCCAATCTCGTTGTTGACGGTCATGACACTGACCAGGGCGGTGTCGGGGCGGATAGCCGCCTCCAAGTCCTCCAGCCTGATCAAGCCATTGTTCTGCACAGGGAGGTAGGTCACCTCGAAACCCTCATCCTGAAGATGTCGGCAGCTGTCGAGCACACACTTGTGCTCGGTCTGGGTAGTGATGATGTGCTTCTTCTTCTTTCCGGAGCGCCCGAAGAATCTCGCAACACCCTTGATACTCATGTTGTTGCTCTCCGTGGCTCCGCTGGTGAAGATGATCTCCTTGGGGTCGGCCCCAATGAGGTTCGCAACATGTTCTCTCGCCTGTTCGACGGCCTTCTCCGTCTCCCAACCGTAGGCATGCGTCCTCGAGTGAGGGTTGCCGAAGACGCCCGTAAGGAAGGGGAGCATAGCGTCGAGCACACGAGGGTCGGTAGGCGTCGTCGCCTGCATATCGAGGTAGATAGGACGGTTTCCCTCGTCCATGATGGTGGCCTGCTTCAGGATGCCCGCTTGCGGGCTCATGGAGGCGTCAGCCCCCACTGCTGAGGCCGGGAGCTGGACATTCTGCGGCTGGACGCCGGTCTGGTCCATAAAAGCCTTCTGCTCGGCCTTGATTGCCGTCTCGACGCTGACCTGAGCGTTGCCAGTCTTCGTCTCAGAGACATAGGAACGCCTGGAGGCAGCCGAGCTTCCCGTCCCAGCCAGCATCCGCAGGGAGGGAGTCTTCAGCAGGCCGTTTGACGGCAGTCGTCGAGCGTACGCTCGAGACGCCTGTCTCAAGGCAGAAGGTGCCAGGTTAGACATATTGTTAAGGGTTCTCCACGTGTACCATGGGAGGAGATGCGTTCAGTTGATGGAGAGTGCTGAGACGCAGCTGGTGAGCAGGGGTAGTTGAAAGTCTGCTTGGGGCGGAAAAAGTTGGGATCTGATTATATCACTTCGCGCTTGGCGTGACACACGGGCCTCTTTCCTCGGCTTTATCTGATCGGTCGGTGCTTCCTGCCCCGTTTGGGCACGGAATCGGCCTTTCTTTGTCCCGGATCGCTAATCCGGTCATCCAGAACAGTCGACGCGCTCGCCAAGTGGACGTGTTCGCATGGCATGATGGCACTACTGTGTAGAAACACCGTTATTCTGTACGTGCTGCGAGAGTTGCCCTGTGGGGTAGATCGTTGAAAGTAAAATATACATGTACGCCACCCCACAGCCTGAGAAGTCAGGCACCTTAATAACAGAGTTCCGGATGTCTGGGTGCTGAGAGTTATATTTTGACCATTCAACATGCGTGGAGTACACTGCCCCGCATAAAACGCTCGTCGGTACTCAGCTTCAGGTACTTGGATATATGGTTGGCATCAGAAAGTTGCAGTCGTAAAGTACCGGCGTCTGATTCAATGTTGCCTGAGCCCAGTCACCGGTCGCCCGCAGGCAGAAGCATTTCCCATCGTGGTCATCATTAGCATTGCCACAAGAATTGTACATACAGTGGTACTGCGTATGCAGTTACGTACTGCCCTAAGACGAGACACAAGGGTCTTCCCAGAAATATTCGTCATCTAGGGGCCTGACCTGCAGTCTCGACCGTGTGACCTATTCTTGGAAGACCATTGTAGGGCGAATAACGTGGCCGTCTGTGGCTGGAGCAGCCTCGGGTGCATTAATCATGCATATGATTATGGTAAAGCGAGATTTTGTAAACGCAGCTTTATACATGTGCAATCCTTGCCACCGGGACCTCGCGAGATGCCATGATATTAATAATAAGGCCTAAACGGTATATTCTCTGCCCCTGGTGCAACCCTGCTAACCATAGTAAGGGAGCTATTGAAGTACGGAGTACAGTTTAAAGTGCTCCTTACCTATTGACAAAGCAAGGACCACAAGTAGGCTCGGGTTCAAATGGGTCAAGCATTGCAATAGTCGACGATCTTGTCTAGACTCTGAACCCGAGGGAATGGTACTTCTCGAATTGGACAGAATTAGATGTGTGCATGATAATGTGAATTCCTTCGTTTTCGCAAAAGTATTGCTCTTTCATGATACTGCGGCCTGTTGACTACCTGTGAGTGTATGGGTTCAGCGCCTGTGATGTCGATGGACATCCGTTGGCTCAACCACGGAATTGACGGTGTAGCAAAGTACACGTTGGCTCGTCAAGGACAGCAAAGCAGGTTCCAGGTCATCAAGAGGGGCCATCTGCCAGATAGATGCTGGCCATTGCGCATGGAAGTAATTGGGAATATATAAAGCTTGATATGCGTCTGTCCGTGAGGTTGGAGGTTCTACCACTCCGGCAGGACTTCGGCTCGTCCGCTCCGGGAGAGCGCCACCCAACCCAACCTCACATGTGAATCTACACGTGACGGCCAGCTGTTGCATCTGCATCAGTCATCTTTCTGCAGGGAGATCCTCCGCATCCTGCTCACCAGGTTCTTTTTTTCTCGATCATAATCCCTGCTCGGATACAACCGAATCACCGCTGCAGTAGTTCCTCCTAGTGCACGCCCAGGAGAGACCGTCTCAGCCCTCGAAAGGCTAACCACGCCCCAGCCTCAGTCGCCCCGTGGATCGCCGTTGGCCGAAGCCCTACGAGCGTCCTTTATGTCATACCCAGCCACAAGTGCCAAGGGAAACGAATCGTCATTCGAGCTCTCCGCTCCAGGTAGCGCAGACGGCAAACGGACGGTCTCCGGTTGGGGGATCTGGGCTGCGGCGCAAACGGATACAAGAGGCCCTTTCCCCCCCACTACCGTGGCTGTCTAGGAGAAAGGCCAGACTTCACCCCCTTCCGTCACCCTAAACGCTCCTCACGACCCTTACCCCTCGGTGTTTTCCAGCGCTTCCGCCAGTTACCTCACCGCCTGAGGGGAATCCCGAGATGAGTTTGAAGGGCATACAGAAAAGCTTTGTCCGGGCGCCGCAGACCTTCAAGGCCAAGTTCAACATTGGAGAGAACACCAAGGACCCGGTCTATACCGATGCAGAGCGGCGGTTCCAGGAGTTGGAGAAGGAGACCAAGAAGCTGCATGATGAGTCAAAGAAGTACTTTGAGGCCATCAACGGTACGCTGCCCGACACTATCGTCAAGGCAGCCTCCGGGTGCTGACCGCAGGCTACAGGCATGCTCAACCACCAGATCGAGTTCTCCAAGGCCATGACGGAACTATACAAACCAATTTCTGGCCGTGCCTCCGACCCCAGTACATACACGACCGAGGGTAACCCTGAAGGAATAAGAGCGTGCGAAGAATACGAGGCGATCGTCCGCGAACTCCTGGAGACACTCCAGCCGGAACTGGAGATGATCGAGAGCCGTGTCATCAGCCCCGCCGATCAGCTACTCGAGGTCATTAAGGTTATCCGTAAAGTTGCCGTCAAACGCGAGCACAAGAAACTAGATTACGACCGACACCGTGCAACGCTGAAGAAGCTGCAGGAGAAGAAGGACAAGTCGTTGAAGGATGAGAAGGCGCTCTACAAGGCCGAGAACGACGTGGAGCAGGCAACGCAGGAATACAACTACTACAATGATCTGCTTAAGGATGAACTGCCCAAGCTCTTCGCCCTCGAAGCAGAATTCATCAGGCCGTTGTTCCAATCCTTCTACTACATGCAACTGAATGTGTTCTACACGCTGCACGAGAAGATGCAGGGAATGAACATCGGCTACTTCGATCTCACACTGGATGTCGAGGAAGCGTTCCACAAGAAGCGCGGGGACGTCAAAGAACGTGCGGAGGACTTGACAATCGTCCACTTCAAAACTTCCGGGGGACGCAAACCAGGCACCAAGTTGACTCCACCGGGCAAGGAAGATAAGCTGGGTGTTGACAGTAAGAGTAGCTTCGCATCACGTCGCCACTCATCTGATCCTGCCGAAAATAACCCTCCCCCTCCCCTATTCCGAGACTCCGGGCGCCGGATCCACTGTGATCGGACGCGCGAACAGTACGGGCAGCAGCACGCTCAGCGCCGCTGCAAAGGCAAAGCCTGCACCACCACCCCCGAGGCCGAAGCCCTCGCGGCTTGCTGCTCCTGTGGAGACAGTCACGGCTCTTTACGACTACGAGGCTCAGGCGGCTGGCGATTTGAGCTTCTCCGCCGGAGACATCATCGAGGTCGTGCAACGGACGAATAACGAGAACGAGTGGTGGACTGGCAGGATCAACGGTGTGGAGGGACAGTTCCCAGGTATGATTGCCCTATCGGCATGCGCACCGATTGTGGGATCGCAGATCGCTAACTTCCCACGCAGGCAACTATGTCCGTCTGAACCCTTAATCTCCTCGCCCTCATCTCCCTTTCCCTTCTTCTTCCCCGGTTAGTTTACGATAAGCGATTGCAGCCTTGGTCTGCTCTTTTGAGGAGTTTCGGAGCGAACCGCGAAACAAAAAGAACCTTCGTCCTCCTAAATCCGCTATTGCATGTGTTGAATCCGTTTTTGTCCTGGCTTTACCCTACCTTATAGAGCTGCTATTAGCATCCGTCCGTCCATCCATCCATCCACCCCTCCTGTTCCCTTGTAAATATTCCTCTTAACTGTTCTTCGAAATTCAAGGCGAGAACGGAGTTCCCTGGAGTTGATATCGCCATAATCTCGTCATGATTCTATCCTACTCTCGTCCCAGGGACCGGGTAGATAATAGTTTACTACTAAATATCATAGTTAAAAGGAGCATATCATCCATACCCTTTAGCCATCTCTAGATTCTCCCTCCTTCCACGTGCCGCCTACGGTACAGGGCTTGCTGCCAAGGCTAGGTAGGTACCTACCTAAATTGGAAGTACCTCTACTACTGGCTTTCCTATTTCGGCTCTCAGTGGAAATTTAACCCGACACTGTGTATACTGATTATTAATAATATCCAGTACATAACTATCAATCATGAATATCATCCATATCTGCAAATCACATGACATAAACGATAACATGCTTTCTGGCTCTCTTACGGGGTGGGGTGCCTACCTATCTAGTAGCTTAGTCCCAGGCAAGAAAGTGAAACAGATTGGAAGGATGACAAAAATCCCCTCACGAGTCACACCGATGGGGGTCCGAACAAAGTCCGAAGGGTACTGTGCAAGCAAAGGATGATCGTGAAACAAAAGTACCGTCTTTATTATTAAGCACTAAAGCGGTGAAAAAGAGTCGATCTACTGTAGTTAAAAAAAAATAAACTACCGTCTAAGTTACCTAGGTTAGGTAGGTAATTTCTTTGCTGGATCTGAGATCGAGGACCTTGATTCTGGGTGCCTAATGCCTTAGGTAAAGGGTGCATCGCTTAAAAGTTAGTGCCCCCTGGTAGATATATTGCCATGCATCGCCTAGTATTTACTATTTAACTGAAGAATACATCACGTTTCTATGTAAGGTCGAACTGTTTCAGAAGGTCCGACAGCCACAGCTGGATATAGTAACAAAGAAAGGAAAGTAAAAAGGAAATGAAAAAGAAAAATCGATAAAGAGATCTAAGAATCATGTAGTTAATTAACTATCTTATGTAATAGGCCTTTTCGGGGAGGGGTTGGAAAATAAACGCCAATTGGATTCAAATACTTTACTTATCTAAAACCAGTACCAAGTTCGATCAACACCAACAATCGACAGATGGGAAAAAAAAGGAATGAACGTGTTTGAGTCGTATGTGGCGTAATGGCAATTATCCACCCGTGGAAACCAATAATCAACGCCGTGAAGGAGCAAAACAGAGAAGTATGTATGTTTTAAAGCTGCTCGAACTAAACCTACTTCCCTCCATCCCCATACCCTCTCTCCCTCTTACCCGGAAGCTGGGATGTGATGAATGAATGAATGAACTAGGGGGTGTGTACGTACCAAGGCTGTTGTGTGACAAAGACTCAGACATCGAATGTCACCCTCACAAAATGGGGGAATTGAGAATATAACCTTTGTTTCATTATTTTCTGTGAAGCTACGCCATGATTTATGCGAGGAACGTACAGAGGGTCAAAAGAACAGATTTCATACACAGGGATTTGTACAGACTACCAGACTGTTACGGAACAGCAAACTGTCAATTTCAAAGCTTCTATTCTTCTGAATAGACAAACCAGTGTCTAAAGGTGAGCAAAAATACTGTTTATCTTCAATTCTATTGGTGAATTAAAAACTAAAAGGAAATCTATCTTCATGAAATCACATGCTGTCGTTATCAATCGAAAAAAAAGAAAGAAAAAAAGCAAAAAGTGGCAGGCATGCAATTGCAGGGTAACATCGGGGTATAATGGTGCCATTTTCGCCGGACTTTATCCTGGTTGTCATTAATATACAACGCATATTATGCCGTTCGAATTCTGCGCACTACGCAACGTATATCGGAGGTCCATCGCGGAGTTGGAGCTCGGTATCAACTCGATCTGATAACTCCTGTAGCGTTGTCCCTTCATCTACCGAACTCTGCAGAACTTCCTGGGGTCGGGACGAAGGTTTGCTTTTGTACCGAACCTGCACAGGGACCTGCAATTCGAATGTTGTATGATGTCCGAGCCATTCGACTTCAACGTGCATGTGGAGAGTATATCTCCGCGATA
Source organism: Thermoascus crustaceus (assembly GCF_041956765.1). Taxonomy (NCBI): domain Eukaryota; kingdom Fungi; phylum Ascomycota; class Eurotiomycetes; order Eurotiales; family Thermoascaceae; genus Thermoascus; species Thermoascus crustaceus. Next base: position 1,843,175 of record NW_027192531.1, on the reverse strand, counting down.
CCAAAGACGACATGAAGGTAGGCTCTGGATAGTCATCCCCTGTGTATTCGACTACCAGGGTAGCTTCCGATTCCCATTCCTGGTTTGCCGCCGATGGGGGATCCCTGTCTGTTGGAAGTCAGCGAACAGTCATGCCGTCCATTTTGTACGCGAGCTGAGCATACTGAAAGTGCCCTCTTTAGACACTGCCTGCCTCCACGGAGCGAATCTCAGCTTTCGCTTGTGCCGCATGTGAGTACTGCAATGTTTGGTAACAAACGGCGATTTGTCTGCTTCCTCACAAGTGGGCAGGCGTTGCCGTGGCACAACAGATACAAACGTTGTTGATTGCAACTTCGAGTTGACAGTGGCGTAGACCGGTTTCAGAGACTCAATCCCATCGACATGGCCATGTATTGGACGGTACCTCAGCCTAATATTGATGGTTGTAGAGGCGTCATCCTTCATGCTGTGGAACTCGAAAGGAGACGGTTCGCTTGTTTCTATGCAAAGCACACCCATACGGCGGAAGGTCAAGAAGGTCCGGATCGTCTTTGACGCAGAAAGTGCATACTCTCCTGGAAAGTCACTGGTGCATACCGGGGGCTCTTTCTGCAGAGTGGGATACAATGATATCGGGCGAGCGGCCTCCGCGATTATGTTTCCCGCTTTGACGACCTGCGCACGAAGTCTGTAATTGACATTGGACTTTCCCCGACATCCATGGTGGTGCGGATTGTAGTTGCAGTTGTCAAACGAGACGTGCACAGAAGAGGGTAGAGACTGAACCAGATCCGTCCCAGGCTTCAGACCGTTGGGGGTAAGGATCTGGCGAGGGATATCGAAATGGAACGGAAACGATGCTGCAGCGTTATCTGCTCCGTTTGAATCTTGAAGTACTCGGTTATCTGTCAAATGGAGGAGCTAAAACGGTTGTTGGACCTGTGTCAGAAGAAAGTATGCCAATAATGTGGAACAATTTACAAATCATAGGTTAGGTGGGTAGACAGATAGGTAGACATACTTTCTGCCCCATCTGCATCCGATATAGCTCTGATGACGGCCAGTCTACGTCCATAAGACTGATAACATTGAGCAAGTCACCTGAAGCAAGAGCACATCAGTCAGAACCCCACAGACTCGGGATGGACATGGCCAGACCAACCTTCCAAGGTGATCTTTAGGGAATCTGGTCCCCCAGCCGCGCCAAGGTCAGGGCCGGACACGACAACGGTTCCATCGACCCCATCATCGCCGAGAAAGAGGGGAAAGCCATCACCCCTCGGTCGAGGATGCTGCATGGACCCATCGTTGAAAATGATCTCGATCTTGGCGTTCATGTCAGGCTCCTTGGCTCGTTATTCGAGCTCGTTATCCTCAAGATAATCTTCTCAAAATGGTGGATTCGAAAAAGTGAAACGACGGTAAGGATTCGGTGAAATCTAAGAACGAAGTACTCTGGGGTATCACAAGAACATAGTAAGGCAGAACAGAAAGCAAAATCTAAGGAACCCACGACCGTCACAGACACGAGGCGTGTAAGAAAGGAAAGCAGCAGTAGCTCGTTTCAGCACTTTCAGCAGCAACAGCTCCTGTTCGTGACAACAACGTCCTCCGCAAGGCCACCAGGGTATAACAAAAGTACAGAAAAAGTACCGCGCCGCAACCTGTACATGTCAGATGGGCAACGCATGCTAACTACTCCTGCAAACACCCATTCCAGGACACGGGCGGCGACGCGGCCAGCCCAGCAGGGCCAGATTCAGAAGCCCTCCACCACATACTGGATCCCAGGCGGCAGATCTGCAGACGATCAACGATCCAACCTCCCGAAAAAAGCTTGAAGAAAACAATGGGGCAAAGCTGAGGTTGCAGATAGCCTGATGCGCAGCGGGTGGCGTCGGCGCCGGTTCGGCAGCGAGCGGGAAACGGTCGGCGATCTCTGTGATAGGGTTGTCCTTCGGGTCCTTACACCGACTTGACGACGTCCATGATGTAAGGAGACATCAAGGGCGCTTTTCTTTTTGTAGATAACCACGAGTAGATACAGATAGACGTGGGTGGTCAAGAACTAATAGACAAGATTCAGGGAGTGGGCCCAGCACGGAGGAGATCGGGGAGGTGAACCGGTCCTTGTCTAGATTTCCTGTCTCGTATATGTCATTTATTCTTCGATGGTTCCATGGTAGAACAAAGGGTCCAAGACCACAGAAGCAAGTAAACTGCTGTAGTTGTCCCCAGTAATTCGGTACTACTGGCAGTAGAATCTCATCTCACATCTCAGATTCATTTCTGGGTATCTATGCATGACTTCTTCTATCTATCCCAATAACGCAACAATGCTCATCCCGAGCAAGCTCTCATGCGACCTATCCACAAGAATTGCTTGCCATGACTAACCTTCTCATGGCTGACAAGAGAACCATCAGCTCCCTTCCAAACCCATCCCTTTCCCGATTTTCCGTATGAGGGCGCGTTTGAAGAACGCCTCTCTCGCCAATCCTCTCGTATGCCGCGACCATGTATCGACTCCGATTATACCCTTGACAAGCGCCGCCTGCAGGGCGTAGATCGCCTGCTGGATACCGCGCTCATCAGCAACCAGATCATAGAGCTGCTTGCCCACAACAGTGGGAGCAACGAGGACGTCGTCAATGGGAGGAAGCCCGCTTCCCCTGCCGTCTGCTGCAGTAGATGCTGTCGCTTCACCAGAAGCGGGTGGGGTGGATATACGGGCCTGTGCGTCCGCGATGACGGCATCTGCGCGGTGGAGGGATTGTTGAAGGATAGAAGTGTTGGATTGAAGGGTTGCATTAAGGTTGTTCAGGGCTGCGATTTCACCCTGCAAGTTCGTTATTGCCGCATGGAGAGCCGAGGACTGAGACAGCAGGGGCTGGACGGCGGATTTCGACTTTGAGACATTGGACTGGAGAGTCTCGGTTAATGTTTTTGAAAGGGCACGGAGAAGCGCGTCTTTCTCTGGGTTCGGTGGGATTGGAGGAGCCGGACCAGAAGGTGAAACGGTAGGGAGTTCAAGCTCAAACGGCGAGGTAAGGAGGTCGGGAGTTTCGGTTTTTGGATCTGGCGCTGGCGGCTGCGTCAATGAAACAGGTTGCTGAGGCACTGGTTGATGCTGATAAGAAGGATGAGGCTGCTGATTGCCTTGGATGTATTGCCCCTGAGGGAGTTGCGATGTTTGCTGTTGATTCCCATAAGCAACAGCCGATTGCAGGCTGGGAATTGTCGGTTCCACAGTCCGCGACAAGGGACTGCCGGGTCCCGTTCTCTCTTCTGGTAAGTAGGAGGGTCTTTGCTGATATGGCTGTTTCGGCGGTACCGATGGCAGCTGAGGCTGTTGCGGTTGAGTCGTCGCCGCGTTTCTTAAACTGCTTGACCTCTGAGGCATGTACTGTGAAGCTCTTTGGCCGTGAGCGCCGTTCGGCTCATTTTGATATTGGAAGGACTCTCGTCTGGGATCTGGCGCCTTAGGGGGGAGCGGAGGAGGTGGTGGAGGCGACTGATATCTCTTTTGAGCAGGCGGCTGTTGCTGCTCCGGTGTTTGTACCTTTCCAGGCTTAGGAGGCGGTTGAGGTGGCATCTGAGGGGCGGGCTGTGGTGGAGGGGGCGGAGGTGTCTGGCTCGATCGGGCGCTGAATTCGGGCGGGAGAGGGGGTAGAGGAGGCGGGCTCTGGATCTGCTGAGGCGGCTGGGGTGGTCGCATCTGTTGCTGCTTGTATTTAACGGGTGGTTCCTTTGCGAAGATCTCTCGAAGTATGGACAGAAGGTCGACAATTGATGATCTCTGTATTGGCATCGCCGCCGCGCATTTCTGGTTAGCAATGGCTCGCCGTGATCACCATAGAACATTCCTTCAAGGCAGTACAATCCTGACGAAGTGTATTTGGTGAGAAAAGGAGCACTCACATCGCACGCCTCCGCCCAATGCGCTAGATAGTGATGATATACCCTCCCCTCCAACGTCACATGCTGTCCCACCCGGACCACCATATCCTGCGTTGGAGTGACATAGACGATCGGGGGCTCGAGAGGATATGTATTCGGAATCCATACGTCTATCGGGAACTTATACACGGCACCGCGAAATGTGACGGGCAGTGTGCCCACGATATGGAGAAGAAGGGCGGAGACGCCGGTCTCGTAGGCTGCAAGGTCGAGGAACCGATCAGTAAAGGCGCTGGAGGGAAACTCAGGGAGAAGAGCTGCAGCTCATGGAGTCATGTAAGAAGAAACTGACTATAAACATCTGTCCGGGGTGCAAGTGAAGGGTACTGCGCGAGCGCGCTGGCGACATCGTGGTATGTCCGATTGGGGTCGCGATATGTCTGTCTCGGGTCGTAATGATCCTGGGGAAGGATGCCGTCAGCGCAAGATAATCACGATGGACTGCAGAGGCGACACCAAAATTTCTACCTTTGTCAAAACACTGTAGAGCCAGTTTAGTGTCCTCTGCGGCACGGCGGCCATGTTGGCGATGCCGTCGCAAGTCCTCGAGGCATGGCGGTTGGATCGGAGCGCGCATGGTTGTCGGTGATGTCGAAACTCCGCATGCCTAGACCCCCGCACCGTTCTTGGCAGAGAGCAACTACCCTCACGCGAACGTGTAAACGACTACATACTATCTTAACAAGATCCGCTATGATACTACGTAGCCCGTTTCTTTTGTAAGATCGCTTTTTGTATACTGTCTTCGGACTATTGAAATAAGCTAAATTACATGCGATACTACAGGAAAAGAGCAAGAATAATCCACCGTCTGCTGTGTCGGGCTGTCGAGACACCCGATGGTCCAGAAAAGAGCAAAGTGTCAGACTGTGCGAACCTAGTAATCCGAGGGTATGATGAGGAAAGCTCTGATTATTCGAATCTACCTGACTAACTGACTATTTATCTCATGGAATGAGGGGTTAAGACCTTCCGAATATGATATATCAAGCGATTCCGAAAGATATGATGTATCGATGTGATATACCGAATATTGTAAGGATCTTTGAGATAACTACCCGGATCGGCGTGTGCTGACTAGGCTGATAGGTTTCTTGGCATATCACTAGGTTATAGTGGTAATATTCGGCTGACACAAAGCTAATGGTACAAATCTGTGCAAAGCAGATACAATATGGACAATTCGAGAAGCCCCATTAGAAGCCACAAGGAAATAAGTGCTACCTGCCAGCTTCATCGTTTGGACAGATGGAGAAGTTGTTCACACCGTCTGCCCGGCTCATCTCTCACGCATTCAGAACTTCTTTGCAGTGCGAGTTGGACACTGAGAAGTCACGGTGTACTCCTATCCCCTTTCCAGCCTCCACGTCAGGGTAGAGACGGTCAAGCATAGTCGAGTTCGAGCAAGAGACGCTGCTGATGTGGGTGACGGTCGAAGAGGAATTCTTGAATATCAACCACCGTCTGCTCGTATCGAGGCTGAAAGATGAAAATGGGTTCCAAAGCTTACGGCGTTCGATGGAATCGCCTGCTGATTCAGATTGGTTGTGAAGAGCAGACGCAGCCCACATTGAGGAAAGCGGAAGAGATATCGCGACGAGCGTTAGAACGTTTGATTCCATTTCAGGCACGGGGATATAATACTGCATGATTGAGAAAGAAGCTGGCAAGGTCAGCCAAGTTTGCCTATGCATACGCACGGAATACTATGCTTACCTGGAACGATCATGGTCTGACAGCCCATAATGAAGATGACCTGCATTGGACCAAACTTCCTCACCCCAAGCTTCCTGCGCTGCCGAATAGTGTAGCCCAGTTTGACGACGAAGATCGCGCTGAAGAAGCAGATGCTGATGGTTATGACGATATTTGTGGCGCTCTGCAGCCAGGTATATGAAGTAAAGGCCTCTGCTCCCATGATGAGTATTGAGTTTTGGATGACAAACGCGAAACGGAATCCGATTGGAACGAGAGCCATAAGCATCGATGCCCAGAAGATGATGCGTTGGTAGACGTTGCGGAGGGTGGAACAGATGACCTGGGTCTGTAGGATAAAGGAGATCTCAATGCAGATCAGCAGGAGGAATGTCAGGATAACGCCCAGGACGGAGTTGATGTAGGCACTGAGTGGAACGCTTGAAAAGTCGTTCGAGAGGAAAGGATAGGCCTTGCAAAACTCGGTGGTGAAAAACGTGGCCATGCAGATCAGCCGGCAGATGTTGAAGACGAGAGCGCTGCTGTTCAGGAAGAACACGGGGGAATAGCGCTTCTCAGGCTTGGTCAACATTAGCAGGACGATGAGGAGGATGATGGAAGCACCGATCTGCGAGCCGTAATTGATGCAGATCTTGATGCCATACTGGACGAAGTAGTCCACCTGGCCCACAGGCACCTCTAAAGGAGTGCCATCAGCGCGGTGGAGAGTAACATTCTGAGTATATGGGTCAATAGGGACCATGGTCCCTTGTTTTCGAGAGAGTGGAAGTTTGGAAGAAGAGATCAGCTGTCTTGGGATTCAAGCTCAAGCACGAGGAAGTAATACAGTGATCGAAGGACTTGGTATGAGGATTAAAACGTGGAAATAGATGGTCAAGTCTGGCAGGGATGCATATGCAGCAAAGGATCCAAGAATCGAGGTGTGGGATCCTTCTTTGCAGCAGCCACGGAGAGATTGTCGGGCATAGGGGCTCCATTACTCCCATTCGCTCTGCCATAATGATGGCTAGAACAAAGCATGTCGATATTTATGGGACGAGAAGAATGGGAAGAACAATGAGAAGTGAGGCATGAGGGTGTCTTGAATGGATTGAGATATAACCCAGTAGGCCCAAACTTCCATGACAGTGAAGGTGAGGTCAAGAGCCAGTCACAGTTGAGACAGAACAAAATCAAGGCCACATAGACAAAAATATGAAGCCATGAATTCATTTTCTCGTGCCGGTCCTGGAGGGCGCCTGAGACATGGTGTGGATATGGTTATCGGGAAGTCCCGAAACAGCGACGACAACACAACGGGAAATCGATTGACTGTCGGAGACATCCTTCCACACAACTTCCAGTTTTGGGATAGTTTTACCAAAAAGAGCCCCGATCTGAGCAGGCCTTCCGTACTGTAACAAAGGCAAGTAAACATGAATAGGATTTGCAGCTCATAGACAGGCTACGGGCGGCGGTATATTCTTCAGCTTTATAACACGCGATCAATGATCCACAATGGATGGGTCTCGAATCTGAATATCCACAACTTGCCAGTATAGAATAGCGCTCGCAGTTTTGCTTTAGATCAGATCAGTCACTATAATGCGTGCATGGCATATTTGCAGTCTAGATACGCCCATCAGCAACATTTATGCAGAAGGCCAGCTAGAAATCATATTGTCTACAGTAAACGAGGCAGGAAATAGACCAGAACTTAATCTAGGAGAAGTAGCATTCTCGACAGACGTCACTTTGGAAAAGCAGATATCTAACTGGAGTTGCTTACAGAAACCATCTCATCCTGACCCATTTCATCAAGGAAAGTCACGCTTTCGGACCAGAGATCATCCCCCTAGGATCAGATCAGGCAAGAGCAACAGCTTGCCCCCTACCTAATCCGTTGTACGAAGGCAGCATAAAACCCCCTCTTGCTCCTCACCATTCTTCTCGTTCTTCTGAATTCTCTTCCGCGCTGCAGATAGACGTTACCGCCAGGGCCAGAATTCAGAAACCCGATACAGCATGGTGCCGCACAACTGTCTAACTGCATCTAGCTAACCCTACTGCGCACGTGTCAGCTACCCTAAAATAGGATCGGTAGTTAGGGCATTATTATGGCACGCGCACGGTATAAAACTTGACTTAGCTTTCTATATAAGATTTCAAAAACCACATACATCACCAACAAGAGCATGTTAGCTCAGGGGAAGAGCGCGTAAGGAATCACGTGATCTTATTGAGTCCGCATCATCTGCTAACGTTTACACAGCGGGCTCATAACCCGGAGGTCCTCGGATCGAAACCGAGACATGCTACTCAAAATATCTTTTTCGCTCCCTGCAGAAATCGTCGTGATCTATATCAGAAGGACATGAAAGACATTCCAGCTGCAGTTACTAAATCCTGTTACTGCAGATGCATTATTCTTGGGTTTTTTATCCTCTTTCCACCGAAATTGTTATTGTGGTTTCATGGGTGCAAATTCGCTTATGAAGCTGACTCAGAAAATCTACGCATCAAGATGACGTCCAGCTTTAACTATTTTAGTTTGCGAATCCAGATCCCGGCAGAAGCTTGCCAAAAGACTACCACTCTTGCCAAAAGACTACCACTATGTATCTCTAAAAAGAACCTCATATCGGAGATATGCTCCATGAAACGTGCAGTAGATGCCCGGGTTGTCCCAAGCAGGTACAACAAAAGATCCCGACTACTACCTGAGAACTTGTCTCTTTTATCTGAATAGTATTCGTACTCAAGCATGCCTTGGTAGATCTGAAGACCTCAAGGTTAAGGGTAATTCTTTGGTGTTATCTTGTTTTCTCGGGATCTATGTGGAGTTTGGAAGTTGTCTAATCCGTCCAATTCACGAGGCCCTTGCACATAATCTCCCTTTTATGATTGGCAAGTTACAAGCATTGGAGGTAATTTCCCTTTCGTTGCTATATAATACATGTCTTTTTCTCGAAGAAGCTGCTTTGTGGTGGGAGGTCCTATTGTTTCCCTCTATTTCGGTTCCAATATATACATATCTAGCACAACACGTCGCTGGAGTTGTTCACTCCATGCGGCCCGTTTCCACACGGGTTCTTTTGAATATGCTGAATGAGCGTTATGCAGCTGAGAGGATAAGAATCTAAAATTAGTTGGATTTGAACAATAACCTATATAGTAGACATTCTGTTGGCAGGATCCCAGAGCTACTTACCGGAGTATAGCCGAGAGTCACTTCAAGCTTACTTTCTTCCCCAAGCAAACAACAGGAAGCCCCTATGGCCTAATGGTAAGGCGTCAGACTTCTATTATGTAATCATCAAGTCGATCTGAAGATTGCGGGTTCGAGCCCCGCTGGGGGTGTCTCTTATTTTCCATTTTTTTTGTTTCCTTTTTCGCCTCCTCATGGAGGCGTGGGTCAATATTTTGGCCATCTCACTAAGGGGCTTGGCGGTATCAGCATATAGCCATATCACATTATATCACATGACCTATATGACTAATCATATATGATTGGCTGCCACCTCTTCTGTTCCTAAGCAGATAATCTATAGACCTGCCAACTTTCTTCATTCCTTCACCCTTATGAAGATAGTAGGGAATGGAATAGTAACTGTCTAAGGATAAAGTTCTTAACACGTTAAGATCTTGAAGACTCAGGATTGGAGATGATATACTATAACAGGGTAGTATACTTACCTATCTGTGTACAGTAATTACCAATGTAACTTACATAGCCTGGGAGGGGCAAAAAATATTGACCCACGCCTCCGTAGCATGAACCTAGGAATGAAGAATGAGCGGAGAATGTCGGCCTGCGTCGAGCCTGAACCTGTTCATTCAGCAGTTCATACTCCCCGCGGGCGCGCAGCGCAGCCCCACCAAACGGGCACCCGCAGCGAGCTTCTTCACGAGAAGAACCTTGTCGCAGAAAATCAATCTCTCTACGTCTGACCGACCAGCGGCCACAATAATTGAATCCCTGCCATCACCCATATCATAACTTATTACCTCAGAATAAAAAATGGCATCCGCAGCAGCGGAACACACCCCACCACCCCTCCCCCCTCCCTTCACCCACACAACCCCGCCGCCGACTCTCCTCACCCAAGGCGCCGAAGCGCTTCTCTACAAAACCACCTTCCTGACCCCCTCCACGCCCGCGGCCCTCAAGATCCGTCCCTCGAAGCCCTACCGTCACCCTATTCTCGACCGACGACTGACGCGCCAGCGCGTCCTGCACGAAGCGAGATGCCTCGTGAAGCTTGTGCGGGAGGGGGTCAAGGTCCCCGGCGTCCTGGCGGTGGATTGGGAGAGTCCGAGCCCGGGGGAGAGCGATGGACGCGTAACCGCGTGGCTCTTGATGGAATGGATAGATGGGTTGGCTGTGAGGGCGGTCTTGGAGAGGTGGGAGGCGTGGATGAAACAGCTGCAGCGTGATGCGGATAACTACGCAGCCAAGGCCAAGGAGGAAGAGGAGCGTGTGCGCGATCTGATGAGACGGATCGGACTGACGGTCGGCAGCATGCACAAAGCCGGTGTCGTCCATGGCGATCTGACGACGAGTAATCTCATCCTGAGACCGTTGACGCCTAGCCAGTCTACAGAAGCCGCGGGTGAAGGGTCTCCTTCGATGGACGGGGAGATCGTGCTCATCGACTTTGGGTTGGCTGGTCAGAGTGTCCATGAGGAGGACAGGGCCGTCGATCTGTACGTTCTGGAGCGGGCGTTTGGCAGCACGCATCCCAGGACGGAGGGCTACTTCGAAGAGGTGCTACAGGCCTATCGGGAGAGCTACAAGGGAGCGAACGTGGTGCTGAAGAGGCTGGAAGATGTCAGGATGAGAGGCCGCAAAAGGAGCATGGTTGGCTGAGACAATCTACAAGATTCTGTATGAGGGAGAAGGAGGTTGGAAGTGTGCTGCGCGAAAGGAGCAGGGCTCGAGTCCGTTCTATTTCTGATAACTGATCGGGAAACGACATGCATGCATTCTCCGCTGAAGAAAAGCCAGAACGCCGCGCTTTAAACGAAATAAGGCAGAGAAATGAAACGAAGAAAATTTCATGAACGAGGCTGGATACAGCTTCCCACCTCGGCAAGCGCAAAATATCCTTTGTTCTCAATAACCCCGCGGTCTTTCACCACGGCCGTGTATTTGACAACCCACTGGGGCTCGATGTCGCCCTTCATGCCGTCATTCGCTTCAGGCGACGAAGCGAGAATTCCGGCCCCCTTCTCACCAGGCCCGAGAAGTTCCCTCGTCGTGCCCGTCGGGAGAATGCCCGTGCAGTCATTGTGCGTCAGCAGTTCGATCTTCTCCTGCTTCGCATACAAGATCAACGATTTGGGCACGACGCAGCAATCTTTGACATTGATCTGGTCGACAGACGGCTTGACCTTCGTGTGCGGAAGGAACTTGGCCAGCCTCTCGCTGCCGAATTCCGCGAGTCCCAACTGCGCGATCATCCCCTTCTCATGCAAGCCCTCCAGTGTCCGCCACGTCTGCACCATGCTGTCGAAGTCATCCGTCTGCTCGCCATCATCACAATCATCATCAGACGATGTTATTTCCTCCTCCCCCTCATCGTCCGCATCAAACGACACTCCGGGAAACGACACAATCAGTAGATCGATAGAATCCACATGCAACTCTTTCAATACCAGATCAATCGCCTCACTCGTATGCGCGCATCGCCGCGACGCCGGGATCTCCGGCAGGTAGAAAAGCTTGACCGTAATGTCGTACTGCCCCCGCTCCTCGACCAGCCCGGACTGCGAGAAGTCGATCGCGGGGATGTAGAGCGTATCGTCCTCCTTCGACGTCCACGACTGGTAGTTGTTGCTGTACGAGATGCGCTGCGGGACGCCGTGTCGCTCTGGAGCGGCGGCGCTGGCGCCGTTCGCGTGGCCGGGCTCGACGTGCTGCGAAGCGACGAAGTTGGTGCGTAGCGAGTTGATCAATTCGACGTTGGATTTTTCTGTGGTCGGTCTCCGGATGACGGAGGGGCCGCCTTTCATGATATTTCTGTTGTTTTATCCATCGCTCGTCAGCATTGTCCTTTACCAAGTGTATGCGCGCGCAGGATAGATATGGCGGGGTGCAGCGGGGTTCGTTCGCGAAAGAGGACTTACGAGGTGGAGAGGATGAACTTCATGACGTCGGTTCAGGAGCAATGCAACGCCCTCTTCAGAGAGTATTTGGCATAGGAGAAACAGCGTCACTCCCTCTCTTGATTCTTTTCTGCAATCTTGAGCTAGCCTTCTGGCATTGAGCGGCGGCGTAGGTTGGTGTGACTAAGATTGGTCCAAGGGACTGGATTATTGCTAAGCAGCCCCGCGGGCTCACTTTTCCGCCATTCTCGCCCGCGGGGAGTCTTGCCCGAAACTACTACAGGTACACCACTACTGAACTATGAGACAGGCTGTACATACTGATTCTAGACGTGTGCAGGAAACTTTACCGACTCGATCGAGATGCTGTGAAAGGCGCTTCGAGCATGGATTAGACTTTCAAGGTTGTTATAGAATGCTTAACCTTCTTTTTAGGCATTCATTCTACATGGCATACATCAGATGGCCTGTCTGGTCGATCTTCCCAGTTTGCAAATAAAGAAGATCAGCTTCTGTCAACGGTCGGATCCCAGGTTACAGGGGAATATTCTTCCGTGTGCAGAGCTTTCATGTCCTCGTCAGATAGCTGAAAGTCGAATATGTCCGCGTTCTCTTCGATCCGGCTTGGAGTCACGGACTTTGGAAGCGGAACAAAGCCCTGGTAAGAGAGCAACGATCAGTGACCAATTTCCCTCTCCAATCCAAACAATGATGTCCTAAAAATTAGGTATTGTACAGTACATACCTTCTGCAAGCTCCACCTCAGCAGAATCTGCCCGGGAGTCTTGTTATGCTTCTTCGCCAGATCCTGCAGCACCGGCTCCTCTATCCTCTGTCCCCGCGTCAGAGGAGAATACGCCTGCACGACGACGTTCCGCTTCTGAAGCCACTCGACAATATCGGGTCTGGGGAGCCAGGGGTGTAGTTCGTATTGTCCGACATCGATCGAACCGCCGACGCCGCTTTCCTTGATGTACTGCTCGAGCTCGTCGAGGTGATGGACACCGTAGTTGGAGACGCCGATTGACCGTGTCTTGCCGGCTTTCTGGGCCTCGACGAGGGCACGCCAGGTGCCGGTTCGGGCCTGCTTGCCGCCATAGGGGGCGTGGATTAGGATGCTTGACAGAAATCAGCTCAAATGATGCTCGTGCAGCTTCGGTAACGCTTAGATGTGGGAAAGATTAGAGGCCTATACAGATCGAAGTACTCCTGACCCGCTTCCTGTAGACTCCCGTCGATGGCTTCTTTTGCCTTCTCGTATCCCATGGTTTTAGGTCCAATTTTTGTTGTGAAGAAGATCTCTGATCGATCAAGTCCAGAGTTCTTGATGGCTTGACCGCACGGTTTTTCGTTGCGGTATGCTTTTGCGGAGTCCACCTGAAAGGAACATTAGCAATGTAAAGTTCAATTGAACTTGCAGTTTGAGGGAACCGAAGTTCCAGGCAAGAGGCTTCAGATACGGAATAATACTTACATGACGATATCCAACTTGAAATGCCTTCAGAGTCACTTCCTCGACGATAGATGCAGGACTGGCACTTTCATTAGTATTATTTATGGCTTACTGTCGGGTACGGCAGACAATACGCACGTTTGATAAACCTATTAGAACCAAAGATTACTTGTCAGTATTATTGAGATCATTTTCTTGTATGCTCCACTCTATTGGTGGAAAGACACTATGTAAAGGTCTTCCTTCCAGAAAGGTCGTTGCCAAATAAGCGGAGCAATTAGAACACTAAAAATAGAGATAACTACTCACACCGTATCCAAGGACCGGCATCTCATACCCTGAATTCATCTTGTACTTGGACTGTATGTTGAGAGAGGACGCCATGGCTGATAGTCTTGTAGTATTTTCCCTCCAACAATTCGGGACCATGGACCGACGGTGAATTAGAAAGCAGACCGTTTGATGATAGGATCACAAGTTGGAACCATCAACCTTGCTTCTACGGAGTAATTAGTATTGTTATCGAGAAAGAGAGGTAAAGTTGGAAGTTGTTGAAGTTGAGATGGTACATGGACGGCTATTAAGCTATTTCATCATCGGAGAGCGCCCCGCATGCGCGCCTAGTTCCATAAGGAGTGCGCTCTCCGCACTATCACGTATTTTCCTGTCGTCGATTCTACGATGGACTAGATATTATCTATACATATCCAGCAATAATTACTAAATATCTATGAGAATGAACAGAACTTTACTAGCCGATGTTACTATTAATGTTGCTTCTAAGCATGCTTACTCTGGTCCAATGCGGGCTAGGAACGCTTCCGCTTTCACTGCAGGAAGCCCGGTGAAGCCGTATGCTCCAACGAATTTAGCGAACTGCAAAAGCCGGACGCCATGCGAGTCACTGTGCATGCATGCCTTGAATCGCTAAATTCATATGGTTGACCATCCCTGGAACTTGAGGTACATACACCATAATAGGCTGTCTTTTACGGACGCCGAGTAGCTACCTACCATGGCCAGGCTGCTACCCGCAAGCCTCCATTCTCGATAGTAGGTCGGATTGGTTTTATCTACGTTTGGACTAGTCCTCCAGTAAATTGGCACTTAGGTTCGCTGTTACTGCGCTCTGGAAACTCTGTAAATTGATTGAGCTTCACAGAACCCGACCTCTGCAAATCGCTGCTCGGTGAATGGAGAAGAGCCCCATCTTCTTTTCTTTCTTCTATCAACAACATTCTTGTCAAGCAGTGCCGGCTTCAAGCGGAATATATAATAAATGATCGAGAATAGAAGGACTTACAACAAGGTAAACCGCCTTTTCATACTGGATCGTTAGAATTACTATCCTTAGAAAGAATTCTATATTCACTAAAGAATGGATACTTGGTTAATGAATTCACGAAGATTTAAGTTGCAATTGGATTGTTATTTAATGATAAATCTTCCTGAAATTATCGTTTATTTTATAAATACCTAGAATTAAAAGTTTAATATCGTTACTGATATAAAAGAGCCTATGCTTTCGAACCTTCGGTTGCCTCTCTTGGCCTGAGCCTACTCTCCAGCTACTTGACACGGGCCGAAAGTGTCAGTACTGTGGGAGAGAGTTCAGCCGCAAAGACCACAAGGATTGGCACGAAAGTCAAAAGATCTGCAAAAAAAATCCCCGAGAAGAAGCCCCCTGCTACCAGGGGTACATCGGAACAGTTTAAAAAACACAAGCTTGTTGTCAGACTGCGCGAACCTAGTAATCCGAAGGTATGATGATGAAAGCTCTGATTATTCGAATCTACCTAACTATCTGACCACTATTTATTCTCATGGACTTAGGGGTTAAGACCTTCCGAATACCTCTTTGTTTAATGATCCCGAGACCTTTCATGAAACATGAAAGGATATAATAAAGGAAAATAGGCAGCCTCGGGTATAGACAGTACGATTCCTTTGCAGGGATCATGACCTTTTGCAGATCCGAATCGGCGTGTGCTGACTAGGCTGATAGGTCTCTTGGTATACCACTAGGGTATAGTGGTAATATTCGGCTGACACTTGTTAATGCTGAACAGGCGAATCCGGCCTCAGATAACTTTCTTGGATACTATGATATCGAGGAGAACCTGTCCGGATTCCCAAACGTAGACCCCCCAAACCCCATTATTTACCGGGGAGAGGTCCTCCAAAGAAGGAACAGGTCGCTTGGGACACATCCGAGAGTTATCAGAAGCGCCCGCTTATGGCCAAAGAGTGCAACTCCTTCCCTGCATAGCGCAAGATCCAAACCAATACGGTCATCCTCCAAAGGGTTAACATAAGAAACCCGATCAAGTACGGGAGGACAACTGTCGTGACGTTTATTGCCTCTTCGTCCCACAGGGACGTAGAATCGGAAGAAAGGCCATGAGAAAGCTTTGAGTTTACCAGAATGAGATATAAGCAACAATATGGCACTCTGGAAGAGGAACCTAAGTTCCTTATGTTTTGCCAGTCCTCTAATAATTCACTATATTCTAATGGCCATGCATTCACAAAAATTCAAATCTGCTTTTATTAGATCCATAAAGAGAGTTGATATGTCATTCTGGTCATCAATGGATGGGATGGCCTGTCGACCAACCCTGTATCTATTGTGTCCCTGTTCCAGCCATTTCGGGATCTTAATATAACACTTTCGTTTTTTTTTTTTTTTTCGTTGGAAGTACCGCGATGCTTCCGAGATGTTGACCTACATCTGTGTGGGGAGATTAACAAAATAATGTTCTAACAGGAGTTTAAGACTTCTACTTTACCAGCTGCAACACCCCCTCCAGAATTTCTGAGGCAGCTGGACGGATCAATTGCCCTACCTGCAAGAAAGTAATGCCAACTTCAAGAGACCTAACCACGCATATAAGACAAGTCACATGGCTAGAAAGTTTATAATTAAGCTATTTATAGAATATATAATCCTTTTTTATTTTATTAATTTTAACTGCTCTCTTCAAGCAACAGATGAATCTAAGGAAAATTCTCCGGAGGTCGAAAGATCTGCAATGCCATTCGCGGGCGACCTGGGAATTTGGGATACGATGAAGCCAAAACGCCGCGGTAAGCCGTTGATATCCGGAGCCAAAGATATGTCTACTTTTTTGGAATCTACCTGCTGGTGTCATTGATGAAGCTTTGCTTTGCTGCGGACAAAAGTTTGATACAATGCACCTAATATATATATCTTGGAATACAACTTCTTCGAGCGTATAAGCAGGTACTTCTTCAAAGACATGCCGCCGTGTGAAATCATAGTTGAACGTATTAGATAGATGCTTTTGCATGAATGGGAAGATATAGAATCGAATATCTTATATGCGAAACTGTCTTGAACTTGCTTGCCCTTGAGCCTGTCTGTCATAAGATGCATTATTGCGACATATAGCCATAAGTATGATGAAAATGAGGCATTATTTACATCGTAGAAAAATTTATCCCGTTTGGTGGAGACAGAATATAGTTCGGAATAACATTAGATCGAGCTTTGACGCCGTCGGATCATAGTTCTAGTTCTCAAGAACACGTGCATTAATGTGTCATCTTTCTCCAACCTTCAGATAATAACCAAAGATAATTTTATAGCATTAAATATCGTCGTTTTCAGTGTGCAACCTGCGTAGGCGCTGCCGACTTGCGTTGGAGCAGCAGTGGGGCCGACCCCCCTCGTAGGACCTGAGCGCCCGCGCAGACGGACGCCGTGTTCAATTTCTCCAGCGCCGGCTTCGAAAGAGGACATCGATCCACACCACCACCACACCACATCAGTTTCTTCCCCTCAGCGAGCATCATGGCGATCCAGTGAGTACCTGTCTTCAATTGCGGCATGGCACTTTCTGACATTCGCGACCAGCTACCTCATCCTGCTATCGAGACAGGGCAAGGTGGTACGTCTCGTGGCCCACCCCAGTACCTGATCGCGTTGCACCTAGCTCACGACACAAATTCTTCCAGCGCCTTGCCAAATGGTTCACGACTCTCTCGCCCAAGGAGAAGGCGAAGATCATCAAGGATGTCTCTCAGCTCGTCCTGTCCCGGCGCACGCGCATGTGCAACTTCCTCGAATACAAAGGTATTGACTCCTGGATGGGCGTGATAGGTGTCCTTTGGATTGAAGGCTAACTGGCTTGTTCAGACACCAAGATCGTCTACCGGCGCTACGCCTCTCTGTTCTTCATCGCCGGATGTGCATCGACGGATAACGAGCTGATCACTCTTGAAATCGTGCATCGATACGTGGAGCAGATGGACAAGTATTACGGCAACGTGTGCGAGTTGGACATCATCTTCAACTTCCAGAAGGCATATTTCATCTTGGATGAGCTTTTGCTGGCAGGAGAGATGCAGGAGAGCAGCAAGAAGAACGTGTTGAGATGTATTAGCCAGCAGGACAGCTTGGAAGATATGGAGGTGAGTATTGTTTGATTATGCGTTTTGCACGACAGGCTACGGCTCGGTCATTATGCCCCCTGCCACGCATAGTCGACAAGCTCTAGACCGGCCCATCGCTTCGATCCTGCCGTCCTATTCCGTTCTTGTATTCCTACGAGTCTACTATCCTATCCTTGTCAAGACCAGCCTTGCGTGCCCTTGCCGCTGATACCCTTCTGTCGTTGCCCATCCCTCTCTGCCCTCATTACCCGTCGATTTATGTCTCTCGCGGGATATACACTTCGACCTTGACGACATGGCTCACCCTCTCGTCCGACATCGAGCTAATGCCGTTTCCCTTGGTCAGGTCGAGGAAGATGTGGTTACGAAGATTATGTAACGGGAGGCGTTACTCTGCTTTGTTCTCTGGGCTCAGCGATGATTTATACTGGCGTTGGACGTACATAGGCGTTGTTTACTTATCTGCTGCAATCACTAATTGAGAACTCTTCAACTGCTCCAGGATACGGAGGAGGTGCTCGCACGCTTGAAGCAGGTCGGGCTCCAGTGAAGCCCAGCGCTGACAAGACCGTCCATGACGTGGTGACCTCGTCCGTGTCTTTCATTCGTCTGTCCGCAAACTGCAATCCTCCAACCCGTGAGTGTAGCGCGTGATATCAGTGGCCGAGCGTGGCCGCCACGTGACCGGCCTCCCCTCGGCTGTCGCAACGCGCAACTCCACCCCGTCATGTCGTATCGCCTCATGGCCATCTTCATCCCTTTCTCTTTCATCCTCAAGCTGTTCCACAGCCCCTGATATGGCTTTGTGTGCCTGTTTTTCCTTCTACTAGCTGTCTTTTGTCTGGCCTGGTCGATCGCGTAAGTGTCATCCTTGCAGCCAGCCTGGAGAGCCTTATCGCCGGTCGCGCTTAAGCCGACTATCAATCAAACTTCCCGACCTCCGTTATTACGTGCTCAGCCACCTGCGACATCTTTCGCGATAGTCTCAGTCGTGTCTACAAGCGCAGATTCGAAGATCTCTGGCATTTGTTCTACGCCCAGACCTCCCTCTGTCGCGTTCTGTCACCCTATCTCCGCGGCCGATAAGCCACGTCGTCACTACCGACTAGTCGCAAGGTTCCGGTTTTGGTTACGAACTCGGCGATATGAAGGTTGTAGCCACCAATAATCATAATAACGATGTTGGATTCCAAATACTGACTACGCGACGCTTGCAGTTTCTTCCGCTGAGCGAGTTTGAGGACGTGACGAGCTCCCTCAACTTCGACACCGCTGATTGCCATGTCGTCGGAGGATGCGATCTATATACCACCAAGGCAGCTGGGGATGACCGGAAGCTGTACAAAAGCATCGAGCAGTCGTTGGAATCGCAGTATGAGTCAACGCTGCGCCTCTCTGCGTCGCTGTCGCCCCCGAACGCTTCCGACGCTGCGGCCTCTCTTAACCTGTCTCGATCGAGCCCGTTCGGCCCTCTGAGCGAACATTCCAGTCGTCGCACATTTGCCTATCTGATCGCTACTCTGAATGCAAGCCACCCGGACTACGACTTCTCACATGTGCTGAGGCCAACGGACTTCCGCCGCGAAAGAAGTCTCAAGAGGGTTATGAATACGATCGACACGACGCTCTTCAACCTCCGCCCGCGTCTTCGCGGCGACATGACCCCTCCATCTCCGATCGCAGGCTCGACACTGTACGCCTCTAATTCGTCGCCAACGTGGGGTCCAAGGATGTGGAGGATCATCGATGAGCAGATGTCGCTGAGGGAGTGTTCCGTCTACTCCTATTCCCCGGAAGAGGACCCGAACGATGCTGATGATGGTGCGATATGGAGCCTGAATTATTTCTTCTTCAACAAGACGCGGAAGCGCGTTTGCTATCTCTACCTTCGCGGAATCAGCATCCTGAGTCATACTCCTCCCGAAGGAATCACAACTCCGGTTACCAAGAGGACTGTTGAAGATGACTACTTCACTCCCGACATGGGCGCAAGGAAGCGCGCTCGATACTGGCTCGGAGACTATTCTGAGATCAAGTTGCCGAGACCAGAGAGCGACGAGCAGGAAGTTGTGAAGCCCTCCCATCCTGGGTCCGATGAATTCGATAACTACGTAATGAATGACGAAGATGTTCGGCATCGATCCGAAAGCAAGGGTACGGTTCGTGCTATGAGTGAAGAGATCGCGGAGTCTATGGAAGTTTGATCTGGCATCACTCTTCTCGTTTTATTTTCTTGGCTTCCTGGGTCTTCGACCAGGGTCTAATCCTTTTAACTTGTTCTTATTCAACATGCATATTTCAGAGACGCGCGGTGGCTGGTGAGGGCGGTCATGCGAGATCACCCGAACCGGAACGCCTCGTTACATCCCTAGTCTTTAGTTTTGATGCTCTTCTCGTGATACCATGCTTATACATATCATTTCACGGCGTACGCCGCTTAATCATGACTGAGGGGTTTGAGGTGCTGAATGGATGGGATGCGGATTGGTCAGCTGGTTGGTGTCAGGCGGATTTTGATGCTTATTTTCTGCTGTCCTACTGTATCTCTATCTGGTCACTTTGTTATTCTTTTCAGATTAACTGTTTGTCGGCCAAGTGCGCCCCTCAGGTCGGGGCGGCCTTGAATTCTGGTTAGGTATTACATAGTTCAAGAACTACTCTCGGGTGTCTTCCCGAAATTTGACTTTCAGTGCCACCTTTATGTCAGTAATGGTAGACCGCGGATAAAAATTGTCTAGCTCATATGTTCGAGTTAGCTTGAAGTATACTTCTACCTAGCCGTCATCGCTTTGAAATTTCCGGCCCAACCAATCTCCGTCTCGATGACATGTGTATGATATGATACTGAGGACGCCTATAAAGAGGAGGTAGAAAATATTTTCTACAGTGCTTCATGAACCTAGCATCTCGGAATATGCTCGAGCTCCAGCAACCTATCTATCTATCTCTATAATTCTTGCCATGTGAATTATACAAGCACAACAGAACCAGCTGATACAAATCATTATCAAACATTGCAGCACTTGCTATTCAAAGACTCCTTGTACAATACGCAACTAATAACAACATCACCGTCACTAACACCATTCCCTTTTCTTTCTTTCTCCCAAAACAGAAGAAGAAAAAAGAAGACAACCCATCTGCGCAGTTCTCATCTATCCCGATCCACTTCCATGGATAGAAGGTCTATATATAAGATGGGAGAGTAAGATCGAATCTTTTCAAGTATCTTTTGTTCGTTCGTTTCCCTGTAAGCTTTGAGGCCGTCTCAGCTTTTCACTTTTTTTCTTGGAGACGGGTCTTCATTCCAGGTGGATACATTTCTTGCTATATACTATTTAGTTGGGGGATGCTATGGAGTGATAAATGGTAGAAATGGAATTAGTAGATGGTTTGATTCGTATTATCTAATTCGTATTATCTATGTCCTTGTTAAAAAAAAAAACCTTGTTCTCGGGGCCTTTTCGCTGCAATCTTGCACATAACCCGAGAGTGGCCAAAAGAGGCGAAAAAAAGGTTGGACGAGCCGCGGATCGAACGCGGGACTTTTCGCACGCATGTACACTAATGCAAAGCGAACACTCTACCACTGAGTTACACGCCCAATTATCTTGGTATACGGTGAACAAATCTTGCCTAAGAGGTATCTTCCTCCCTGCGAGCCGGTTGCGGTTCAGTGACCTATGTCTTAGGATCGGGTTGCCTTGAGGTTCCGTAGAGGATCTTCCTGGTTCATGACTTGTGATGAAAACTGTGTAGGTTCAGTAAAACAGTGCAAATAGCTGCAAAGGGTTATTAGCATGAAATCGTTCTTCCACCGGATAGTTAGGTAACATTGTGAAGGTGTACGAAGTACTCCGTAATATTATTGTGGGTGCTGCAGTTAGTAGTTGCGGAGTTACATTCCTTTACCGGTTAAGAAGAAGCAGGTAAACGGTGTGGAGTTCCTTTCTGCTTACTACTTATACTACTAATTAGGTGTCTCTAAAATAATATCTTATAGGATAAGATGCTATCTTCTATATCTGGTACCAATCGCTGCAACCAGATGTCTAGACACTTTTTGTGGCCGAGCGGTCTACCCGACAAGATAATACAATAATTATAATATAGAACTTACTAATAATAGTTAGCCTATTATAGTCTATTATATACTTATCTACTGCTAATGAGGCAGACCATAGTATTATTTAGAAGTTATTAATTTTTACTACTGCTAGTATTTATTGTGCTGCAGAGTCATGGGCAGGGTAGAATTGACTGGTGAAAGAATGAGTTTGAAAGTTGCATGGACTAGCACCACCAAACATGGAGACAATCTTAGCCTTCTGAATGGAG
Organism: Thermoascus crustaceus; assembly: GCF_041956765.1. Lineage (NCBI taxonomy): Eukaryota > Fungi > Ascomycota > Eurotiomycetes > Eurotiales > Thermoascaceae > Thermoascus > Thermoascus crustaceus. The sequence continues at coordinate 1,821,223 of NW_027192531.1, read as the reverse complement.
ATTTGCTGGACAATTCAGCAGCGGAGCTGACTGACCGAGTTTGTCGTACCGATTCCTCAAGTCATTGACTTTCCCATCCTTGTCAATGATAAGTGCTTTAAAATGTGTGAAGGTTTTCATGTGTTTCTCACAAGCGCGTCTGTCGAGATCTCGTATCAGATATTATTGCATCCCAGCATGCAGAACAATTATATCGTGTGCAGACGCATATTGCAATCGAACTTTATTCCCCTTCGTACTCTTCCGATACCGTACAAATATGTAGAAAAGGCATGAAGTTGATCCTTATGTTCTCCTTAGTAAATATTATACATTAAGAACAGACCTAGAGACTGTACATATTAGGTAGAAAACTTCAACACCACGTAGGGGCTCACTTATGGACTTGTTGCTTGACCTGTCTTCCCTTTTATCCTAGGAAAGCCAAATTACGTCAATTTGAGCCCCAGTTCAAGAGGAATATTCCAAATTAGAACTGCGACATATAGGGTATTTGCACAATTGGAGTTCCCTGCTCCGAAACGACCTTGAATGTATGCCTGGGTGGGTTCGGCTACCCTCTGCTGCATAATATTGTTATGCCATGGTAAGACCACTGCCCTCTAGACCATCAGTGACATCTCGTCGCCAGAATGCCATGGAAGATTGTTTGCAGCATATTACTTGTCTCTATGGCCGTTGTCAACAGTTGCCTGGAGGCTTCTCGATTTGGCGGTTGGCTTGCCGATCCCATGTCGACCGTGCAACTTTAACCGTATCATGAATCGGTTGGTATCTTTACCCGAGGACCCCCCTGGTCGCCTCTCAAAATCATGAAGTATAAGATATCCTGCTCAGAGAGCTCCATCCCATCAATCTCCAAGTTCTCAATGTAACAAAGTCACCATTGGACCGCCAACTTCTATCTTGGCTTTTCTTCCAGATCTCCATTTTTATCAAGTCCTCGCTTTACTTTCTGGACAGAACATTTGCTATATAATGGACCCTTCCCGGGCCCAGTGTCCCAAGTGCGAGTCAAAATTTTGCAGCGCTAGGTAGATAGTTTTTCTGGCCGTCAGGATTATGGGGTTCCGTGTTCCTGTTTAACCATGGAAAGCATCAATCTGTCACCGGTTCGAGTTTATGTTCTATCTATTAACCATCTGTCGGACTGCGCGAACCTAGTAATCCGAAGGTATGATGATGAAAGCTCTGATTGTTCGAATCTACCTAACTATCTGACCACTATTTATGCACTTAGAGGTTAAGACCTTCCGAATACTTCTTTGTTTAATGATCCCGAGACATTTTCGTGAAATAACAAAGGAAAATAGGTGGTTTCAGGTATAGACAGTATGATCCCTTTATTGCAGGGATTATAACCTTTGAGATGCCTGGATCGGCTTGTGCTGAATAGGCTGATAGGTCTCTTGGTATACCACTAGGGTATAGTGGTCTGTCGTATTTCTTCTAACTATACCAAACGAGCAAGGCAAGGACGGCGGGCCAAAGCGTAATAATTATGCGACCAACCAGCTTTCCATTTGCGAGGAGCAATTTGAGGCATTCTTGAATAATGCTGTTTTTGCAGATATCCTAGAGACACTCGCCAGTTTGAAAAGGGCAGAGGTGAGTTAAAGGATCCCCATAGTCACGCCTACTTACTAACCGATGGATCTCCTATTTAAAAGGCAAATTTGCTATTTTATGCCTTGCGAATATCGGCGCACCTAGCGATTTTGTGCAACATGAACAATGTACATGTTGCTTCTTCATGGGTCGCCTATCTGTTAGAGAAGAACATCATCCTAGAGATTATTTCCTGTCTCGTTCATCGCATCTCGTCCGAAATGGAGCACTTCTGGGACCTACTCAAAAGTTCACTCGAAATTCTTCTATCCGAGAAATGTGAAGAGACGAAGAGTCTTGATCGCCGCTTCGGTGTCTTACTTGGTGCTATGAGGATAGCGTTGGACTCTTTGTACCATAAAGAATGGGTTCATGATACAGTACAGCTGCAGTCCCTGGTGCTTTATCCTGATGCTTCTACTAAAATGCATGCTTCTTCTAACACGGAAACCGGTGGTGGTCGAGGCTTACTTGCGGAAGCGCTGCGAGGTCTCTCGAGGACATATATTGCGCTTGCTCGATGAATTGAACGGAATACCCACAGTGCGGGAGGTTCCGACTGACAAGATAGAATCAGTTATAAAAGAGGCTGATCCGATCCGACTCGTTAGAGAGCGTGCTTTTGACAAAGAATACAAGATATTCACACTATCCATTGACAGTCATTCCAGCTACCGTCCCAACGCTTGGAATGTCTTTGATCCATTCAAAGCTGCGACAAACCGCCGATCCAACTCAATGTAAGTAACATATTACAAGAGACTGATTGGAAAACGAAATTTAACAAAATGTGAAGTGAACACTTGCACAAGACCGTTGAGCCATTGTTTCAATTGAACAATATATCCGACCAAAACCAAAGCAATAGAGACCAAGACCTGGAAACGGCCGCGAATGTACACTCGCCGGAAGAGTGGATGTTTTTCTTTCAGTTTGGTATCGGCAGTGTCTTGGAAGATGATTGGCTTGATTTCTATGTGTCCTGTGAAGCTAAATCAGACTTGGTGGCATTTGACGAAGATTCCGTATTATCCCTTGATACTCGATCTCTTGGACAGGTGAGTCGGCACCTGCGTTTGAGTGTCTGTAATACGACTACGACTAACATTGAAGAAACGGCTAGGGGGCATCAGCCGATGTCAGAGACACCAAAGTCGAAATTCGAGACTATAAGCTCGGCGACAGGTTGGAAGCGCTATCAGAGAAATTGCTCCAAAGTTCGCTCATGGACTACGAGTTAGTTGACCCAAGCACCGGCAAACGGGGCTTAAAGCGTTCTCCACCCAGCTCAATTGGAACCCAAACAACTCACGGGAGTCCTCTTAAACCCGCGCACAAGAGGCAGGACGATGGTACCCACAGAGAAGGACCTAATACGGGTGTGGAGCAAATTTCGATAGAAGCCGCGACCGTGACAGACTGTTGTTTTATGGAAGAGCAATTTTCAAATTGAATATGGGGTCTCCTTTCCTGCCTGGCTGGTACATACAAACAAGTAATGTTGATGTCAGTTGAATACCAGCATATCAACCTAGTCAGCACACGCTGATCTGAACCCCCGAAGGCAATAAAATTCTTGAAATGAAGGAATCATACTGCCTATATCATATATTTTTCTCGGGCTTGCTTGAGATTACTCTATAAGGCAATTGATCGAAGGATTAGGTAGCTAGGTAGTTGAAAATAATCAGAGCTTTTTTGTAAGATTCTGCGGTCTTGGACTAACTAAGTTAAATATATTAGTAATTAGACTTCACAGTGTTTTTAAAGCATTAAAAGCACCCTAAAGATTTATATAGTATCTAGATATACTTCTCAGCCCTTTATAATACTTTATTATGTGGTAATAGAAACAGCAAATAACTACTTTTTTATTAGAATATTATCTATTTTAATGTTCTCATCTGCTGGGAAAATATGCTTTAATCATCTTTCTTATTAAGAACTGCCTTTATAAACATTATAATATATTTGCACTGCTTTAACAGCCTTATTCTATCACTACTACTCAGCCTCTACTGATAAAGACACCAGCTAGATTATATGCCTTAATAGATTCTAGATAGTACATTACTGTCTTACTGCTCACTGCTTAGCGTGAGACGCTTCATTTGCGAGCAACGCGTTCTTGAATGGATGAATTTTGATATGCAATGAGATACAGAAACACAAGCATCTATTCGTGATATACTAATTTAGAAAAAAGAAGGGAAAAAAGTCGCTATCGTACTTTCGCCTACCGAGACTCGACAACCCCAGACACTCCCCTTTCAACAATCGTGCATCCGACCGCTCTTCAACACAGGTTCAGAAGTCCTCTAATCAATTCACACATTGCCCCCACCTGTCTTGCGTTCTGCACCCAGGAGAAATGAGTATCATCTGTCAGTGGGACCAATTCGATGAACTCGCGTGGCAGCCATCTGTCCAGATCGTTCACTTGAGTCTGGTCGTAGTATTCATACAGCCGCCGCTGCTCTTCCGTTTGATACTGATCGTTCGATTTCATTGCCTTGAAGAGCACAATGTGATCGGTTCCCGACTGGACGGGCCCAAAACTTGCTGGTTCAGGGTCATAGATGTGGTGGATGGGATCCAAGATCTCCGCCTCGCCCAGGCCGATGCTGCGTGTGGCTCCGCGCACATTACAGTAGGGATCGATGAGGATGAGGGAACGGATTCGCTCGCCGTCGGCTGTCAGGCGCCGGGCAATTTCCATGGCGAGAATGCCTCCGAAGCTCCAGCCCAGGAGATGATAGGGTCCATGGGGTTGAACGCTTCGAACGTAGCCCGCATACAAGTCGCCCAGCTCCTCGAATGTGCGCAGGGACTTGCTGTGCAAGTAGTAGTTGTTGAAGGCGACCAGATTGGTCCGAGGCAGCTGTTTGACAATGTTGTTGAAGTAGCTTTCTGCACCACCTTCGCCTGGCGGAAGAAGGAACAGGGTCGGGCCTTGTCGCGAGTGCCCACGGTACTCAAAGTAGGGCGTGAAGGTCTCCTGGGCGAACTGAGGGGTTGATGAGCTGGATGGAATTTGACGGTTCGCAAGAAGGTCGACAATCACGTGGAGTCCATCCTCGATGGCTGAAATGAACCGTTCGCTCTCCCCGAGACTCCAACCGCTGGCAACATCAATCGTCATCTTCCCATCGAGACACGCCGCCGTCACGTCAACGATGGAAGAACTCTTGTCTTTGTCCTCTGGAGTCGTCGTGAGTCCATACTCATATGTCCCGTCCCCGATCGCCAGGGTCCATTCGCCAGGTCTCGATGCTGGTCGAGCGAGCTGGCCCAGATAGTTGACACTGACCGGTGGCAGCTCGTGTCGGACGTAGCCGTAGAGAGCGCCATATCCGACGCCGTGATTAGGAACCTGTCTAAGCCGATTTCTGACGTCGAGCACCGCTTGAAGAAGATCCTGGCGGTTCACGTGAGGGATCTCAAAGGGATACATGCTGGTGAACCAGCCCAAGGTGCGGCTAACGTCCAACGCCGGATCAATTCCTTCCTCGCGCCCATGTCCTTCGACGGTGACCATGTTTGCGCCGCCGGTTGGAGCAACTTCTTGAAGGGCCAATCCCACTGCAGCCAGCAGGAACTCGTCCATGCGGGCATCTAGTTGACCGGTGTGTTGATGGAGCAGTGTAGATGTCTTGTCGGCGCTCATGGTCCGGCTCAGACGTACACGCGAACCAGTTGACGCAGGCAGGGCAGTTGCACTGGAAGCAGTTTGAGCAACGAGGACGTCCCAATAGTCTCTCTCAGATGGTGAGGCCTGATAGCTGTGCATGGCGTCCGCCCACTGCCGGATGCTGCTACCTTTGCTACCCAGGCTGCCATTTTGGTAGAGCGTTTGCAGGTCACGGACAAGGATCTGCCAGCTGACCGTATCGACAACCAGATGATGGATCGAGAACCAAACCCGCGCTGATCCGTCATCGTACCCATGAAGGTAGCCAATGGCACAGATTGGTCCGTTTCCGATATCAAAACCTGACTGCCACTGATGCAGGACCCGACTGACTTCTGCGTGTCCCTTGAAATCCTGCACGTTCAACACATGAAGCGGAGCAACTTCGCAGTCCAGGGGAAACGACTGGAAGTATACGCCGTTCGTCTGCTTGAGTCTCATGCGGAAGGCATCGTGATGCTGTTGCAATCGGCTAACCGCATCTCTCAGCCGAGCCACGTCCAGCTCTGACGTTCGAATGTAGAACGTATGATTCCAGTAATTAGGGCTCTGCAAAGGCTTTGAAAGGAACCATTCCTGGATTGGCAGTAGAGGTGCCTCACCAATGACAAGCCCTTGCTCAGTGCGAAACTCTGGGACAGTGTCCGAAACGCCGTCCTTTGTGAGAACATTGTCATGGAGAGCCCGAACGGTGCGCTGCTCAAAGATGTCACGAACAGTCACCTTGCGGCCGACCTGAGTGTGGATCTGAGCCACAAGATGCAGCGATGCAATGCTGTCACCACCCAGTTTGAACAGGTCATCGTCAATGCCACACCGCTCCATTCCCAACATGGACGACCAGAGTCTGCACAGCTTTGCCTCCAAAAGGTTGCGTGGAGGGCTGTAAGTGCCCTGCGAATTTCCGTTGTCAATATCGGGCAGTTTCCGGACGTCGAGCTTTCCATTAATCGTGACTGGAAGCGAACCCTCCAGACGACACAGGTGACTTGGGATCATGTATGCTGGAAGCTTGGTCTTCATGGACATTATAATGTCGGTTTCTGACACGACCTCGCCGCTGTTGGTAGTATAGTATCCCACCAGACACTGAGCTGTCCGGGAATGCGGATCGTTGCTATCGTATTTGGCGATGACTGCTCCATCCTTGACGCCGGGGCTCGATGCGAGCGCGTTCTGAACCTCTGAGAGCTCGATTCGGAAGCCTCGGAGCTTGACTTGCTGATCGCTGCGTCCCATGTATTCCAACTGTGGTTGTTGACGACCATTTACCCGGCATCGGACTAGATCGCCCGTCTTGTAGAGCCGAGGGAAGCGGCCGGCGGCAACGTCCTCCCCGTTGCGGAAAGGATTGGAAATGAACTGTCGATCGGTCAAAAGAGGCTGATTGAGATAGCCGCGAGCGACACAATCGCCTGCAAGATACAGTTCTCCGACTGCATCAAATGGGACGGGCTGGAGTTCCTTGTTCAGCAGATAGGCTCGGGTTCCAGGGAGGAGGTCGCGCAGGGCATTTTCATACGGCGCATCCGACGCGAACTCGGTGACAATGTTGTACACGGTGGTCTCGGTGATGCCGTATGCATTGTAAATCCGGCCGCGGAATGCGCGGCGCATCTTCTCATACTGGGCAGCATGAAGTTCTTCGCCAGCAGCAGTCACGATTTGCAGGTGTTGCAGTCGTGGCAGATCGACCTGCTGCAGCAAAGACGGCGTTCCGCTCAAGTAGGAGAGACCATGGGCGTTGGCAGTGTCGTAGAATTCCTGCTTGGCCAGGAAGTCTTCGGGCGGAATAATCATCTTGTGGCCACTCAGGACAGACAGCACGAGTTGCTCGACGGAAAAGTCAAAGACATAGTTAGAGAGGAACAGCACACCGTGATCCGTGGTGTGATCGCTGCCAAAATACCGCTCTCGAAGGGCATCACGCAGTTGAAGGACGCCCTTTTGCTCGACCAGCACGCCTTTCGGTTTCCCTGTTGTGCCCGATGTGAAGATGATATACGCCAGATTGTTCGACTGCACGTCAGACTCGACATCGGCGGTCGATTGGTGACTGATAGTCTCCTGGATGGCGGGCGAGTCGATCTCAACAAGATTGCGGCCCTGTGAATTGCATCTCGATGCGTACTGACTGTTGGCAAGAACCATCTTGGCCTGGGTCTCCCGAAGAATCAGCTCGATGCGCTCGCTTGGGTAGGCTGGATCCAGAGGAACATAGGCTGCACCAGCCTTCCAGACAGCAAGGATGCAGAGAACCATTTCTATACTCTTGTCCAGCATCAGAGCCACCCGATCATCCGCTCCCAGGGACGCGAGGGACTGCATGTGCCGGGCCAGCTGGTTGGCACGGCTGTTGAGATCTCGGTAGGTGATTGCCCGGTCTCCGTGGACAATTGCGGTCTTGTCTGCAGCCACAGCAGCCTCATGCTCAAAAGCCTTGGCCAGGGTGTCTGCTTTTTTCTCTTCTGTGGAGATTGCTGGTGGAAACTGCAGCAATGGCAAGTGAGCGTCACGATGCTGGCCTGGAGGGACCAAGGACAACCGGGCGTTTTCGTTGATGTCGCGACCGCTCAAGTGAGACAGCTGGTGAAGGAGATGCTGATAGGTGTGTAAGAAGCCAACGATTGTGTCCTTGTCGAACAAACTGGTAGCATAGTTGAAATTCACCCTCAATCCAGATTCCATTTCAGCGACAGTCGCATTCAGGTCAAACTTGGCAACCGAAAACCCCTGCCGACCTGGCTGGTACTCGCTGAATCGCAAGGTATGTTCATCGTTCAATGTTAGGTCACGGTCCTCGTTCTGGCTTGCTTCATAGTTGAACACAGTCTGTATCAAAGGATGCCGACTGGGATCGTTCTCCTCCTGCAGCAGCTTTGTCACCTCCTGGAACGGCATATCTTGATGCAGCTGAGCGTCCACCAGCTCTTTCATCACCCTTTCGACAAGGCCACGGATGGCGGACTGAGACACGTCCACTCTGAGGACGAGGAGATTGACGAAGAATCCGACGACCGACTCGAACTCGGGATGGGTGCGGTGGGTGACCGGAATGCCCACTGGAATATTGGTTTGGTTTGTATACGAAGCGAGCATCAGGCAGTAGGTGGATAGCAACACCGCGTACAAGCTCGCTTTGCAGCCCTTGGCCATCCTTTTCAAGCTCTCCGTGTCTTCTTTGTTCAAGTCGAAGCTCACATCATCTCCGTCATACTCAAAGCGGGCCGGTCGCCGACGGTCGGAGATCAGATGCAAAGGTTCGATGCCATCGAGCTTACGCAACCAGAATTCGGATAGAGTGCGCATGCGACCATCAGACAGGTGCTGCCGATGGTGCTGAGCATATTCTTTGTATTGCACTTTGAGCTTGGGCAGGCTCGCGGCATTCTGCATTCCCCGACAGACTGCGTAGAAGGCTTGAAGGTCTCGCTGGAAGACATTCCAAGACCACGCGTCGAAACTGGCATGGTGGACCACCAAGGTGAGATACAAGCAGCCATCACCGCTCTCGGGCTCTTGGGAGAAAATCCATGCTTTTAACGGTAGTTCCTCCGCGAGACGGAAGACATGCTGTGATATACGGGCAATCTCCTGGTCCAGATGATCTACGGTCTTGACGGTGCCCATACTGACCGAAAACATGGCTTGGGCTTCGCCGTGACTCAAGACCTTTTGACAGTAGGTCCCCGTCATGGGGTTCTTCAGCAGTAATGTTCTCAGTGCCTCGTGTCGAGATACGACCAAACGCAGCGCCTGTTCGAGAGACGAGGCGTCAACGGAACCACGAAGTCGCAGGGCCTTGGCGATGTTGTATGCGCTACTGCCGTTCTCAAACTCATGGAGGAAGAGAAGTCGTTCTTGCGCAGGCGATACTGGGATCATCCGGCCATTGATATCGGCCATGGGGGTAATTTCCTGCACATCTCCGGTATTGTTGACGATCAGATGCGCCAGCGCCTCGATGGTTCGATGGCGGAACAGCGTGCTGACACTGACGGGACGACCGAAAGCCTCGCTGACCATAAAGGAAAGCTTGGTGCTCTTCAAGCTGTCACCTCCCAAGCTGAAGAAGTCACTGTAGACACTGATCTCCTCCGACGGCAGGTCGAGCAACTCCGCCCATATCTCACACAAGATGCGCTCGATTTCACTGCGCGGTGCGACCACGTCGATGTCGCTCTCTTCCTCTGCGGGTGGCAGGGCCTTGGTATCCAGCTTTCCACTGGGAGTGACTGGGAGCTTGTCGATCAGGATCAGACGAGACGGAATCATGTAGTCAGGCAGGCGAGACTGCATGAACCGCCGAATGGCAGCTGACGATAGGGCTGCGTCGGCGACGTAGTATCCAACGAGGAACTTCTGATCTCCCTTTGCGCGGTCCTTTGCAATGACCACGGACTGTTTGATCTCTGGGTACGACGACAGCACGGCTTCGATCTCGCCCAATTCGATACGGAGCCCACGAATCTTCACCTGGAAGTCATTGCGGCCCAGATACTCGATCTCTCCGTTGCTTCCGGGGATCCAGCGTACCAGATCACCAGTCTTGTAGAGGCGTGAGTTACGGCCCTCGCGCCTCTCCTTCTCTGTCTGGAATGGATTTACCGGGAACCGCTCTGCCGTCAAGTCAGGGCGATTGTGATACCCTCTGGCCACGCCGTCACCACCCAGATAAAGCTCCCCGACGGCTCCGATCGGGACCCGCTTCATGTCCTCGTCCAGCACATAGCTGGTACTGTTAGCCACCTGCCGGCCAATGCTCTTGTCTGTGCGCCGCTCGGGGAATGGGTAGAGTCTCTTGTGGGTGGTGATTGAGACTTCTGTTGGGCCGTAACCATTAATGATGAGGCCATGGAATGTCTCACGAATCTGGTCGAAGACTGGCTCGCTGAATGCCTCTCCGACGCAATCCACACGCCGCAAATGATCTTTGAACCGACTAAACTCATACATAGAAATCACAGACGGGGTCCCGGACAGGTAGGTGACTTTGTTCTTCTCGATATATCGGTACAGTCGTTCTTTGTCTCCACGCATGGCGTCATTGAGCACAAGCAGTGTCTGCCCGTTGAGCAAGGCATCGATCATCTGTTCCACGAAATGGTCGAAGACATAGTTGGAGAATGAAAGAATAACCTCGTCGTCGGTCTCGCGCAGGCCAAATATGTTGGAGAGCGATACTTGCAGATTGACCACACCGTGGTGCTCCACCATGACGCCTTTGGGGCGGCCGGTCGTGCCAGAGGTGTAGATGATGTAGGCCAGGTCGGTGCTCGTACTCGAAGGCTCAGGATTCAGCACACTCCATTCGCTCTCTGGATGGACAGCGAGATCAGATGGATAGACGGCGATGGCTGGCCCGGTCATTTTCCTGATCCGAGGCAGATAGCAGGAGTCTGCGATGACGGCGATCGCTCGTGTGTCTTCCAGAATATATCGAATGCGGTCATCGGGATATCCAGGGTCAATGGGTACATAGGCACCGCCAGTCTTCCAAACGGCAAGGACGCTCACAATCATATGCTCACTCTTGTCCATCACGAGAGCGATCAAGTCATTCGGTCTTGGGGCGATTTGTGCCTTCAATTGGTGTGCCATGCGGTTCGCTCGCTGATTTAATTCTCTATATGTCAGGGTCACATCTTCATAGATCACCGCTGCCTTGTTTGGCTTGTTGCTCGCTTCTGCCTCGAAAAGTTCATGTAGTGTGGTGTTTGGAAACTCGGCCTCCGTTGCGTTCCACGCGGCGAGTTGCTCCAGTTGACCCGACGAGAGATACTCCAAGCTGCGAACGGGTTGGTCGAGGTTGCTTGCCACCCGCTTCAGCGTATCCTCGACCATAGACAGCAATTCGATAATTGTACCCTCGTCGAAAAGTTCGCTCGCATAGCAGATGGTGAATGTGCATCCGCCTGTGGTATCGATCTCACGCGCAATGACAGCCAGAGGGTAGTCCAGCTTCTCCGTGCTGCCTTGGATCGAGTATCGCAGCTCTTGCTGATGCAGCAGAGCTCGCGACTTGTCCAGATTGGGGTAGTTTTCCAGGACGAACAAAGTGTCGAAGAGTCCATGCTTGAGATCGTTCTTGCGCAGATGGCCCAGTTCCACATCGCCGCGGGTGTTCATCGCATTCACCTTGGCCTGGACATCGGCGATGGCCTCCATGATGCTCTTATCCTTGTACATGGTGTGATCAAGCACCAACGGGAGTGTGTTAATATACAGACCGACAGACCTCTCGATGCCGCCCACGGGCAGATTCCGTCCAGAAATGGTTGTGCCGGTAATGGTGTGGCTACCGCCGCCATACTTGTGCAGCACGACGTGCCAGACGAACTGGAGGATGGAGTGCAGCGTAATGCCGTGAGCGGAGCACGCCTGACGAAGGTTCGCCATGCACGCGTCTCCAGGGAGGGTCACAGTCCTCTGCTGCTGGTCCTGCACTTGGTCATAGTCCGCCAGAGGGACTTTGTAGCGACTGTTCTCGTTCAGCAACGCGTTCATATCGCATCGTTCGGCGATCTGCTCCACCACGCCAGCCCAGTACTCCAAATGGTCCTCGCGATGCGTTTGAAGGTAGTGCTGACTGTTTGCGTATGCTTCGTCCACTGAAAGGGTGATACTGTTGCCGTGGAGAAGCTGCAGGTAGGTCTCGTGGACATGTTCGAACAGGAGAGGAAGACTCCACCCATCAAGGATGGCGTGGTGGCAGCTGAAGAGACACGAGAAGCGATTGTCGCTGTGTTCGATTAAATACACGCGGAAAAGGCTGCCAGCATTCAGTTTGTATGCTATCATTCGGTCCTGGTGCTGCAGCTCGACCAATTTCTGGTCTTCAATAGCGCCTTGAGGGACCTTGGTAAAGTCGAGGAAGCGCCAGTCGAGCGGTTGGTCCTGATCTATCATTTGGAACACTTCCCTTTCCCATACAAATCGAAGTCTCAACGCTGCAAAGGTCTGCTGTGCATGTTTCCAGGCTCCCTTGAAGAGATCCGGAAGCATCGTGGTGTTGTAGCGCAGGAGAGACTGCATGATATAGGCGTCCGACTCCTTGTTCTTGAGATAATGATAGACAAACCCCTGCTGGAGACTGTTGGCCAGGTAGATACCATCGGTTCCTGCCTCGATCTTCATCTCCGGAAAGGACGGCATCAGGTCTGGCCCAGTCGCGACGCCATTCCAATGGCCATTTCCCTCGCGCTGTTTTTCTCGCAGCAAGTCGGCCATCTGATCGAGGGTCTTCGTCGCGAAGACGTCCTCGACCGAAATCCTGACCAAGAATCGCTGTCGGATACGTGCGATCAGCTGGATGCATGTGATGCTGTGCCCTCCCAAGCGGAAGAAGCTGTCATGGCGAGAGATTGATTCCTCGCGAGTCCCTAACACGTCGCTCCAGATTTTTCTTAGGTCAATTTCCATCTGGTCGTCCAGGTCTGACACCTCGGCGGTTGGCTGAGAAATGTCCACCACAGGCAGAGCACGCAGATCGGCCTTGCCATTGATTGTTACCGGGATCTGTGACAGCTGCACCAGACGCGCTGGAATCATGTATCGAGGTAGCTTTGCTTCTAAAAAGCCAGCAAGTCTGTCTCGGAGACCTCGACGTCACCACCGACATAGTATCCCACCAAATGCTCACTTGTAGTCTCCTCATTCCCACGTCGGAGCTTCCTTGACACGACCAGGCTGGTCCGAACACCAGGATGCATGGCCAGCGTTGATTCAATCTCACCGGGCTCGATTCGGATTCCTCGCAGTTTGATCTGAAAGTCTGCGCGACCGAGATATTCCACCTCACCATTGGGGAGCCACCGAGCCAGATCTCCGGTCTTATACATGAGACCGTTGATGCCCAGCTTCTTCTCGCGCTGGGTCTGGAAGGGATTGTGAATAAACCTCTTGGGCGTCAGATCGGGACGGTTCATGTATCCTCGCGAGATACCCAAGCCTCCAATATGCAATTCGCCCGTGACTCCGATGGGGACGCGCTTGAGAGCTGGGTTGAGAATGTAGCATTTCACGTTGCGCACAGGTTTTCCGAGGCTGGTGTCTGTCCGTGATGAGTCAGGATCGAACACCTTGAGTGCCGTGACAAACGCAGACTCGGTGAATCCGTACTCGTTCAGGATGCGATGCTTGAACCGCCGGCGCAGGGCACGATACCGCGCATCCGTTAGATTCTCGCCCACCAAGATCATCCGCTTCAATGACGGGCAGTCGGAGAAGTCATACTCTTGCAGCACGGAGGCCGTGCCATTCAGATAGGTGATGCCGTATCTTTGCACAAATGGAATGAGCTTGTCGGCGTCGTACTTTTCCACGTCGCTGATGATCGCGAGAAGATGGCCATTGACCAATGCCATCAGCATCTGTCGAACAAACGGCTCGAACACGTACGCGGAGAAGAGTAAGATGGCTTCATGCTGCTGCCCTGCCACGCCATATCGGGCAGACAGATCCGTGATGCTGTTCACCACGCTGGTGTGCTCCTTGAAGATTCCCTTGGGGAAGCCAGTTGTGCCCGAGGTATAGGTCACATATGCCAGTTGCTTGCTCGTGAGTGGCAGATGGTCCAGGTTCTTGGCGGCACGATCGGAGGGATCTTGAGCCAGGAACTCGAGCAGCGGCTCCAGATGGATGATCCAGAGCTCTCGATCGCCGGCGATTTCTTTCTGCAGCCTCTCGGTGTGCCGATTGCTGGCGATGACGACCTGAGCCTTCGTGTCATCCAGCACAAAGCGCACTCGGTCGTCTGGATAGGTCGGGTCGATGGGAACGTAAGCTGCGCCGGATTTCCACACGCCCAGGATGGTGATGATGAGAAGCTCGCTCTTGTCGAGAAACAGTCCGATCAGCTGTTCCGGTCGAATGCCCATGGAGCAGAGATATCGCCCGAGGCGATTAGCCTGGGCATTAAGCTCGGAATAGGTCAGCTCGCGCTGTTCGCAGACTACGGCGACTTTGCTTCCACAGCGCTCCACACTCTCTTCGATGAGATGATGCAGTCTCTTGGAGGATGGGTACTCTCCATCCGTGTTATTCCATTCTTCCAGCTGCTGCTTTTGCTCGACAGACAGCAGTTCGATGTCTGCGACGGGCGTGTCTGTTCCTGTTGCCGCTTCGGCAAGCAATATCCCCAAAGCGTCCGTGAAATTGCGAATGGTTTCCTCATCAAAGAGACTTTTGTCAAAATGAACTGCCAACTGGAGATTCGCTTCATTGTCCTGAACCACGACACTGAGAGGGAAATCCAGAATGGGAAGATAAGCCATAGCATCCGCATCTACGAAGACGACGAGCAAGTCAAACAGTCCCACTCTCATCCAACCCGGTGCTTTGCAGTTAACGCAGTCGGCTTCCTTTTGGGAAGCATGGTCAGCCTCAATCCCATGAATTGCCTGAACGACCGATAATCCGTCTCGGTTCTCATGGCAGACGATGGTGGGAATCACTTCCCACGAGGGCCGAGAACGAGGATCTTCCTCGCAGCTTATTGATGCAGTGACAGTATGCGAGCCATTTCCAAATCCTTTTAGCATCTGGTGCACGGCAAAAAGAATGACGGATCTCAGGGAGCTGTTGCGTCGAGTATACAACTCCCTCAACGAGGCATATACGTCGGCCGGAACGGTCATCAAAGTCTGCTGTTGGATCAAGCTGATGTCGCCGAATCCAGTTGAGGCGAGCTGATATTTTGTGCTGTCCTTTGCCAGACCACTCAGGTCACAGCGTTCGCTGATGTGATCGACGGACTCCTTCCATTGATCGATGCCCCCGTGGCAACGGATTCGGAATTCACTTTCAATCCCATTCCCGTTCCCATTGACAGGGACATGGGTGTGGATGTCGCTATTTCTGGGTTTCATGATGCCATTATTCAGGCTGGCATCCCCGTTGCGCGTGGCCGGGGCTTTATTTAAGCTTATCGTGTGCTGGCCATTCAGGCCGGTTCTGACGTTTGCCTGAAGCCGAGTCATGTCGATGTTGGGTCGCGATAGAGAAGATCGCACCTTGAAGGGCCGATGCTGATGGTGCTTGAACAGAGGGCTATTGATACAATGATAATAACGAAGAAGGACAACGACAAGAGAGGCAACAGGGCTATTATAGACGGCTCCTGCACAGGGTGCTGATCTACGAATTTCGACAGTTTCTTCACGGCATTACCATGTCTAGATCCGATACAATTGACCCGCTCTTTCTAGGAGAATCCTATGACTTCCGAAAATATCGCAAGGACCGGGCCAGACTGGCCACTCTCCATCCATTACCACGACATATTGCCAATGCTGGAACTTCTAGCCTCGATGTAACAGTCCCTACACGTGTGCCGCCATTAAAACTTTGTCAACACCCATCCTCGGCAGAACGAAGGAATTGGCGTGGAGAATCGACAACATGGACGGTTCAAAGGGACAAATTGTACAAGGAAATTCAAAGATATTCGTCTACCTTTGACTGGACGACCGGCCATTGGCGTTGATAGTCTCCTGATTCACCCCGAAAGGAATCCAACATCACTGTTTCATTGAATCCACTTGAGCAATGCATACATACGGTTGGTCCACTCGAGCAGGGAGAGAGATTGCATCTGGCGTGTGGCGATTTATTTGGTCTTGATTGGCACCTTGCGATGGGACTCCAGCTCAATTAGCCTTTCGGCAATTTTGGCGCTATAACTTCTGACAGCACCTCGTGCCCGTGCACGAGGCCCCTCATTTCATACAAGTCTCCGTCAATCGTTGCCCTGACATGCGGCTGAGGTTATGCCTCGGCGGAATTGTCGTCTAGAACGTCTTCTGTCACGCTACAGACGTGCAAGGGCTGCGTGAAAATGTCGAAGGATTTAAGGTAGTCTCCGAGTCGCATCTTCAGCCCAAGATTGAGTGTCTTTGCCTTTCGTATTGCTTGTTTCCTCGAGAACCAACCCTTTCCGTTCCAAACGTCTCAATTTTAATCATATCTGTTACAATGTGTGCAGCTTCTGTCGCGAATGTTCCAAAGATCGATGTCTCGCCCTTGTTCGGCGATGACATGGAGCAGAAAATGAAAGTTGCCCGTGCCATCGACGCTGCCTCGCGGGACACGGGCTTCTTCTACGCGGTCAATCACGGCATCAATGTCCAGCGACTCTCTGAGAAGACCAAGGAGTTCCACATGTCCATCACGGACCAGGAGAAGTGGCGGCTCGCCATTCGGGCCTACAACAAAGAGCACCAGAAGCAAATCCGCAATGGGTACTATCTGCCCATTCCCGGCAAAAAGGCCGTCGAGTCCTACTGTTATCTGAATCCCAATTTTCAGCCCGACCACCCCCGGATCCAGAAGGAAACACCGCTTCATGAGGTCAACGTGTGGCCCGATGAAAAGAAGCATCCTGGCTTTCGGGAATTCGCCGAACAATACTTCTGGGATGTCTTCGGACTGTCAGCGGCACTGCTGCGAGGCTACGCACTGGCGTTGGGCAAAGAAGAGGACTTTTTCACGAGACACTTCAAAAGGGAGGACACCCTCTCCTCCGTGGTCCTGATCCGGTATCCGTATCTGGAGAACTACCCGCCCGCCGCCATCAAGACCGCCAGCGACGGCACCAAGCTGAGCTTCGAATGGCACGAGGACGTCTCTCTGATCACCGTCTTGTACCAATCCAACGTGCAGAATCTGCAGGTGAAAACTCCTCAGGGCTGGCTGGACATCGAGCCAGATGACACTGGCTACCTGATCAACTGCGGCAGCTACATGGCACATGTCACGAACAACGTTTATCCGGCCCCCATCCACCGTGTCAAGTGGGTGAACGAGGAACGGCAGTCTCTCCCCTTCTTTGTAAATCTGGGCTTCGACGATACGATCGAGCCGTGGACACCCGGAGAGCCGGACTCCAAGACGAACAACCCCGCGATCTCGTACGGCGATTATCTGCAGAACGGATTGGTCAATTTGATCAATAAAAATGGGCAGACCTGAGAGGAATTGATCTGGCTCGTGACGCCGATGGGAATGTATCAGCAGACTCCTAGCAATAGCTGAAACCAGAATAGAACGTTGAAACCGTCCGTAACGCATCTTCTCCTTGTCGTAGAAAGACACCCCCTGCCGACGTAATCCGGTGAGGGACCCGTCATGACGTCTGTGATAGTTGATGAGGGGTCTATTTTTGCACCGCTGATGGAGACATGCGCATCGACATGCTAGTAGGCTACTAGTTGTACATTGTACAGTACTTGATCTCACCCTCCGAACGGTCTCCGGCTGGTATGTTTTGCAGGACGACCAAGATAGCCCTCTGGACTAACTTGCAGTTCCACACCTCGTATCAACTCCACACCGCCAGCATCTCCGCGGCGCTGCATGGTTAACCTCTTTTCTCATCAGCCAGTCGATGACTGGCGGACTTGCAACATTTGGCGTCTTGGCATTCAGAACCGTGATCGAGAGCTCTGATTAGCTGATAGCTCACTGCTTTCAAAGAGAAATAGCAGAATCCTGACGGACCATCATTATCCTGGTTTAAATGGAAAACGCATTTCAAAGCTTCATATATGATCTGCATATATCTTAGAAGTGATCAAGAAGGCAGCGCAAAGGCAGTGTCTCATCAGAGTGCTAAGACACTAACGTTCGCCAAGATAAGCGGATAGATGTCACTTTATCTTATCGACTGGCTAACATACAAAGACATCAAGTTCGCCAAGCACCGCGGAAGAGGCTGGCGGAGTGGAGCTGAATACGAGAATGAATACGAGAACACGAAGTATCTGTAGCTGAGGGCTCCCTACCAATACAACTCACCACGCTTCGAGGTTAGAATCTTCCAGCAGCTAGCGCCAGGGATCGTGGCGATGGAAAGGAGAAACTACCTAGGTAAAGAACTGTTTCAATGCGGTCTAGAATCCGTGTTTCCTGACTAAGGACATTCTTTTCATTGGCCAGAAAATCATGCAAAAAGAGTCAGCTCTAAGCTACAGCAGTCTATTAGCTGAGTACTCCTGCCAGCCAAGCCGGCGGATTGATGTCAGGTACGTCGAATCCGCGATCCACGTGGCAGAAAGAAGAGAATCTAGTTCTCTTGACTGTTGTTGTATCTAGATCCCTGGCTTGTCCCATGCGGGCTGTAGCCGACATATTGACTATTACAGTAGAACCCAGATAGTACGTATTAGTCCGTCGCGTAATCCTAGGTATTTACATTTGCCTGATGACTAGCTAGGCTACGGGTGCAGATGCCCCTCACAGCTTGCCTCCAAGCCGGGATTTATCGTCATCCGAGTCGAACCCCAAGGTGAAAGTCTCATCTGGAGCGACCGGCCGGCCAACACGCACCGTCGCCTCCCTGCGCGAGTGGTCGACCACGATGTTGAACAAGGTCTCGCCTCTGCTTTTCCCTTCCAGAAAGCCTCGGCAAATCCCAAAGGGGTAGTTGTCTTCGTCCTCCCAGAGCCGGGAGAACTCCGCCTTCGTGCCGCCGAAGCCACTGAGGAGCTCTCCCATGCGCGCATAGCGACTCCACGAGTCCGGCAGAGGATTGCTCTCTTGCGCGTTCTTGTCGTGTGGAAGGAGGCAGTGGTTGGTATGCACCAATCTGCCTTGTGCATCGGGCAGCTGCTTTACCACATCCACGTGTGAGAACTCGATCCCGAATGCCTCGTGCCCGTTTCCCACGAGGATGAACGCACTGGCTGCCATCCCGCCCTGGGCCATGATCCGGTCATATGCTTCGGACGGAGAACGGCTCTCGAGAGCCATGCGGAGTGCAAGATGCGACGGTAATCCGGTGGCTCGAAGGCCCCGGATGTGGAGGGCGTTGTAGTTGACGGCGACGCCAGCGCTGTTCAACCCAACCTTGCCAATGATCCCAGCCTCGGTGATCATCTTGATGGTCGGTAGAGAAGGTTGGCGGATGGTCAATTGGATCAGATTGTTTTTGGAAGCTGTGAAGAACTTCAAAAACAAAAAGAGATCAGTAAGGATCACAGAGAGAGAGAGAGAGAGGCGCGGCAGGATGAATAGTATGACAAAACCTACGTCCCAATTCTGACCCTGGAGCGCCCCATTCGGACTCTTGCACCAGACGCTGGTGCAGCCGTCCAGGGCAGCAGCAAGGCCATACGCCAGTTCAGTGCGGGTATTGAGCATCACGATCTCAAGGATATCGCGTTCGGCGCCCTTTGCGATACCTTTTTTTTTGCCCCCCGAGGGTCCAGTCAGTTGCTGAACGTCGCAATCCAAATAGACCGATCGATCGTGCTCACCGCGTATTTCCTCGTAGTACTTGGGCCATTTCCGTTCAATCACCTGCGCCAGCTGTACTAGAATGCTTTGAAGCTCGTCTTCATGTTTCTTTGTGCGCCCTTTGATCAGACCGAGGGAGAATTCGATGGTGTTGGCAATGACGGCTTTGGCAGCATGGCCGTGTTGGTAACCAATCTGTCCGCATTAGAAGTGCAGTTCGTATGAACTCCAAGGATACCTACGTCAAAGGGACTCCCCTCGCAGGTGACTCGGAGCATGTTGGCAATAGATCGAAGATGAGAGTCACCTCGTGGATTTGCAAGTTGGTCTTCTCAGCCCGGTGGTAGTGCAACCTGTGGAATTATTATTATTCTGGCTTTAAGTCCGTACATACGATACGATACCTACATTGCTCCATACTGTCGTGAGTTTCCCTCCGGTCTGGCCATTATGTGGAGTGGCGAGGTCAAAGCGGCCTCGTCTCACGCTAGGCTGTGATGGCCTCTGGAATAGCCCTTTCTACAGCATATCGGCTGGCCGAGGCTTGCATAGGGCGCTATTCTCGCTGCACCCCTGACTAATTATACTCTTTACTTTGGCCTAAAAGAAGTGGGGCATAGAAGGACACTGAGTGAGATCGTATGCACGTTGCAACACTCAATGGCCCACGTTGCTGTGCGACCTCGAGTCGATCCATCTCGTTTGGGTGATATCTCCCGATATTCCTACCAGCCAACAGAGAATACAACGCCGTATTATCGGGTTTGCGCCAATTGATCTGTGGAAGGCTGTGAACTGGTCCAAGATCATCGCGTAGGCGCCTTCTCGTTCAACACCAGCGTCTTCTTCTTCAGAACCTCCTTAATTGTAGCCTCCAAGTCATCCTCAGCCAGCTGAAGGACCTTGTTCTTAAAGTCCAGGAATCCCCAAGACCCGTATAGTATTCTTCATCTTCTTAAAGTGCTTTGATATTACGATAATTGACCAGGCCGTCTCTCCTCCAACCAGACATTTCATGAGGGCGCCGAAAATGGTCAACCCGGTCCATGCCCGGGCCACGATGGATTCAAATTCTCAATCGCGTCCCCTGCTCTGCTCTCGTCCCTCCCCATCTCTTACACGGTCAGCGATTCCAACCCAGAAAACGAAACCCGCCTCCCTTGCGCCTCGCTTCCACCGACGCTTCTCTCATCTTTGCTGCGGCGTTGTCTTCTCTCGTTTCCATTTTCAGCGACCATTGTAGTCCGTGTCAGCCGTTTGGCTCCCTGGCGACGTTCTGGACGGTGAAGCGTCACCGTAGCCTTCAGCATCGGGATCACGATGCTGAGAGTGATTGTGAGATGTCCAGTTGTGTCAAGCTACACAGATTCGGATGAGAACCCCGTCAACACCTTCGAAACGGACCTCACTGAACCCGAACCGTCACTCGACGGCGACGCGGCAGAGTTCAGTGACGATCCTCTCCATGACTCGGATGGGAACCTATCAGACATCCCAGCGGACTATGGCAAGTCGAAGAATACCATCCTGCGGCGAGCATCGAATTACGCTGCCGTCGGTCTGTTCACCCATCAGTTAGCTCATTGCGGTCCATCAACCCCATTAACAAGACAAGGTCGCTCCGGCGCTGAAGCGCTTTCATAGCCTCATCAAGGTGAACGTTGACAAGCATGTGCAAGCAGAAGATTTAGATAAGGTCCTGAAGACACTACTAAACACCCAGCCTGCCATGCCCCAACTGAGGGACCATCGGTCACAGGAAATGTGTCCCATGTAAGGGGATCTGGCCCCTGAGGACAAACTCATGGCTTAGATAGTAACCTAAGGGGAGATTGACTTTTCTAGACTCTAAGATCAAACCCATTAGCAACTACCTGCTATTCCTAGTAGTAGACGCCTTATACCTTATGGCTTTGGCCAGGCTATTGATCCTTCAAGATTCAAGAAAATCTAAGAGATAGATTGCAATATGGATGGAAAATTTAGCAAAAGCGATTTTTATAAAAAAAAAATTCCACTGGGATAGGGGCCAGCACTACATCAGCACTTTTTTTTGTCTGACTAGGACTCCTGTCCCTACTTGTCTCCAGTCTCAGCTCGACAGCTGTCCTAGATCGACCCCTGTCCCAGCCCGACCTAAATCACAGAAGGACTCGTGGCGTGCCGCCCTTGGTGCCCCAAACCGGCGCGCGATAAGCCCGTCCCCTTCGATCGACCAAGGAGGCACGTAACACCATGGATAAGATGAGAAACAATGATGATCAGGGGAAAGGCTGGGGAAGAAGATGCTGTAGGGGAGTAGGAGTAAATGTAGAGCCGTTAATAACTGCTCAACCATTGCATGAGGTGATGGTTAGACCATCAGATGTGCTCCAAAATATGGAGACAAGCAAGCCACCATTTGTAGCAACAAGACAGTATATGCTAGTATTGATGATTCTTTCTGGTTCTACCATCCTTGGGTGGATGGTTAACCATCCCGGCATGTGACACATTCTGATTCTAACTTTTCTGTACACAAGTATCGCCATATTTGCTTGGGTTGTGATGTGCTTCCGCACCTTTTAACTGAATTGTTATGTGCCCCCTTATAGGTCAGAGGGCTCGATTTGTCATGCGCCGATTTAGGACAGAAGGGGGATCATGACTGCAGGCAGGCTAGGACAGCTGTCGAAGCAGGGCCCAGGTCTATAGGGGTCAGGGGGCTGGGTTCGTCAGAAGGAGTGCTAAGACAGAGGTCCTTAACAGACAGAGGTTGGATATAGACAACGGGTAGGCGGTTGTGGAAGACAGGCAGGGAAGGTAATCTAAAGGGTCTGATTTGAGAGACAAATCTAGTTGTAAAAAAGTGTGGGCTATATACATCTTCAATCGATAATCCTTCGTCGAGTTGGGTGCTCAATCATGGAACCTGCTTCGATTCATGTAGGATCAGGAGGTGAGATCTGATTGCGTTCTGATCGGTCGCTCGGTTCTGGGTTTGTCTAAGGGCTTAGATTCTCAAAGCCTGGTCCTTCTGCAGGCACTGTAACATACCCCTGAATCACCTTGCTCACTCACCAACTCACTCTGCGCACCTCCATTTTACTAAGGCATCACTTCACTCACCTATGCTCACCTGCACTCACCTACATCTTGTGTGACTGTCATGCTTTAAGCATCACCAGTTTTAGGCCTGTATGGATGGTTGGCCGCACTTATAATTGTGGCTTAAGTATGGCTGAGTGGACGGGAAGCCCTGTTTTCCACACCCTTTGGTCATAGGTGCTAGAAATGACTGTGAACTGAACTTTATTGCTGATTACTACACCTCAAGTTTGAATGATGGATACCTGTCAAGGGCCCTTAAAAGCACCATTAGCTTTCGTCTTGAATATATCCCCTTTATTGTCGCTGCTGTACTTCTGGAAATACACAGAACCCTGCCAAAAGCAGCTGGAAGAGTCGATCATTCCTTGTTATATTCTATATTTCATATATAACTATATATGTTTGATAAAATGCCCGTGGAACAGGCGTATGATTGGAAATCTATCAATGGGTATATATACTCTTTTTTTTTCTCCAGATAAAAGGTACGACGAGAAAGATAATTCGGTTCAGCACCTATATTTTCCTTACAATCACACCGTGTCAAATCACTTGCTGTCAGTTAGAGCTTTCCTCTCATCAACATGCTGCTGAATCATCTCATCAATATGCCACCGGATCGTCTCCCTCAATCCCTCCTCCAACGAGACAACCGGCGACCACCCCAGCGCCTCCCGTGCCAAAGTAATCTGCGGCCTCCGCTTCACAGGATCATCCACCGGCTTCGGATGAAATGTGATCTTACTCCTTAGCTTTGACTGACCCGTCACTCGCGGAACAACATCCGCCACAATCTCCGCGAGCTTCAGGATGGTATGGTACTCGGTGTCGTTTCCAATATTGACGGGACCTTGACCGTACCCGCTATTCATGAGCGCGTAGAGGCCCCTGGTACAGTCCGACACGTACTGGAAGGACCTCGTGGCGGTGCCGTCCCCCGTGATCCGGAGATCCTGTCCATCGAGAGCGGCAGCGACGAAGTTGGATATTACACGGCCGTCCGAGGCGGACATGCGCGGGCCGTAGGTGTTGAAGATGCGCGCGATGCGGACGTCGACGGCGTACTGCTCTTTGTATGCGTAGCAGAGGGCCTCTGCGACGCGTTTGCCTTCGTCGTAGCAGGAGCGGGGACCGAAGGGATTGACGTTGCCCCAGTACGTCTCTGGTTGGGGGCTGACCATAGCGTCGCCGTAGACTTCTGTTTCGTTGTAAACAAGTGGATCAAATGAGTGGGCGGACGATATTCAGAGCAGGATATAGTTTTAGATTTTAAGTTGACCTACCGGAGGTGCTTGAAAGCAGGACACGAGCATTCAAGAGCTTAGCAAGCTTCAACATATTCTCAGTGCCTCGATAACAGGTTGCCAGAGTCGAGACATGATTTTTCTGGTACTGGATCGGGCTTGCCGGACAGGCTAGGTGATATATCTGGTCCACTTTTGGGGGGTCTGGAAGCTCATCTTGGACATTCCAGCTTTTTTAATACAATTCTTTTATTAGCAAAGTACACGTGTTAAGGCACGAGAAGGAATATGCTTACTTTATAAGCTTGAATCGGAGATTGTTCTCCAAATGTTTGAGATGTCTCGGCGAGCCTGTCTGGAAGCTGTCCAGACCGATGACTTCGTGGCCTTGGTTTAGGAGGAAGTCTACGAGGTGAGATCCTAGGAACCCCGCGGCCTAATCAATTAACAAGAAGCAGGCGAGCATGGATTTATGAACTGCAGCGATAAGTGCGGGGTCTTACCCCAGTGACAAGTATCTTCATGGGTTGAGAGGCATTCGATGAGACCGGCTCGGAATTCTCCATCATGTCGCGTTTGTGGTCCGTTCCTGCAGATTTGCCTGTATCTTTCCTTTCGTTCAGGTCTCAGGAGGGCTTTTTCAGAGTAATCCCGCTTTTCTCTTCGACCAGAACGTTGATGGGCAGTCGATGATATCAGTCAGATCCTTTGCTTTTTCCCAATACGGTGGGACACCAATTATGTATTATGTACCTGGATAACAAGGGTCCAGGGCTTTCCACGCACGCCCTTCTAGATCTATACCTACAGCGCGGGTTCGATACCTACATAATGCGGCCATGAGGGAAATAAGATTGCACTGTCGTTACAAGGTCGATACTGCTGCCCCGCAGTGGATCTATCTCAGCCTCTGGTGGCGTAATTCACGGTTCATACGGAGTTCAGGACTACTGGGTAAGTCTAGGGCAGTTCACAAATATCAGGATCCAGGATGATATCATCATACAGATGATCAGACGGTCTGGGCTCGTGGAGAGACGGATCGCACAGCCTCATTTGCGAGTCCAAGTACCTAAAACCCTAAACCCATATATGGCTGCATTTCCTAGTCTGCATCCGAATTGGGTGCTTTGCATATGCTATGCAGTGTAGGTCATGCACTACGCCTACTTATACATACGCTTATGCAGTAGGATTCTAGCACGGGCTAGATTTTGATGCTACCCTTTGAGTTCTGGACCTTGCCAACTTCCCCACCACTAATCTTGAAGGCAGAAAGTCGAGTAGAGTCATTTCTGTGTAGTAGTAGCTGCGTAAGACTGCCTAACAACCCTTGGAGATCTTCAAGAGAGACTTTCGGTAGCTTCTCTATATTAATGTTATATTTATAAGAGAATCTTAGCTGAGTGGTTTTTTACCTGTATTGTATGACTTCAAAAATGTCCCAGAGTGCTTTTCAATAGCTCTAGGATAATTCGGGGAGGGGGGAACGTGGCTGAGAGTAAGCCTCAGGACGGCATCAAAAAATCTCACTTCTTCCAGTACCCTGAGGATAAGCAGGGGATAGCGCCGTATAGCACAAGGGCAAAGAAAACCTTGGTGTTCATCGATCATATCTAAGATCGCTCGATCACATTGTATGAAAGGTGTCCCATCCAGAAGCTTTCCCGACTGCGACATATCTGCATCCAAGGCCTCGTAGGTAATTCCCGTCAAGGAGGTTCCGCCCATCGAAGACAAATTTTGGCTCTTTCATTCGTCTAGTGATACGTCCCCAGTCAAGTGATGTTTCCTTCGGCGGATTGTCAAGACTGAACATATTTTCGTCGCTGTCAGGTGTCATGCATGGTGATATCGGCTGTGGCGCTGCTCGTTCTGGAGACTCCTGGCGGTTGTCATGAGCAAAAGTGGTTGGTGTTCGAAGTTCATCCCACTCCGTTGCGACAATCACCGCATCGGCGTAGTCACAGGCATCGTAAGCTGACTGGTAGACGCGAGCCATATCTCCAAGCTTACGACTCTCTACTACAGCCATTCGCAATGCGTCGAAAACACGGTCCTCTTTCACCATCGGATCGTAGATAGAGATAATGGCTTCTTCAGCTAATAGACCCTTTACCAAAGAGATAGCGGCAGACTCTTTCGTGTCTGAAGTGTTTTTCTTGAATGCAAAACCCAGAACTGCAATCTTCTTACCGGTGACATTACCATGCATGCATGAGATGACACGGTGGAGGAAACGGGCCTTCTGGTCTTCGTTCATGTCGACAACAGAAGCCCAGTAATCGGCCACCTTGTCCAGGTGCAAGCTTCGGGCAATGTAGACAAGGTCAAGGACGTCTTTCCTAAAGCATCCTCCGCCCCATCCAAGACTGCTCTTGAGCATGTCTTTGCCGATTCGGTGATCCAGTCCACACGCATATGAGACGGAATCGATGTCCGCCCCAACAGCTTCGCAGATCGCACTCAGCGAGTTGATGCTGCTAAGTCTCTGCGCGAGCATCGCGTTAGCAGCAAGCTTTGATAGCTCAGAGGACCACAGATCCATTGTGATGATCTTCTCTCGAGGCACCCATCTTTCGTAAATATCGGACAAAGATTCTGCCGCGTGCTGTCCGGTTGCATTTTGTTTTGAACCAATCAATACTCTAGAGGGATATAGTAGGTCCTGAACTGCCGTCCCCTCGGAAAGGAATTCTGGATTGGATAGCACTTCGAAGTTGACACCTTTGCGGGCATTTGCTCTCAGCTATATCGCGAAGCTGGCGTCAGTCCATCCACACTTCCAGTCTTGACATCTGTGAGTTAAGGCATACGTACGAGATCCCTGATCATATCTGCAGTGCCGCAGGGTACTGTCGACTTCTCGACGACAATCTTGTCTGATGTAGCCACTTCAGCAATCATCCTCACTGCGGCTTGTAGGTTGGAAAGATCGGCTGCCATTCCTCGGCCGACTCCGAATCGTTTTGTGGGTGTGTTTACGCAGAGGAATATCATCTCGGCCTCCTTCACAGCTGCCTCGATATCTGTAGAAAATCTGAGGCTAGGAGCGTGGTCTGGGTAGCCACATAACAGATCGACATCGTTCATATCATCTGCTTGCCCAAGGCCATTTTGTCCAAATCGAGTCGTTCTTTCACGAGCGACGGAAACTATCTCATTGAGCTGCGCCTCGTATAGCGGCAGCGACCGAGAGTTCCATGCCTCGATGAGCTTCTTGTCCTTGTCGACCACTATGACCTGGAGACCGGGACATTTGTAGGCTATAACGGCGCCGAGGGGGGCACCTAAGGTGTATCTCAGAATTTAAAAGGATACAGAGTCCACACAGTTGAGTTGGAAACTCACCAACAAAGCCCGCACCGATGCAAGCTACCTTCCTGACCATATCTGGAAACATGACCCATGACTTCTCGTACACAGGGGAATCTTTGCGTTCAAGTACTCTGCCATTAGCAGCCCATAGGGTCCGGGCAGGGCGTCTCCGCCTTCCAGTATTGTGCCATTGCTGCACATTGGCGTGACGCGAAGGCGTTAGCATAACACTGCACCATCGCCCGCCCTATGGTTGAGGTAGGTAGGTCAGGTCTCGACAAATGGCATCCGCGGACGGAAATCGATGAGATGTTCAGCCCACTCCCGCAGTTTCCATATGTGTGACTATGACTTGCAGTAGACGTAATGTGCACGATGAAATACATCGTCCAGCGTAATTTCTTCAATCCCAATGTTGCGCTAGGAGAAGTTGGTATTGAAGGATTGGCGGCATAGGGTATGGGACCAAGGCCCACAAAAGCAATGAGGTCTCCGTCTGCCTGCCCGTGTACAGCGGCAACTGCGGGCGTCCACGACAAGCGACCAGGTCTTAAAATCACACATTGGTAAACGGACAGGAAGAAAATTACAAGAAACTCCACTTTTTCTGTAAGCAGCGTGGATTGAATCGTCGTCCGTCTTGAAAGTTGGGGACGGCGCATTGATACTAGACCCAAGTCTCGTGCGCGGCCCGTTGATCGACGATCTTTCGCACTCCAACTGGTAGATCTCCGCAGGGCTGATGGCAGTTCGTGGCTGGCTGAAGGTCTTGTCAGTCAAATTATTAATTAACTTCCTGGCTACGAAGCGGCAGAAGCTCGTATTTTCATGCCCAATGACCTATGATTCGCCCCGTTTCCTCGCACATCACTGGTTCTTTAACCCAAGTAATTGGTATTTAATAGATCATCGCCATGATGCTTTCTCCTGTGGTGCCAGTTGTGTCGAGAAACATCTACGGGGCTGCAGTTAGTCAACCATCGATGCAAGATTGTTTAACTAAAAGCAACGCTACCTGATTGTTCTTTCAGGGTTCCGACCTTATACTCCAACAAAGATCCACCGTCATCTCTGGAATTAGATAATAAGGAACCAGAAGACCCAAAAGTGGAGCGAAAAGAAGAATGGCCGGCAGGCCGCAAGTCCAAACAAATTGCACGAGACTACACAAATAAGGCTATGAATTTGTTGAGTGGGATGTAACCTGTCAATTCACCCATTTTGCGACAGCAAAGATAGCAGCCTTTCCTGATATCCCGTCAGGGCGACGCGGTCCAGG
Source organism: Thermoascus crustaceus (assembly GCF_041956765.1). NCBI lineage: Eukaryota > Fungi > Ascomycota > Eurotiomycetes > Eurotiales > Thermoascaceae > Thermoascus > Thermoascus crustaceus. The sequence continues at coordinate 1,792,758 of NW_027192531.1, read as the reverse complement.
CCTCGATATCTACATAGTATGAAGGCAACCATATTGAGACGTCTAGTGCTAAGGATCTGAAACCACCTTTGTGGTAGTAGAATAAAGAGGTGAAGCCTAGTTTTAGGAAACAGAGATTCTGTACGACCTCTCCAGACTTTCTGGCGAGATAAAAGGATTCTTGGAATGGTTACAAGATCAGAACTGCTGTCGAACTAAATATTTTTCGTCCTTGTCAGCCTCGTCGACAGTAACATGCCTCACATTCACATCCTGCGAGAGAGAGAGAGATAGAGAGAGAGATAGAGAGATAGAGAGAGAGATAGAGAGAGAGATAGAGAGAGAGATAGAGAGAGAGAGAGAGAAAGAGAGGAGCCTCTATACATCGTACTCCAATCTTATCATATCCAAAGACAATGTTTAAGTTGCAATTTGTCTTTGGAAACCACCTGACATTATTGGTTGGAGACAAATACGGACCTATGGTTGATATCGGAGGTACCACCGAAGAACACCGGCCAACATTCTGACGTGTGTCGGTGGTAATTGGTAGCGGAACCTCATTGAGAGTTGAAGCTGATGAGTATCCTAGCTGTTGACGGAATTTGAAAGGTAAATTTTCAAATATTGCTTCGTTGTTGTTTGGATTGTTCTAGTCATATCGATCATCGCTCACCTGTGGGGACGACTTGTCTCGTCTACCTTCTCTCCAATATGAGATTCTGGAGGACAAGCTTCAACCATGCCACCTACCATCGTCCACAGTTCGGCATTCGAAGACCTCCAGCTGCGGGATCATTTCCGATCAAGGCAAACATCTCGCAAGCGGCAGGTACCTCTCCAGGGGGAGGAGACGCGCCAGGTGAGAGAGCGATCATTCTCATTACACCATGGTCCGATCTTCTCTGATGTTAGTTATGGAAAATAGAGAAGGATAAAAAGAAGGACGATGACAAGTTCGAAGGGCACCTCGGTACGAGCCAGTTTATCATGCTTCTGCTCGCAGCAGGCGTTGCAGCTGGAGTCAGCGGATACAATGGCTACTTCTACCTCTCCGCGTTCGAGAGAAGTCAAGTGCACATCAATCGGGAGCTGGGACACATGATGACGATGATAGAGCATCAGGATGAATTGCGGCGGGTCAACCTGGACAAGCAGGAGCAGGAGCTTGTACGGCTGGGACAGAGGATTGCCAAGCTGGAAGAGAAGGTGCGGCCATAGGACACAGAGAAAAGAATTATAATATAATTACCTACCTTGAATTGTTTCTGGTTATTGAATGAGCAATGGGGCGCACACTCTCTTGTGGAAGACTGGAAGGTATCGCCAAAACCGTAGTGGACAGCACGTAAGCTAATCCGTGTATGCTCGAGGTACATACAAGAGAAGCATATTCTACTACTGCTAAATTGCAGGGAGATCGGGTTGTTTCAGAGGCGGAGGAAGAGGGGCAGCAGGTTACTGTGGATGCGGAGAAAGGGAGTCCTCCTGTTTCGAAGAAGGATTGACTTTGAGGTAGTCGTGGTTTGTATGAGGCTGAACAGTGTTGAATCTGGTAGTCTCAGACGCGAAAAAGGCCCTTCTATCTGCATAGGTCCGATGCAATGGGCCATGCCGAAATTCAGGCATCTAGACCAGATCCTTCATAAGGAAATTACCCCTTACTCTATAGACCTATTTGAAGGTCTCGGGACACAAACTAAAACCTACATACAGGTAAGAGGATCTGTCGACACACACCCTAGAAAATCATGAAGCCATAAAAAGTGTGTTTGTAGAATTCTGTAGTCTCAGACGAATCAGAATACTGCCTTCTGCATCTGTCCGCCACGGGTTTGATGCCCGAATCCGGGATTCTTGAAGCTCTCTATCAAAGACGTTTACCGGCTTCTTTATAAGGTTAAAAAGGGTCTCAGGATGGCGAAACCTGTGGCATACATGGTAGTCAAAGGATCAGCCTGAGCTTCTGGTGTGTTCGGGTGCCATCAAAGAGGGGAAAATACCTATAAATTTGGGCTGAAGTTCGCTATTAGACTAGATTCCATCTCTATCACTCTCATATTCTTCGACATAGGCGTTTAGGTCAAATCTAAAGGGCTCTGTTGATTAAACAGTTCCCAACAGCTCATACCTTCCATAATTTCTTCAGAATTTGATTGCTTTCGGATTCACTCTACTGCTCCTGTGTCCATATTTATTTATTCCTTTTTGTGGGAACCCATACAGCTTCGACGACCTGCTACTTGTCTTCACTTTGATCACCTGGGCATCTTTTCCTTCACCCCTCCATTGTATGCTTTGGTTGGCTGACTCTGATAATGACAAATACCCAACCAGGACTCACCCCTAACTGTCTTCGCTATTACAGCCCACATACGCAAAGAACATATTCGAGATCGACCAGCTGAAAAATGCCAGAGTCCAAACGTACCCGACAACTTTCCACCCCTGATTCCCCTTGGTTTTGCCATCAGACTGGGGGAAGTAACGCAAGTAAAGTGCCTGAACCGCGTCTTCAAATACAACAGCCAACCCAAAGCGTATGTAGAGCACGCATATGGGAGCAGAACTGCATGGAGAGCCCGCAACCCTGTCTCCAACGACGTGCACGAACGCAGAGAGACAGAATGCGAAGAATGTGATTGCCCATCGATCGAGCTTCGTGCGTTCAGGGATGCGGAGCACTTTACGGCTGATGAAGGCTGCGTTCGAGATGAAGGCTTTGTAAACGAGTCCATGCCAGAATTTACTGCAATTGTTTTTAGTGATGAGGACGACAAGTCAAGCAGAGAAAAAAGAGAGGGATTTTGAAACGTGGACATACCCCCAAAACCTGCGTAACGTGTACGCGTCGCGGATATCACCGAAGAGCGGCGGCCATCGCTCAGGGGAATCACCAAGCAAGACCGCGATCGCAGAAACGAGCCAGTGAAGGGTGTTATGTCCGATGTAGAGAAGTTGGAACGCATCCACGGCATAATATACCCGCACCAGGAGCTCTCCAGTCGACAGACTGAAAAGGCGTAGCTTGGAAGACTCAAAATTCTCAACACGGAGTGGAAGAAGTGCTAATAGCTGAGGGTACGCCCAACTGAAGAGGTAGAAGCACACGAATCCAGCGATGCGCTGAACGAGAAATGCGCTCCGAGACGGAATATAGCCTTTATCCTTCCTCGAAAATCGGGGGAGGTTTCTAATTTGCCATTCCGTGCCAATGCCCCGTGGATTGCTCACCACCCCAATCGCCCATTTGGCCTTGTGCCAAAAACTCTTTACCGAAAGCTCGGGAGACGGAGTACACTTGATCAAGCACAGAAAGTAAGATGCGTACAGAAAGATCCCAACCATGACGTGTCCAAAAAAGAATCGAAATTCTGTTGAGACCAGGGAGACGTCGGCATGTTGAATAATAAGAGCTTCGAAGAATCCGAGGATGCAGAGAGCAACGGAACGCGGTATTGTCTTTGGGGGAGCCAATATAAGACAGGCTGCGCACACGGAGTAGCTGCATGCCAGTATGAAGAAGGGGTGGGTATCCAGTCTCCCATCTGCCGGAATCTTGGTATAAGCTAAACCACGTCACTTAGAATCCCCTCTTAAGGGGCTTTACTTACAGAAGCTGAATCCCAGTAAAACGAAAGCAGCGTCCGCTGTACGTTCAAGTGTAACAGGAGCCATGGCAGGTTTGTGGATAAATGAAGACAAAGTACCTACGTGTGTAACTAAATCATGGTCAACGAATAGCTTAAGGCATGATGAGGGTGAGAAAACTGGGGGATCGCCAGTTAATTAGTTGGTCTTCACTCGGCAGATGCCCTCGCAAGTTTTCCTAACTGCTTCCGGGAAACAAAGGATCCCAGAAAAGATTATTCAAAGACCCCTGGTCAATAGATTCAATTGAAGAGATAAACCAAAAATATATTAGCTCTTGTAAGCACTAGCAGTGAGGCATAAAGCATGGTCATAACCCAAACGGGAGGTAATTGATGCTGGTTGGCAGATGTAATCTATCCGTAGACATGGAGGAAAAAGCCACAGACACGTCAGAAGCCGGGACTGCCTGATATGCAGGCTCAGCATTTGGCATGAGTCATGGTCATGTTATCCAGTGTCATCGCCATGGTATTCTGGCATCCGTATGATGGTATATACCGTAGATCTCGAAGAGGGATGGAGGACGTCGCTGTTTAGCTGCTGAGTGGGCACGTGGTCCGTGCTCGGAGCCCGGTCCCCTCGAGATGCCAGATGCTCCAGAACATCGCCGGTCGATCTATACCCAGCAGCTGCGGTTCGGACCTGCACTCTCTTCCACCACACTGTTCCTCGAGGCATTTCATCATGGCTGACGACGAGGAGAAGGCGAGAGCGGAGAAGCTCGCCGCAGCTAAAAAGAGGGTAAGTCCGCGCGCATCGCGGCCATGACGCACTCCGAGAGGGGTGTGAAACCCGGGGAGCTCTTTACTGATACTCGTCTGTGTTTTACAGGTTGCGCAGCTTCAGAAGAAGAAGAAAGCTGGAAAGCAGGTCGCGTCCAGCGAAGAAAGCAAAGACAATATTCCCGCGGAGGATATTCCCAAGGAGGAGAAACAGGAAGAGAAGCAGGATGGCGGCGAGACCGCAGACAAAGAGCAGCAGCCCGAAGAGCCAGAGGCGCAGGAGAAACCAGCTGAATCGGAGTCGCCTTCAGAACCTATGCCTCCTGCTCCAACATCTCCTGGTCCCGAGACAGCGCCTGAAGATAGCAAGGAGGACAAGCCGCGCGAAGCGCGTCGACGGCAACCATCGCTCTCTGTCCAGTCGAAGATGCGGTCGTCGTCATTTCGTCAATCATCTCTCTCGCAAGGAGGGACTTCTCCCTCGGCCGTTGCGGCTCTGAAGTCTCCCCCACTCCCTCCATTGACCCCAGATGGCGACGCCGTGCAGGAAGTTTACCGCAAGCAGGCCGCGAGAATGGAGGAGCTCGAGAAGGAGAACAAACGGCTAGAGAAAGAGCTAGATGAAGCGAACAAGCGATGGAAGAAGACAGAGGACCAGCTGGAAGATCTGAGAGAGGCGAGCGTGGAGGTTATAGAGCTGAAGGATAAGTTGGAGAAGGCAGAGCAGAAAGCAGCAGAGGTGGAGAAGTTGGTGAGTCGTGCTACATCTCTTTCTCTGTGAACACTCTATATTATGGACAAGGACAACGCTGACCAGGATCGTCTATAGCAAGCCGAGATCGCTTCTCTACAACGCCAAAACTCACACCTCCAAAAGTCACACCGAAATACAGCCAGTATCTCCGTCCCCAGCTCATCAGAATCGCCTCCATCGGACCTTCAACAGCAGCTTGAGTCGAAGTCTGCGACCATTGAGGCAATGGAACTAGAGATCTCTAACCTACGAGCGCAACTCAACTCTCAGTCTACATCCCAAGAAGCCCACGAAGCTCAGATAGCTGCTTTGGAAGAGAAGCTTTCGCGCGGCGAAACTGCTCTCGAGAAAACGCAGCGTGAACTCCAGGACACAAAGAACTCCCTCAACCGAGCTGCGGAGAAGGCCGTCAAGGAGGGCGTGAACAGGACCTCCACAGAGACCCTGATCAAGGGCCTGGAGCGGCAGATTCACGATATGAGGGATGAAAAATCAGAAGCAGACAAGAAAATCGACACACTGGAGAAGAAGCTTCAAGCGCTTGGGAACCTGCACAAGGAGTCGGAGCTGCGGCACCAGGCACGGCTCCGTGAGAGCGAGAAGACAGAGAAGGAGGCAGCGGCTCTGAGGAAGAAACTAGTCGTCCTGGAGAACGAGAATCTCCGACTGAAGGAGGAGCGCGAGCGAGCGAAGAAGCGAGATGCCGTCGGGGTCGACGACGAGGGACTCGACGAACTCGAAGACGAAGAGCGGTCGCGCCTGGAGCGGAGGATCCGCGAACTCGAGGGCGAGAACTTCGATCTGCGCCGCGGCGTCTGGAAGGAGAAGAGAAAAGAGCTCGCGGGAGAGCAGGAAAGCGAATCGATAGACCCGGCCACCACCACCACTACCACCGCGAACGCCTTCGACGACGTCGACCTCGTCGGCGGCGTTCCGGACCACTCCCGTCGCCGCAGCGTCGCAGGCGGTCGACCACAGCAGCAGCAGCACTCCTCGTTCACGACCGTCCTGTCAAGCGGTCTTGCCGCCTTCACTGGCGGCGGACGCCGTCCATCGACCCACCAGCAGCACTCCCCTGCAGCTCGGGGCAGCCTCGAACTCCTCTCCGAGAACGACGACGATTTCGACGAGGAAGCGTTTGCGCGGGCGCAGGCGGAGGAGGAGGCCCGGAAGCGCGTCGAGTGGGTTCGCGAGGTCAAGCGCAAGCTGAAGGACTGGAAGGGCTGGCGGTTGGATCTGGTGGACAGCAGGGCTGGAGCTGAAGGAGCGGGCGTTGGGATGGGTGAGATATTTGAGGTTTGAATCGAAGAGAATTTGGGGCCTTTTTGCATCTTTTAATATACCAGGGCAAGAAGTGAATCATTGTTATGAATGATTAGGTTTGCCAAGTACCCCTTTTCTCTTTTTATTTTACTTTCGGTTCTTCAGACTCGTGTATTATTTTTTATTTATTTTAGTTGGTCCTTTTGCTTTGCAGCATGGAATACCTAACTAGTCAGTTATGATAGGGTTAAAGACATGATGATATCCCGGAGGGCTACATGAGTCCTGTTCCTACGCTATTTATTCAATTTATCCATTGACTTTAGAACTTTTCTAATTTGAAGTTGAGCGGTGAAGACCGTAGAAAAGTTGATTGTACCAAACAGGCTAAGAGTACAACGCATAGATATCCCAAAGACAATCCAATTCAATCAGCAGAAAAAAGAAAAAGCCAGTAACTCCCCTTTTCCCATTCCAATGTTAACTACCAAGACCTCAAAAAAAGCAAACGAAGAGAAAAGGGAAAAAAAATCCCATTCACTCATCCTCCCCATGCGAAATCTTCCCATTCAACACACCCTCCGACTTCCTCGCCCTCCGCCGGCTCACCACCTCCACGAGCCATCCACTCAGCTGATACAACCAGCCCCCAGTAACCAGCACACCGGAGGCGGTATTGATCAGCCGGACCATCAGACCCAAGAAACTGCCCCGCTCCTCGCTCACGAGCAGCATGATCGGCTCGATGTTGTACTTGAAGAAGATCCCCGGGACGTAGTACGGGTTCTCGGGGATGGTGTGCGACTGGCTGGTCACGGCGTACTGATTCGTGAAGACGACGTCCTTGTCCCTGCTCATGGCCTTCAGGGCCTGTGGGGAGTTGGTGTACTTGTCCGCAACGGCCCTGTTGCCCTTGGAGTAGACGGTGGGGACGATGGAGACGTAGTACTGGTATTTGTAGTAGTGGTCTTCGGTCGTAGAGATGGTTTTGTCGAGGGGGTTGAGGAGGGAGGGGTAGTGAGGGCCGAAGGAGAGTTCGGTGATCATGTGGGAGAAGTTGAACGCTGTTGGATATCGATCAGCTCAGCTCCAAGAAAAAGGATGGTTTCTCGTAGTAAGGAGGAAGGAAGGAGAGGAGGGAACGTACTCCCATGATCCAAATGGGCTCCAAAATCCTGATACCCATGACCCCGGGCCGTGATGTGGAAATCACCCTGGACCTTATTCCCCTCCAGACTTCCAAAGATGCGACACGAGTCGACGACGTCCCCCCTCCTGAGCTTCGGCCCCTTGGGGAACTTCCGCCGCGAGTTCTTCCTCACCTCGCCCAGCACATGGCGGACGTGCACGTCCTCCTCCTGCGCCTCCAGCCGCCCCGTATCCTCGTGGCTGAGCGTCTGGTACTCGTGAACGCCCCCGTACTTCTCGTAGTTGCGTTTGTCCATCCACAGCTTCCAGCTCGTGTCCTGCTTCTGCAGCAGCTCGCCCGCGAGGATGCGGTCGCCCGCGGCGTCCTGGACGTTGACTCGCAGCGACTCGCAGGGCATGTGGACGACGATGTCCATGTTCAGCTGCAGCTCATGCCCGACGCCCTTCTCCACGGTGAAGTGGTGGTTCTCGGTGCCGCGAAACCATGTTCGGAGCTCCGAAAAGGATAGGATGGTGCATATTATGAGGACGACGACCGTCCATTGTCCGCCGCGGCGGGTGGGAGAGGTGTACGAAGGTTTTGTCTTTGCTGGAGGAGGAGCATTGTGGTCAGCATACAGTCAACAAACGCGACGGTAAGATTCGGCATATATATATATATATAGATCGGCACAAGAGTCACAAGGCACCATGACCACAGAGTGCAAGAGAAAAGAGTGCATTTGGCCAACTAAGTAACCATCAAGAGCGGCAATACTCACGGAAAGCATCGAATGTCTTCAGCCCTGCTCTAATTCCAGCTTTCTCCCCAAAGGCATCTTCGTCAAGGCCGAACCCATTCATCACGACCGGCGAGTATTTCAGTGCGCTGTAAACAGAGACATGAATGAGAGTAGCTAGGAAAAGATCGGGGTCTAAAACTCCCACAAGGAAATGTAAAGAGCGAATGTGAAGGCGAAACTGCGCCAGCGAGGGGCCAGGGAGAGGTCCGCAGGGATGCTTTGTGCCTCGGCGTTAAGGCCAAGTATCCCGAAACGCGCTGCGGAGTCGGTGGACCGTCCGCCGTGCTCACTCGCGCTCCTGTATACAGCAACATATCAGCAAGACTAACATCCGTACCTACACACCGGTTTCAATGAGGTTTCTTTAAAGTATTCGAATTCATGTATGTTCTACATGCGTGGCGTTACACATCAGAGCTACAAAGTGGCTCTATGCCAACTGCCCTCTTAGACATCGAAGACAAGCCAGACGATCTCATCAAGCGAGCCAGAAACATTCAAATTCATTATAATCTGATGTTCTCTGCGAAAAAAAAAAAGAAAACTTCGAGCAGGGCTTGTATGTACATTATACAGTAAAGATTGAGACGGCCCTGCTGCTCGAGCACCACCACAAAGACACACAGACTCCTCTTCTCATCGACTGCGCGTCTATTCAAACCGCAGGCTGTTCTGCACAAAGCAACTTTGTTCATACCACTTTCCCAAAAGTTATGTAAATGAATGAAGATAAGATGCTCATGTCACTTTGATCAATCCATCACAGCCGAGAACCGGCACCAACAGAACTTAATGATCGTCAAGGAAAAAGGTAGGCATAAAAATGAAGGAGAAAAAGGTACATCAGGAAAGGGAAACTCGGAATCAAAAAAACTTCAAGGTCATAACAATGGCAGGGACACGTAGGCCGCGACAAAAACACATTTGTCTTCACAACAGATGCAGATGTTCAAACAGGGGTATATGACGGACTCTTTCAGCCTCCGCCTTTCTTGTCCAATTCAATTCAACACAATCATGATGCGGAAGACAAAAGCACCGGAATCCCCAACCTGTCTATGCTGCATACATGGTAACGATAGTCGAGAAGAGAAAAAAAAAGAAGAAATGTATATTAAAACTACATATAGAGGAAGGGATGCGGCACAGACTATCTCGTCTTCTGTTCACCTATCAGTACCTCCTGGCAAGATGATCTGGGTAAAATGGGTCCTCTCATGACTTACCAGGCTCGTAGCCGCTGCCGCTGCGGCGAGATCTGGCTTTCCGCTGAAACTCCTCGTGGCGACTCTGGGCAAGGCCGATCCAGAAAGAGCATTATTGGACCCCCGCTTTGTAGCCACCGATCCTTGCGCTCCGTTCACAGTCGACGATTGCCGCTTTACCGTCGGCTTAATAGGGGAATTGTTCGGAACATCTTTATTTCTGACAGCTGTGCCATTCTTAAGAGTTGATCCAGGGGGCTCTGGAAGAGGTCGCACAGAAGATGGACCAGTCACCGTGTTTAGACGCCTGACAGGTGAATTCGTATACACCTGAGACCTGGATCGAACGGTTGGCTTGATTCCGGTTATGAACTCATGGTTCATAGCGTCCTGGGGTGTCAGTCGGCGTGCTGGATCCCAGCGGAGGCAACGAGCGACAAAGTCGAGGAAGGCCTCATCGTCGCATTTCAGGGCCTGTCTGAGATCCTTTGAGCTAGGTCTGCGTCGTCGGCCTTTCGAGGAGACTGTTAATCTTGGCTTGCCCATGGAATCAAAGAAGAGCTTTTTCCGAGTGCTCTTCTCAATCAGATGCTTCTCTGGAGGACCGAAGATTTCCATAATGCAGGCCAACTGTTCCTGCTCATTTTCACCGGGGAAAATCGGGTACCCAGTGTAAAGCTCCGCGAGAATACAACCCAAACTCCACATATCGATCGGCATACCATATGACATGCCCAGAATGACTTCAGGAGACCGGTAGAATCGACTCTGGATGTAGGTGTATACCTTTTCGTTTTCAAAGCAACTCGAGCCAAAGTCAATCACCTTGATTTCGGAACGCATTGGGTGGACAAGAAGAATGTTCTCGGGCTTGAGATCGCAGTGGATAACCTTCTTATTGTGAAGAAGCACCAAAGTGCTCAGAAGTTGCTTCGTAAAACGACGGATAAGTTTCAAGGAGAATCCTCTGAAGTCGTGCGCCTTGATGAATTCATACAGATTCATCCCAAGTAATTCCGTGGAGATACAGAGATGGCCTCGGAAGTAAAAGCTTTGGGTGAAATTGACCACGCTATGGCGGCGATTGATGTCCTAAACAACGGGGTTAGTTCTCTAGAAGACGAGACAAGGAAAAGCAATCAACTTACCCATTCTTTCAACTTCTGAAGGATATTAACCTCCACCAATGCCTGCTGATGGAATCGCTTCTTGTTGCGAATGATTTTCACCGCAACCAGACCTCCGGTCTTGTGATCGACGCATCTCACCACCTGCCCAAAGCTTCCCTTGCCCAGAACGTCGAGGACCTCGTATCGATAAGCCAGGTGGTCCCCGATGACGATGTTGTAGTCACCACGGTCGTCATCGTATCCGAAGTTTGCTGACTGTGACTTGAGATCCCCAATGTGCTTTTTAGCTTTTTGTGTCCCGCAGAAATAAATGTCCTTGAAGTCAATGATCTCGCCGCGCTCAAAAATGTTGAGATTCGCCATCCTCAGTGCCTGTGCTGGACTGACGCGCTCCTTGGGGCTTGCTCTGCGGCGCAGCTCTTCCAGTTCTTTGGCTGCTACCTCAAAATCTTTTCGTTTGCTGCCAAGCCTTCTCATTTCTTCATCGGCAGCCAAATCGTCTGCATCAACGTTCGGATCGGGCCGTTGTCTAAGCGCAGGGTTTGATTTCGCGGAGCTGAGGATCTTGTGAACAGGAGATAGGATCGACGAGTTAGACCGATTGTGGGAAGAGTCGCCTTCACCAGAGTCAGTTGAAGGACTTGGTTCCTGTGCAAGACTCTGTTCACTGCCATGGCTGCTGTTTCTCGTGAGAGCGTTGGTAATGCTGGACACAGATGATTTTCGTTTCGACTTGACATGCGCCTGCTTCATTGTCGGACTGCTAGTTTGTGCGGTGGAGAGGTTAGTCCAGGTTGCAGATGCGGGTAACCTAGGTGGTGGCATGTTATCGTACTTGGCCGGATTTGGTTCTGTCCCAGATGTCGTCTGTGCTTTGGAAATGCTGCGTCTTCGTGCCAAATTCAGCTTGTTTCTGAGAGAGGAAGAGCTAGAGACGCTGTTATTCTCAGGATCCGTGGAACTGGAAATCTGGCTAAGTGTCTCGACGTTAGTAGAGAACGCTGATCCTTGGGTCTGAGGGCGCGGTCCAGTAATCTTCGGCTGCAAGTTGCTCTGCGAATGGCGCACGTGGTCGAAATCACCGCCGTTCTTAGGCAGCGAGGAGGATATGTAGAGAGAATCCGTTCTATTCTCAGTCGAAACATCCAGCGCTCCAAAAGCACTTGAGCTGCTCGATGCCCTAAAGCCCGCAGAGTCTGAGCCGAGTCCAAAATGTGACGTGCTGCTCCTTTCCTGAGGAAGGGGTGGAGGGTCCTCATCGTCATGGCTGACGAAGAAGGTTGCTTTCGATGCAGTCAATGGAGTGCTAGGAGTCTTTGATACGATTTTACGAGGAGGCGGAGTATACGAGTTCTCTGTTTGCACCCCATCTCGATCCTTCAAAGCTTCGATCTTGGCTGCCATCGGCGTCCCAAGCGGAAGCAAGTTCAGGGGTGGAAGCTTCAAAGGCTGCAGATTTTTCTTTCCAAGACTGGCTGACGACCTAATCTTCGCGTCGGGGGTCTTTGCATTTCGCATTCTGGAAACACCGCTTGGATCATCCTGATTAGCGACTGGCGTCACACTCGAATCCGAGTCCCGCTTGAAGTTGGCACTAAGCCGGCCGACGTCTAGCGGTAGACTGGAATTGCGAGAAGCAAAGGATGATTCAGCCCTGGGGCCTTCGAAGGCTTTTGGAATAGCGGGAACCGGCGGGACATCGTCCTCGCTGGGTGCTGTTACGTTCTCAACTCGAGGCTTAGGCGTCGGGAGTCGAGAAGTCGAAAAGCTCTGTGAGAGCCTCGGCTGTAATGAACCGCTCGAGTTCCGCACCGAGTTATAGCTAGTGTTGGAAGATAGAGATATGCCTGAGCTATATGATTTGCGATTCGGATCAGGGGTAGTCCTGGAAGAGGAAGGGGTAGCGCTCTTCCGCGGTATCATCGAGGGTGACTGAGCCGATGATCGAGGACGAGGTCCAGGCTCCAGCTGAGTAGGAGGAGTGTTGGGAATTGGAGGCGCTTGAGGCGCCGTAGACATGCGTTTCATCCGCCTCGCGTCAGTAGGGCTAATCGTGCGAGCTCCAAGTCCTGTGACATGCGACGGCACCATCGATACCCTTTTCGCAGAGGACGGAGTCGTGGTCCTTCCCACCGTATTTCTCGCAGGACTACGGACGGCGTTCGTAGAAGAAGATCTAGAATGGTCGGAAGCGCCTGATGGTGTCAAGAGATTCTCCTGAGGCTCTCTCGATGGCGGCTGGAGTGATTTTGCTTTGAGATTGCGAGCGCTTGCTGAGCATTTCGGGTCATCGCTGCGGTTCGGCTCCAGGTTCTGCTGGCGAGTGCGGAGGGAAGAGGTACCGTCATTACTGGGCTTTCTTGTCGACAAGCTTGGTCGTCTCCGTGTAGGAGCGGTACTGGACCCCTCGAGGGAGACTGTTCCAGGTCCTGTCGATTTTCGCGGTCGAGAAGAAGCGGTGTTCGCTGAGGGCGGCTGTGCGTTGCTCTGTCGACGGCTCCGAAGACCCGAAGGAGCGGAAGGAGGAGGCATTGAACTGTTGGTCGAGGTCGGGCCAGATAGACGGACGGCCTCGCTTTGCCGGCGAACAGAGCCGCTTCTTGTTGTCCTCACAGTTGGATTGGTTGATTTCATGGTCGTGTTCGCGTTATCATATCCAGCACCTCCGTGTCCTGGAAAAGGGAAATGGCTTAGGCTGGGTTCACCCATAATGCTGTTGTGGAAGTCGTCAAAGTTGATCGGCGCTAGGAACTCACTGCCATCGGGCGGAGTCTGGTTATTCTCATATTTCGTCGGGTTTCCAATGCTCGACGTCCCGAGACTCAGACGTGAGTTGCTGCTGGAATTCGTAGAGTCGAGAGAGGAGTTGACGGAGTGTAGAAATGAAGTAGACGCGTTTCTAGCAATGATAGGACAGATCCAAGGTCAGCGTGAAGCCCGTAACAAAAGAAGACGACGTTGGGGGGGGGGGGGGGGGGGGGAAGTACCGCTTCACCGTGTTCTCCTGTGGCCGCGGGCCCGATGGCGCCTTTTGATCTCGAATCGACAGTCTCCTCCTGGTTGCCTGGCTAGCTCGTGTTCCGGAACTGCTCTTGGATGACAAGGACGAGTTCGACTGGCTCTCCGCAAGCCCGACATTTGATGCGGCCTTCTGCAGTCTTCTGCGAGTAGGGCCCTCCACTGTGGTATCAAAATCCGTTAGCCGTGATGCCATGTGCGCTCCCGCGGACACCCTGCTCGACATCTTGGCCCGCATACCTCCTGATCCAGAGTCCCGAGACGAATTCGATGTTCTCGACTGAATGGTCCGCGTCTGCGCTGTCGCAGACGTGTGCTGGGAGGCCATCTTGGCCGACCTGATCGACAGTGTCTCGACCTCGAAAATCGCAGAAGGAGACAGGAATCGTAAATCAGGGCACCCGGAGGGGAGATTCCAGCGCGGAACCTAGCAGCAATGGCATGCAGTGAGCGAGAGTCGGAGATCCCAGATAAGAGACGTGGTCAACAAAGCCGCGACCCGCAACTTCGCTACCAGTCCATCGCGGGGAGAGAACAGCCGCTGCTCCGGGGAGTCGTTGATTCTGGAAGGAAATACCCGACAAGAAAAAAAGCCCGCGGCAAGGGGGAGAGTTCCTCGTGCGGATCTGGAAGGTCAAAAGAGGCGTGGAGAACAGGTCGGAGGTGCAGCGTTAGAACAGGGCTGGTCGTTAGGGTAACCCGGGCGTATGCGAAGCAAGAACGAAGACGGAAAAAAGGGCCGCCAGCGGGCACACGAATTGGGGCGATATCAGGGGAGATGAAAGGGAGACCGGACTGCCCAGGGCCTGCCAGGAAAGATTCTCCCGCTGGTCAACACACTGACTCGCTGGACTATCGCAAGCGTTCGCTTCTGGTGCGCGCCCCTGGATCGTCGATTTGCCCTGTGGCTAGCCGCTCTGCAAACACAGCAAACCGTTGAGTAGAGCTCCCTGCGCTCGCCGCCCACCGAGCTTCGTATAACTACACTGTCCAACCTCGGCTGCGTTATCTCCAGAGTCGTGGGCTGGCCCTCTGGATGATGCTCCTCCATCCCCAGTTGCACAGCTGATACGCCCATGGACGAGTACACAGCAGACGCCTTTGTCAACCGGGATGACACAGTGATCTCCCTCCCCACCGGCCATGGGGAAGGGCTGAAACAAGACATCTCTCCTGGCCGTCTGAAAGATAGACAGCAAGATGTCAGCACCGCCCAGCACCAGAGGATGGGTTCTGGCGCTGCACTGTCCTTTCAGGACCGTCTCTTCTCCAAGTACGCTTCTCCACCTTGCGAACGGTGGACCGGATAAGTATAGGTAGACTAATCGGCCCGGTAGACTCCTCCAGCAAGTGATTCCTGAAGGCGATGCGGAGGATGGACCAGAGCCGGTTGAGGGACGCCCCTCCAGGCAGACCAAAAAGCCTGCGTTCAGTCTGCCGCTGATGACCAACAACTTCCGCCGCTTCAACGCAAGGTACGTCTCACGGATCCGGTCGAGTGCTCCGTAGCTGAAAGCTCTCCAGAATCGGCATTGTATTCGTCTTCCAAGGCCGGCTGGTGCGCCTTCTCAGCTGGAGGAAACCTACTCAGACTCTTTCATTTTTGTTCGTGTATTCATTTGTCTGCTTAGATCCCTATCTTCTCATTATCCTCCCACTGGCAACCGTTTTGCTTTATATCATGGTTCCGGCCTTTGCAGCTCGTCACCCTCCTCCTCCCTCGTCCACCAGCACTTCTCCTTACTATTCGTATCAAGGTCCCGCTCTTGCTCCGCCCAGAACGATCAAACCGGCGAGCGAGACGTCCAAGGACTTCTTTCGCAATATGCGAGATCTGCAGAACTCTATGGCTGATTACTCCAACCTGCATGATTCGATGGTTTCCACATTCTCTCCTCCCACAAACTTCTCGGATGAGAAATTGTCCTCTACTCTGTTTTTGATCCTCTCTGTAGTAACTGCCCTGCTGTTTCTGACAGCGCATCTCCTCCCTTGGCGACTTATTTTTCTGATAGGTGGAAACGCTGCTATCATTTCCATCCACCCCACTGTTCAGGACTTTCTCCAGCGGCCGGCGCCAGGTGCTCCAGAAAAGCCGTCCAAGGAGACAGACAAGGGTGTCGACACGTCGGCCATTAACTTCTTGGGGTTTTCAGTGCCAACGTCTCTGTCGTCGCTGAGGTCTCTTCTGGACTCTGTCGCTGATATTACATTGGACTCTTACGCCGAGGAACGGGAAGTTGAAATTTTTGAGCTCCAGTATCGGCCCCTCTCGCCATATTCCGCCTCTTCGGAGTGGGAACATTTCCTCTTCTCTCCCACTCCGTACGATCCTCTCTCCCCGTCCCGTATCGCGGGCGACCGTCCGCGCGGGTGTCGCTTCTTCGAAGACGTCCGACCACCGTCCGGTTGGGCCTGGAAGAGCAAAAAGTGGGAGTTAGACCTGGACTGTCGGGAATGGGTCGTTGACCGCATGGTAACCGGGGTTGGATTTGAAGTCCCTGGCAATTCTGTTGAAGGCAGCGTGGCTAGCGAAGAAGTGGGCGGTTGGGTCTGGGATCTTCCGCCCGACTCTCAGTCTCAGGAAGAGGCTGAGGCCGTCAGCTCGATGGCCTCGAATGGCCTGGCAGAGTCCAAGGTGTCAAAATCGGACCAGAGAGGAAAGGTCAAAGCTGCTGGACGAGACTGGGAAGAGGCCGCGGTCAGCTCACACGGTATGGGAGAGTGGCGGAGGAGACGTTGGGTGCGCATCGTGCAGAGAGTCAGCGTCCCGACTGTCGAGAATGATAAGGATGTCGACACGGATAGAGATTGATCATAAAAACCGATTCCGTGTCCCTCATGTAACAAGTATGATACTCGCAGCCCGCGATGGCATTTTTAATGACCTAATGGTGATAATGATAGTAGATTACAAAATACTCCATATTCCTTTTATTTGCTTCCGATAGTCAATGCGTAGTCGATTATGTTACTGGACTTGGGATTGCATATTTTGGCAGCCTGTGATGTACTGATAAAGGCATATATATATATATACACATCGTCCTCACTTTCTGAACCGCTAACTGAAAATAAAATCTGCCCTATCACCACCACCACCACCCACTCATCCGGAAACTAAAAACCTTAAGAGCCCATCATTACCCATCATTTATATATACATATTTATTCCACTCCATGGATCAGACAGAACCCCCATCAATCGCGTGTTCGTTCCCGCAAACCAGCCAGCACGTTCCAAATCTCAAGACCCGACCGAGCGCTGCGCTCAGGCCCCCCCAGCCCCCCAGGCCCGGGCACCGCCCAAGCGCTGATCTTAACCCCCTCCCAACCCAAAACAAACTTAGCCTAGGAGGATCATGACAGCGGGTCGGGTCTGAACTTTAACTGGGCTTAATTAATAAGCCTTGATGGTGAAACGACCATGGTTTTGGAAAAAAAAAGAAACAGGGTAGTTAATGCGCAACTTTAGTTTGTTTACATTATTATTGGGACTACTGGAAGTTTCTGCTGGATATGTAAGATTATGTGTGTGATTTGTTTGTGCTGGGCTGTTCAGATTATTGTTGGTAGGTACTAAGGTAGGGATGGGGAGGGGTTTGTGGTGGTGGTGGTGGTACAGTATGGTAGGTATGGTACCACTACTGTAGCTGCAGCTGCAAGCTGCAGCTGCGTAAATGGTGTCTGAGGGCTGAACCAGTGTTGGATCCTGGTGGAAAATTTGGAAGGTATTAATGGATTAGAGAGTGAACATGTTAATCAGATTGTACATACATACTGTACATGATGAGAGATGATTTTGCTGAACGATGCTCCTCAAAAGGGACCCCGGGTGCCCACCAGCGCTGGGTTGGTTCCGTCGGGGAATCCGAAGAGAAAACAAGGTTGGCGATCTGGCATATGCAATGTAGATCCTACGCAAAAGTCTAACAGAATATATGTGACTGACTGACTGACTGACTGTGAAATTTCCCTATGTATTCACCCACACCTCACGGAGGCATGAGGCATAGCTGCAGCCCAAAAAGAAAAAGAAAAGGGAGAGGGCCGCTTAAGTACATCTCATTTTTTCAAGAAAAGAAAAGGAAAAGCCATCGAACAAATAGAAAATCACTGTGGTTTGAAAAAAAAACCTACCTCCCAACCCTACGATGTGCGACCAGCTGCTGCCCCCTCCTTACCGCTTCCTCCACAGCATGCCGCAGCTTAAAGTAGAGCAGCAGCAAACACCAGAAGAACGATAAATGCAGCGCGGGCCTCGTTGGCACCGCTCTCTCGGGGTCTGGCGGCGTTGGTGGTTGTCGGGCTGGGGCGGAAGGAGGAATAGCTTGGGGTGCTCGGGGTTGGGATAACTTGGATGGTGACCACCCATGAGGAGGAGGAGGAGGAGGAGGAGGAGGAGGAGGAGGAGGAGGAGGAGGAGGAGGAGGAGGAGGAGGAGGAGGA